>NC_135237.1:510870176-511211605 GCF_051348905.1 Ranitomeya variabilis
AATTTTACATACACCATTTCTTAATACCGTGTATTGCCCCCTCTAACATCAATGACAGCTTGAAAACTTTTGCGGTAGTTGTGGATGAGGTTCTTTATTTTTTGCCCACTCTTCTTGGCAAAAAGCCTCCAGTTCCTGTAAATTCGTGGGCTATCCAGTATGAACTGCATGCTTGAGATCTCCCCAGAGTGGCTCAAAGATATTGAGGTCAGGAGACTTAGATGGCCTCTCCAGAACCTTCACTTTGTTCTGCTGTAGCCAATGACAGGTCGACTTGGCCTTGTGTCTTGGCTCATTGTCATGTTGGAACGTCCAAGTACGTCCCATACGCAGCTTCTGGGCTGATGATTGCAAATTTGCCTCCAGTAGTTGCTGATAACGTGCTGCATTCATCTTTCCTTCAACTGTTACCAAGTTTCTTGTGCCTTTGTAGCTCACACATCCCCAAAACATCACCGATCCACCTCCGTGCTTTACAGTAGGAATGGTGTTCCTTTCATCATGTAACGTTTATGGTTGTGGCCAAGATCAATTTTGGTCTCATTACTCCAAATTACCTTGTTCCAGAAGTTTTGAGGCTTGTCTCAGTGCTGTTTTACATATTGTAGGCGAGATACTTTGTGACATTTGCCCAGTAATGGCTTTCTTCTGGCGACTCGACCATGCAGCCCATTTTTCTTCAAGTGCCTCCTTATTGTCCTTATTTAGCCACACCTCTAGTTTTCAGAGAGCCCAGTATTTCAGCTGATGTTATTGTGAGTTTTTCTTTGCATCCCGAGCAATTTTCCTGGCAGTTGTGGACAAAAAATTTTGTAGGTCTACCTGACCATGTTTTTACAGAGCCTCTAATTTTCCATTTGTTAATCACAGTTTGAATGCTGCTGACTAGCATTATCAATTCCTTGGATATCTTTCTGTATCCCTTTCCTGTTTTTTATAGTTCAACTGCCTTTTCCCATTGACAATTCTTTTGCTTTCCCCATGACTCACAATCCAGAAATGTCAGTGGCTGGATGAAAGATGCAAGAGTCTGTCTGGATCCCAGAAACTCACTCAGCATTTATGCACACACACTGATTACAAGCAAACGGATCACAGGTGAGGATGTTACCTTTAGTATCCATTCAAACCCATTTTTGTCAATTTCTGAATTTCTGTGCATGTTATCAGGCCTAAATCACCAGGGTATGTGAACTTTTGATCAGGGTCATTTGGATGTTTTGGGTTGTCATTATGATTTAAAAAGAGAAAACACAGTAGTCTGACAATAAATGGCTTCACCCAACCACTAACCATGAGTGGAGAAAAAGTTTTGGTGTTATCATTCATATTCTCTGAAAAAAGGCCAAGAAAGCAAAAATTCTGCCGGGTTATGTACATTGTTGGGCACAACTGTAATAAGATGGCTGCAATATATTAAAAGAATAAAAACTTTAGTGGGAGGAGGAGTGCTTCTTTAAAGCAAAGGACAAGGCCACTAAAGTGCCGGGTGACCTTAAACATTTGCTAGGATAGTAATTGTTTAAAGCCACCCAGCTGCCCATGTTTTTTTTAGTGTCCCTGTACTTTATAAACATATGGACGAAAACAGAATCTGGAGCTGTAGAAACTTCTTGCTACTGTTGGAGAGGGAGGTCTCTGAGGTACTGCAGGTTAGAGCCTGCCAAGAGCAGCTATATACTGCCAAATGGGCTGTATATAAAGAGGGTGAGAGGAGCAATATACTACAGGATGTGGGCTGCATATACAACGGGCCTCAAAGGAGCAATATACTGCAGGATGGTGGCTGTATATACAAAGGAGCAATATACTGCAGGATGTGGGCTGTATATACAACGGGACTCAAAGGAGCAATGTTTCAGGATGGTGGCTGTATATACAAAGGAGCAATATACTGCAGGATGGTGGCTGTATATACAAAGGAGCAATATACTGCAGGATGGTGGCTGTATATACAAAGGAGCAATATACTGCAGGATGGGGGCTGAATATACAAATGGCCTCAAAGGAGCAATATACTGCAGGATGGTGGCTGTATATACAAAGGAGCAATATACTGCAGGACAGGGGCTGAATATACAAATGAGCAACTTACTGCAGGATGGGGGCTGAACCACCCCATATTAAGCAATAGAAAAAGATCCAGAACTCCTTGTTTTTCTCAACCTCCCAATCTTTAATGGTGCAATTCAGAAAAATAACGTTTCGATGTACTGTAGACTTTCATCAGACGGAATACTGTGTAGAAAGTGAAGCGATTATAGACCAAGCACTGACTGGGACAGGTGAGCTGAGCTGCACCAGGGAGGAGCGTTTCTCACTCAGTGAATCACTATATTCTCTTCACTTTTATACATGGTAATCTGCCTGATGAAGGTCTAAACTAGACAGAAACGTTATTTATCTAAATTACACCATTAAAGTTTGTTTTCTGCAACACCACAAGGCGTGCTGGATCTTTTCCTCTTGTTCTCTCTTTGCTGTATTCCCTTCAAAGACATTCACAGAGCAAATATTCAGCATCGTGAACACTTAGGGCTCATGCACATGGCAATATTACGGCTCCATTTGCCATATACTCCCTTAGGCTGCCGTCACACTATCAGTATTTGGTCAATATTTCACATCAGTATTTGTAAGCCAAAAAAAATGCTGATTTGATGCACATGTTTCTACTATACTACACTGTGTTCCAAATTATTATGCACAAAGAGTTTAGGAGTGATAAGGTTAGAATTTTTTTGTTTGTCATTTAAACTCATTGATGGTGATGTGTGTCAGGGCTCTTTATATCACTGAAAGCAATTGCAGATACCTGTGCAAATTAGTTTGGCAGGTGTGTCCAAATAAAGGCAAGACTACTTAAGAAGGCTGTTCCACATTATTAAGCAGCCTACATTTTTTGCCAAAATGGGAAAGGAAAAGGATGTGTCGGCTGCTGAGAAGCAACAAATTGTGGAGTATTTAGGTCAAGGCATGACTACAATCAACATTGCCAAGACACTTCATCGTGATCATCGCACAATCAAGAAGTATGTACCTGATTCCCAGCACACACGTGTGCGTGCTGATAAGGAAAAATTGAGGACTCTTTCCAACAGGCAATTGCGTAAGGTTAAAAGAGCAGCTGCAAAAATGCCTTGTCATAGCAGCGGACAAGTTTTTGAAGCTGCTGGTGCCTCCAACGTCCCCAGAACAACAAGATGCAGGGTCCTTCAGAGGTTTGCAGCTGTGCGTAAGCCATCCTGTCGACCACCTCTATCCACTGCACACAAGCAGAAACAGCTCCAGTGGGCCAAACGATACATGAAGACTGACTTCCAAACTGTTTTGTTCACCGATGAGTGCCGTGCAACGCTCGATGGTCCAGATGGATGGAGTGGAGGATGGCTGGTTGATGGACACCCCATGAAAACACGGCTAAGGCGCCAACAAGGAGGAGGTGGAGTAATGTTTTGGGCTGGAATCATGGGGAGAGAGATTGTCGGCCCCTTTATGATCCCTTAAGGGGTAAAGATGAACTCCATAATCTATGTGGAGATTCTAAAACAACACTTCCTGCCATGGTTCAAGAGGAAGAACCGTGCTTTCCGCAGCAAGATCATTTTCATGCATAATAATGCACCGTCTCATGCTGCAAAACACACATCTGCATCTCTGGCTGCTATGGGCATAAAAGAGGACAAACTTATGGTGTGGCCACCATCTTCCCCTGACCTCAACCCCATTGAGAACCTCTGGAGCATCCTCAAAAGGAGTGTCTATGATGGCGGGAGGCAGTTCACATCTAAGCAACAGCTCTGGGAGGGTATTCTGTCCACATGCAAAACAATTGAAGCAGAAACCATCCAAAAAATGACAAATTCAATGGACGAGAGAGTTCAGAAGCTTCTTTCGAACAAGGGGTCCTATGTGCAAATGTAACATCACCTAGAATAAAGTTTTCACTTGAAAACTGATTTCATTTTGTAATAAGCTGATAATGCTTATAACTTCACAACTGACCATTTTTTTATTCAAATTAAAAAAAAAAAGGTTGAAAACTCTGCTGTGCATAATAATTTGGAACATGCATTTTGAGTGTTTATTTTTTTTAAAAAGATAATGTCTTCATAGGCAGTTTGTTCCAAAACATTGCAATTATACTAGAATAGTAGATGACTGGAAAATAACAATGACTGCAATTCAGATAGGTAATTTAGAGAAAATATGAGGAAATATTATTTGCATAATAATTTGGAACACAGTGTATTCCTCTGATTGTTCCTAACCCTGATCTTGGCTTACAAATACTGATGTAAAATACTGACTAAATACTGATAGTGTGACCATAGTCTTATTCCGCCAATTGCATTCGATTTCACATAGAATTATGCAGATTTTTTTTTGTTTGATTCTGTATGAACCCAGCATCAGAAAATGGTTTCCTCCATCGGACTCCCTATATATTGAAGTATTCAAGGACTCTGCCTTGTGCTCGAAGGTATTGCAATTTACAGTAAAATAGCCGGTTTTAGAAAATCCATCCTCAAGTTCCATTGTAGTCATCTTTAAGAGGACGGGGGCTTCTGTAACAAGTGACTGATTGCTCTGCTATAATCTTCATTCGGTCCAGGGCTTCTGACACATTACTTTCTTTAGGAATCAGTATTTCTCGTGTAAAGAACACCTACGAAATGCTGACTAATCTTTATTGATTGTCTTTGACGAATTCTTGTCCGTTGACTTGGAACTGATAGTTCTATCATCCGCTGGATGGAACGACTTCTTTATCTGCGGCGTATTACTCTTACATCTGATTAAAAATGGTAACCTGCGAAAATGGTAACAAAAAAGACCCTAGAAAAGAATTAATACATTAAAAAATATTCTTCCTCACCATTCTTTACAGTGAATATAAAATTTAGCCTTTAAAATGAATTAAAAAGCACAGACCACAGTGACAAGACATGACTAACACTCACAAGGTACAAAGTATACGTTCAAAAAAAGTTTTAATGAAAAAACTTGTTAGTGATGCACATAGCATCACTAACAATAGACTTGGGACAGTTGACATGCTAAAAAGGACATGACAGGTTCCCTTTTAAGGGGGTGTCCACCTTTAGGGACATTTTTTTTATTTAAATGCATGTATTTGAGGCTCCAAAAAAATTGCTGTTGGATTTCATGAAAATATTTTCCTCATTTGACTTCTATAGGCTCCATGTTGCATTGTATATTGATGTCTATAAAATGAGTTAACTGAGAACCTGGAACTCTGGAAACTCTTTTATTATTTTTCTGTCTCCTCTTACACAAATTTATCTTTGATGTGGTCATAAATTGGATGTGTTGATGTAGCGGAGTATGTGTGTGCCCATGTAGCAAAGTTGTGTGTGTATGTAGCAGAGCTGTGTATGTAGCAGACCTGTGTATGTAGCTTAACTATATGCTGTATGTAAATGTAGAAGAGCTGCGTGTGCATACACAGTGGGGATAATACACATTTGATACTGCCGATTTTGCAAGTTTTGCCACCTACAAAGAATGGAGAGGCCTGTAATTTTTTATCATAGGTACACTTCAACTGTGAGAGACAGAATCTAAAAATAAAATCTATAAAATCCCATTGTATGATGTTTACATAATTAATTAGCATTTTATTGCATGAAATAAGTATTTGATACAATAGAAAAACACAACTTATATTTTATTTGCAATTAAAGAAGTCAGACGTTTCCTGTAGTTCTTGACCAAGTTTGCACACACTGCAGCAGTGATTTTGGCCCACTCCTCCATACAGATCTTCTCCAGATCTTTTATGTTCCGGGGCTGTTGCTGAGCAACATTGAATTTCAGCTGCCTACAAAGAATTTATATTGGGTTCAGGACTGTAGACTGGCTAGGCCAATCCTTGAAATGCTTCTTACGGAGCCACTCCTTAGTTGCCCTGGTTGTGTGTTTTGGGCCATTGTCATGCTGGATGACCCAGCCACGACCCATCTTCAAAGCTCATGTATCTTGCGATACATGACCCTATTTATCTTCCCATAATACGGTGCAGTCTTCCTGTCCCCTTTGTAGAAAAGCATCCCCAAAGTATGAGGTTTCCCCCACCATGCTTCAAATTTGGGACTGTGTTCTTGGGTTTGTAATCATCCTTCTTCTTTCTCCAAACATGGCGAGTAGACTTGATACCAAAAAGTCCTATTTTGGTCTCATTTGACCACATGACCTTCTCCCATGCCTCCTCAGGATCATCCAGATGGTCACTGATAAACTTCAAACGGGCCTGGACATGTTCTGCTGTGAGCAGGAGGACCTTGCTTGCCCTGCAGGATTTTAATCCATGACGGCGTAGTGTGTTACTAACGGTCATGTTTGAGACTGTGGTCCCAGCTCTCTTCAGGTCATTGACCAGGTCCTCCCATGTAGTTCTGGGCTGATTCCTGATCTTTCTCAAAATCCTCTTTACCCCACGAGGCGACATCTTGCATGAAGCCCCAGACTGAGGAAGATTGCCAGTCATCTTGTGTTTCTTCCATTTTGTAATAATTGTGCCAACAGTTGTTGCCATCTCCCCATGCTGCTTGCCTATTGTCCTGTAGCCCATCCCAGCCTTGTGTAGGTCTACAATATTGTCCCTGGTGGCCTTGAGTGTGTGGACAGATGTCTTTTAAACAAGTAATGTGTAGAGATGGGCGAATATGTTCAGAAAAGGATCACCGAATACGAATTTACCATATTCGTGCCATATTGGTTCCGAATTTATGTTTGACGATCGTTTCCGAATTTATGTTTGACGATCGTTTCCGAACATGCTCGCTCATCTGTACTCCCATTAACTCCAATGGCATTCGGCTATGTTCGGTGAACATTGCAAATACAGCGATTGTAATCCGAACCAGATATTGAAATATTTGCCTATTTCTAGTAATGAGTTCAATTAATACAGGTAGGAGGGCTTCTTAAAGAAAATCTAACATGATTTCTTGCTGGTTGGTAGGTGATCAAATACTTGTTTCATGCAATAAAATGTAATTAATTTTTTAAAAAATCAATGTTATTTTCTGTTTTTTATTTTGTTTTTAGATTCTCTCTCTCTCACACTTGTAGTGTACCTACAATACAAATTACAGACTTCTCCACTTTTTGTAGGTGGGAAAACTTGCAAAATCGGCAGTGTCTAAAATACTTATTTTCCCCAAAGTACTAGAGATGAGTTTGCATGTACTGTGTATGCAGCAGTGTAGTGTATATGTGAGCGTGCTGCAGAAAGAGCTGTAGAGCTGGGTTCACATGAGCATATTTCACGGTCCATATACACAGAGAGCAATTCCTCAATAGACAGTGGGTCTCCCTACCTGAACTTACAGTCTCATAGATACGTATGTGGTGGTAGGTTTGTGTCTGGAGACCCACAGTGTTGAGTTAACCTTGTCTAATTTACATTCTGCAGAGAAAAACTAACAGAACTACTACCACCCTATTCTATAATAGAGTATGGAAATTTGTGCTTTTGACCACTACACTTCTCTACACCAAGAGGAAAGTTTTACGGTAAATATTAGGAAATAACCTGAGTTGTTCTTATAGTGAAGTACATCCTATAGTGCGAAGAATGCTGTATGTGTTTGTTTTTCTTACTTTTTTTTAATGTCATATACTAATTTATATTGGGGAAAATATTTTGCTTTTTTTTTTGCTTTTTTTTTTACTTTAAACTTTTCATCTTATTTTCAGCCCCACTTTGGGACTTGAACGCGTATGAGCTTGATCACTTGTAGTATTTTAGTGTAAAAATCACAGGCAATCTATTAGGCCATTCTTCTAGCATAATTACCTGGTTGCTGCCATAGGAACTAGAGATGAGACAATCTATTGAATTTTGAAGTTTCCAAGCTCAACAGATTTTTCCCCAAAAATTGATTTGCCATGAATCGCAATAATGAAAAGCCTCCAATTACCCTGAAAAGTTGTGTGTAACATTCTAAGGTGTCCCAGGATTTTATCCAACTATTTTAAGCTCTTTAACAAAAACACAGCCTTAATAATGTGAAAATGACCTCACCATAGAAACAGATAGAAACTCAGAAGTAGCCAACAGCCAATTTAATAATATTGACAAACTTTTCAAGTTTTATATTAAAAAAAATAGTCCAAAAATGATCCTTTTTAGTTGTGTGTAATGAGGCAAACAATTCACTAGAGAACATTAATCAAAACTGATGATGTCGTTGTCAGAGGTAACATTCTGCTGTGATATGCCATTAATTCCATGATGCTCTTCACTTCCTCCACACCAATATGGTTGCCCGAGGCAAAGGAGACTAATTGTGACCCATGTTAGTGCAGCGCCCCAGAGTCCTGGTCGTTGCAGTACTGTTGCTCCGCCGCTAAGGGGGGCTATGGTACGTCTGATGGCACTGAAGGAGTTCATCTGACCAGGTATCACAGACACCAATACATTTCACAGTCTGGCCTCCAGGGGGAGCTAAGGGTTCTATTTATTAGGCCACTCCTCACAGTCTGGTAAAACTGGGGGTTAGGCAGGAAGTTAGACAGAAAGCTGGCTGGGTTGGAACCAGGCAACACCTTGTGGCAGAGGGTGTTGTAGGGGAAGATTCAGAGGGGTCCCTGTCAGGGGTGGGATCCTGACAGAGGCCTAGCGAACAGAGAGAACGTTACGGGACCGCGCCTGCACGATATAGCGGCGGTACCCCAAGAAAGGATAAGAAGCGAGATTTATTGTGCTGAGTGAGAAACGAGATCAACGCAACAAGGAGAATACCAGTAGGAGTCGTGCTGTAAGACGAGGCAACATCCTATTGAGGCGCATAACCGGTGGCCGGAACGCCGAGGAAGTATAGAGCTCCAAGCCAAACTTCAAACCCACGGCAGGACAGTCAGTTACAGGCGGGCTGTCTCACCCAGACCCAGGAAGACACAGGGGGGTAACAACAGGAGTGGGGCGACGCAAGAGTCCCGGAAGAGCTCCGAGCCTCCCGTCATACGGGTGCGTCCTAACCGTAAGATCAGGGGGACGTAGAGGGAGAACATCAGAATCGAGTTGTGAGGGAACACGAGAAAATGACACAACAGTTGTGGGGTACTATCCCGTAAGCACAGCAGGGGAGGACCACAACACAAGCGCAGGAAGGTAGGCACAGATTTCCACCTGCAAAGGGAACTCTGGAGGTGCCATCGGACCGGCCGGACTTGCGCAGCCCTGTTAACCGTATTCCGGATTGAGGACTCAGAAGCCTTCAGTAAAGAGGTAAAGAGACTGCAACCTTGTGTCTTCGTTATTTACTGCACCGCACCTCCACCACCATCCACATCTATTATTGTACGCCCCTCAGCAGGGTCACAGACCGGGTCTAGCCACCGTGACAACCCCAGAGCAGAGACTCAGAGGCCCGGTACCGGGTACCCCTCGGCCCTGCGGCAGTGGGGGCGCTACAACTTGGCGTCACGAACAGGATCTACTTAAGCCTGAAGAATCGGGTCATGTGTGCCTTGGAACTGTGATTTATTATACTTGGACTGTGACTTATTGCAAAGACTGTGCCGCGCCACTTGCCGCCAAAATCCGCCATTACAACGCTGAGGAGAGCGCAGGAGAAGAAGAGGGGCGTGGAGTGGGCGTAGACAAGCTGGAGAGCACGAACGACCATGGCCGCCCAGTCTAAATATTTCTGTGTCCTGAGGACGTGTCTGTCAGCAGCCGAGGTCCGCCTCCTCATTCTCTTTGGAGGATGGAGACCATGGAGACGGGGCCGCCCACGAAAGAGACCGCGGGAAGAGGACACCAGAGAGGAAGCGAAAATGGCGACGCCAGGAGCACTGCGTGGGAACGACCCGACTCAGCGAGAGGCTGCACAACCCGACACAGCCCCGGACACGCCATCGTTGCGGGAATTGACCCTTGCGGAGCTACCGATAGGCCGACCCCCATGGCCGATGTCCGAGGAGTGTGCGGCTGCAGCTGAGGCCCGGCAGGTAGCCTACCGCCTGGAAGCCGATGCCCGTGTGATCGCTCGGCTGGGCCAACCTACGGAGGTCCGCCTGTCTCCGGTGTCCCCCGCTTCCTTTATCCCGACCGCGGCAGAGTGTGAGCTGCAGGCACAGGGCCTGAGGATCCTGCCGGAGGCGGAGCACCTGCAGCGCCTGATGACAGCGTGGCGGAACAGACCCCAACCGGCAGCCCAGGTCGATCTGAGGAGCGTCGAGGAGGTTCCACCGTCACACTGGGGTGTAGTAATATCCTTTAACTCCCGGAAAGGAAGGGGAGTTATCCAGGAGATCGGGGAGCCACTGCAGGTCCGTGTGAATCGGGAAGAAGTGGAGCCCTGCGGGGGAAGGTACGATTCCGACCTGGAGCCTGGCGATGCAGTGACCTACACCCGGTGCAGGAGGGAAGTTGGCGAAACTGGCTGGATAGCTCGAGTCATCCAGCGGTGCGTCGCCCTCCAGGCTGCTGCCGGAACGCCGGAGGACGAGCCTTCTGCAGGGAAGGTGCCGGAGCCCGTCCCCGCGGAACCTCAGGAGGTCCGGGTCCACCGCGTGCCTCTGGGTCGCGCTCGCCCACAAGCAAGGAGGGCATCCCGCAGAGGGGTCCTGTCACTGCTGGAGCCAGGACCGGCCCTTGCTACACCAAGGCGACCCATTGGCCGGGTGAGGCCTGGAAGGAGACCACCCCCTGCACAGCCACAAGATGAGTAAGCAAAAATGCTTTATTGATTGTACATAGTTAATTGTTTTCATTGTTTTGCTGCTAAAACCCGTCCAGGGTTAACTCTTAAAGGGATCCTTTTGTTGACCCGGGATCCCTATTGTTTTTGTCTGTTTTCTACCTTTTTGCACAAGTTATCAAAGGACTGCCGAATCATGGACGGTGAATGATTCAAAAACTGATCTTGTAAATAGTTTGCACCTTCTTAAAGGTGCTCTCTACTGGTTTTATAAGCGAAAGGGGCTCTTTGCGAAGACACTGGTCGCAGAAACAACATCGGAGTCCTTACTGCAAACAGACTTGCAGCTTGAGAAGTTGCACTACCTCATAGAGACTTGGTCCCCCCTTAAAGGGGATGTTCATCAAAAGCACTTAAAGAATGATGATGTTTTGAAAGAAAGTACTGATAATGCTGATATGTAAAAGTTATATGTAGTTAACTGGTTGATTGTAAGAAATGTTTAATAATGTTAATAGAAGAATGAGGACAGGAAGTGAACCCGTAGGGGTTAGTGGTGAGTCCTCTTAGGAGCCATATAGAGATGGCTCAGTGATCTTGAACTGAAAGAAAAATGATATGTTCTATACTGTGTATAGTAGTGGAAGGACAGTAGGCCCGGGCGGAAAGGGGCGGTCCTGTACAGAAAGGAGAGGCAGTAGGTCTGGAGCAGTTAGGACAGGCGGTCCTGCAGATTGAAAGAAGGAGAATGCATAAAAGTTAATTAGCCTTATATGTGATATAAGAAGGTCTTTAGTGGATTTAGCGAGTACGTCCTTAAAGGCAATGTTAAATTATTGTTCAAAGATTTTGAACTTAGTAGAATACCCGGTTGGGTAAGAAAAGTTAGTTAAAGTATTTAACTATGTTTGTAACGTTCAAGTGTCCTCACCTCCCATAAAGAGAAGCTCTGTTAACCCCTTCCCGACATGTGACGGTATAGTACGTCACATGTCGGGACCCCCGCTTTGATGTGCGCTCCGGCGGTGAGCGCACATCAAAGTCGCGACATGTCAGCTGTTTTTTACAGCTGACATGTGCGCGCAATAGCGGCGGGTGAAATCGCGATCACCCGCCGCTATTAACTAGTTAAATGCCGCTGTCAAACGCAGACAGCGGCATTTAACTACCGCATCCGGCCGTGCGGCCGGATATGAGCGCATCGCCGACCCCCGTCACATGATCGGGGGTCGGCGATGCTCCTCCATTGTAACCATAGAGGTCCTTGAGACCTCTATGGTTACTGATTGCCGGTGGCTGTGAGCGCCCCCCTGTGGTCGGCGCTCACAGCACACCTGCAAATCTGCTGTGTAGCAGCGATCTTATGATCACTGCTGCATAGCAGAGCCGATCGGGCTGTGCCTGCTTCTAGCCTCCCATGGAGGCTATAGAAGCATGGCAAAAGTAAAAAAAAAAAGTTTTTAAAAATGTGAAAAAAATAAAAAAAATATAAAAGTTTAAATCACCCCCCTTTCGCCCCAATCAAAATAAATCAATTAAAAAAAAACCCAACCTATACATATTTGGTATCGCCGCGTTCAGAATCGCCCGATCTATCAATAAAAAAAAAGCATTAACCTGATCGCTAAATGGCGTAATGAGAAAAAAATTCGAAACGCCAGATTTACGTTTTTTTGGTCGCCACGACATTGCATTAAAATGCAATAACGGGCGATCAAAAAAACGTATCTACACCAAAATGCTATCATTAAAAACGCCAGCTCGGCACGCAAAAAATAAGCCCTCACCTGACCCCAGATCACGAAAAATGGAGACGCTACGAGTATCGGAAAATGGCGCAATTTTGTTTTGTTTTGTTTTTTGCAAAGTTTGGAATTTTTTTTCACCACTTAGGTGAAAAATAACCTAGTCATGTTAGGTGTCTATGAACTCGTAGTGATCTGGAGAATCATAATGGCAGGTCAGTTTTAGCATTTAGTGAACCTAGCAAAATAGGCAAGCAAAAAACAAGTGTGGGATTGCACTTTTTTTGCAATTTCACTGCACTTGGAATTTTTTTCCCGTTTTCTAGTACACGACATGCTAAAACCAATGATGTCGTTCAAAAGTACAACTCGTCCCGCAAAAAATAAGCCCTCACATGGCCAAATTGACGGAAAAATAAAAAAGTTATGGCTCTGGGAAGGAGGGTAGCGAAAAACGAAAACGGAAAAACGGAAAAAGCTCCGGGGGTGAAGGGGTTAAAAAGTTTACTTGTACTTGCATTTTCAAAATTGTATGTCTTTTTGCTGACATGTATTGTTGTTTTCTTCCCAGTCCAGGAGTACTGGATTTAACCGGGGGGGAGTGCAGCGCCTCAGAGTCCTGGTCGTTGCAGTACTGTTGCTCCGCCGCTAAGGGGGGCTATGGTACGTCTGATGGCACTGAAGGAGTTCATCTGACCAGGTATCACAGACACCAATACATTTCACAGTCTGGCCTCCAGGGGGAGCTAAGGGTTCTATTTATTAGGCCACTCCTCACAGTCTGGTAAAACTGGGGGTTAGGCAGGAAGTTAGACAGAAAGCTGGCTGGGTTGGAACCAGGCAACACCTTGTGGCAGAGGGTGTTGTAGAGGAAGATTCAGAGGGGTCCCTGTCAGGGGTGGGATCCTGACAGAGGCCTAGCGAACAGAGAGAACGTTACGGGACCGCGCCTGCACGATATAGCGGCGGTACCCCAAGAAAGGATAAGAAGCGAGATTTATTGTGCTGAGTGAGAAACGAGATCAACGCAACAAGGAGAATACCAGTAGGAGTCGTGCTGTAAGACGAGGCAACATCGTATTGAGGCGCATAACCGGTGGCCGGAACGCCGAGGAAGTATAGAGCTCCAAGCCAAACTTCAAACCCACGGCAGGACAGTCAGTTACAGGCGGGCTGTCTCACCCAGACCCAGGAAGACACAGGGGGGTAACAACAGGAGTGGGGCGACGCAAGAGTCCCGGAAGAGCTCCGAGCCTCCCGTCATACGGGTGCGTCCTAACCGTAAGATCAGGGGGACGTAGAGGGAGAACATCAGAATCGAGTTGTGAGGGAACACGAGAAACAGACACAACAGTTGTGGGGTACTATCCCGTAAGCACAGCAGGGGAGGACCACAACACAAGCGCAGGAAGGTAGGCACAGATTTCCACCTGCAAAGGGAACTCTGGATGTGCCATCGGACCGGCCGGACTTGCGCAGCCCTGTTAACCGTATTCCGGATTGAGGACTCAGAAGCCTTCAGTAAAGAGGTAAAGAGACTGCAACCTGGTGTCTTCGTTATTTACTGCACCGCACCTCCACCACCATCCACATCTATTATTGTACGCCCCTCAGCAGGGTCACGGACCGGGTCTAGCCACCGTGACAACCCCAGAGCAGAGACTCAGAGGCCCGGTACCGGTTACCCCTCGGCCCTGCGGCAGTGGGGGTGCTACATTAGTAGTACTACTGCCGAGTCAGCTGGTACCAGAGTTGCTGCTTCTGCTAGAGGCTCTCACATTCTTAGCCATGGTGTGTTTTTTATTTCTCTTACAATACCCCACCCATTGCCATTGCTTCTTTCTCTTTTACCATACATTTTGTACAATATTCTTATTAACTTTTGACAATTTTATCAACCCAAATAATTCAATCCTTGCCAATAAGGATATAACAAAAAATGCTAAATATGTAGGCAAACGTATGGAAAGCAAAAAAAGTTGCAATTGGCCACCGTATAGGTGTGGCATGTACTGTTGTCAGCTGTTACTAGTAAACCAGGTGTGTAAAAATAGACATGCACAGGTAAATGTCTTCATTTAAAAAAAATATATATTTTTTTACAGAATGTAAACCTCTTCCCAAAAATGAGGGAAAAAAAGAAATGCTAGTCAGGAATAAGTCTAAAAAGCCAAAACCTGCAACAGAGTAAGGCCGGGGTCACACTAGACCGTAATACGGACGAGTGCTATGCGATAAAAAATCGCATAGCACTCGGACCAATGTTAATCTATGGTTCAGCTCCCATCATCCGATATTTTCTCCACCGTATTTCGGATCCGAGGGAACTCGCAGCAGGCTGCGATTGTCAGCGTATCTCGGCCGAGACTCGCCAATGCAAGTCTATGGGTGCGAGAAAAAATCGGATTACACACGGACCATGCGTGTGCATTGCGAGAAATACGCAGCGGTGTTCTATAGAAAAGCCGGTAATTCAATTGCCGGCTTTGCATTTCTCCTTCACAAACCCGACAGGATATGAGACATGATTACATACAGTAAACCATCTCATATCTCCCTTTTTTTTGCATATTCCACACTACTAATGTTAGTAGTGTGTATGTGCAAAATTTGGCCGCTGTAGCTGCTAAAATAAAGGGTTAAATGGCGGAAAAAAATGGCGTGGGCTCCCGCGCAATTTTCTCCGCCAGAATGGTAAAGCCAGTGACTGAGGGCAGATATTAATAGCCAGGAGAGGGTCCATGGTTATTGGCCCCCCCGTGGCTAAAAACATCTGCCCCCAGCCACCCCAGAAAAGGCACATCTGGAAGATGCGCCTATTCTGGCACTTGGCCACTCTCTTCCCACTCCCTGTAGCGGTGGGATATGGGGTAATGAAGGGTTAATGCCACCTTGCTATTGTAAGGTGACATTAAGCCAGATTAATAATGGAGAGGCGTCAATTATGTCACCTATCCATTATTAATCCAATTGTTTGAAAGGGTTAAAAAACACACACATGATTTAAAAGTATTTTAATGAAATAAACACAGCGGTTGTTTTAATAATTTATTGCTCTCTCAATCCATTTTCAGACCCTCGCTTGGCAAAATAATAAACGCACAAGATACATACCTTCTGATGTCCTATCACGTCCCACGAGGTAATCCATCTGGAGGGGTTAACTAATATTACAGGCACGAGCTGCGATAAACCACTCGCTCGTGCCTGTAATCCCCGGGTGCTGAAAGGAAAGCAGAGTGATCTATACTTACATTCAGTCGCGGTGAGGCGCCCTCTGGTGGATGTTCTCATGAACTGCAGCCTGGGAACTTTTTCCCACGCTCCAGGTCATATGAGGACATCCACCAGGGGGCGCATCACCGCGACTGAAGGTAACTATAGGTCATTGACCTACATTTCCTTCAGTCGCGGTGATGCGCCCCCTGGTGGATGTCCTCATATGACCTGGAGCGTGGGAAAAAGTTCCCAGGCTGCAGTTCATGAGAACATCCAGCAAGGGCGCATCACCGCGACTGAATGTAAGTATAGATCACTCTGCTTTCCTTTCAGCACCCGGGGATTACAGGCACGAGCGAGTGGTTTATCGCAGCTCGTGCCTGTAATATTAGTTAACCCCTCCAGATGGATTACCTCGTGGGACGTGATAGGACATCAGAGAGGGTATGTATATTGTGTGTTTATTGTTTTGCCAAGCGAGGGTCTGAAAATGGATTGAGAGAGCAATAAATTACACTGGCCAACAGTGAAAATGTGTCTGAAATGAAAATAGCTGGTTTGTAATAATTTTAGCATCCTAAAAACGAATATGTTACTTAAAAATCATTATTAGCTCTTGTTGCTGAGATACATGTCATCCCTTCACCCCCGGAGCTTTTTCCGTTTTTCCGTTTTCGTTTTTCGCTCCCCTCCTTCCCAGAGCCATAACTTTTTTATTTTTCCGTCAATTTGGCCATGTGAGGGCTTATTTTTTGCGGGACGAGTTGTACTTTTGAACGACATCATTGGTTTTACCATGTCGTGTACTAGAAAACGGGAAAAAAATTCCAAGTGCAGTGAAATTGCAAAAAAAGTGCAATCCCACACTTGTTTTTTGCTTGCCTATTTTGCTAGGTTCACTAAATGCTAAAACTGACCTGCCATTATGATTCTCCAGGTCATTACGAGTTCATAGACACCTAACATGACTAGGTTATTTTTCACCTAAGTGGTGAAAAAAAATTCCAAACTTTGCAAAAAACAAAACAAAACAAAATTGCGCCATTTTCCGATACCCGTAGCGTCTCCATTTTTCGTGATCTGGGGTCGGGTGAGGGTTTATTTTTTGCGTGCCGAGCTGGCGTTTTTAATGATAGCATTTTGGTGCAGATACGTTCTTTTGATCGCCCGTTATTGCATTTTAATGCAATGTCGTGGCGACCAAAAAAACGTAATTCTGGCGTTCCGATTTTTTTTCTCGTTACGCCGTTTTGCGATAAGGTTAATGCTTTTTTTTTATTGCTAGATCGGGCGATTCTGAACGCGGCGATACCAAATATGTGTAGGTTGGGGTTTTTTTTTATTGATTTATTTTGATTGGGGCGAAAGGGGGGTGATTTAAACTTTTATGTTTTTTTTATTTTTTTCACATTTTTAAAAACTTTTTTTTTTTACTTTTGCCATGCTTCTATAGCCTCCATGGGAGGCTAGAAGCAGGCACAGCCCGATCGGCTCTGCTATGCAGCAGCGATCATAAGATCGCTGTTACACAGCAGAATTGCAGGTGTGCTGTGAGCGCCGACCACAGGGGGGCGCTCACAGCCACCGGCAATCAGTAACCATAGAGGTCTCCAGGACCTCTATGGTTACCTTCCTGATGCATCGCCGACCCCCGATCATGTGACGGGGGTCGGCGATGCGCTCATATCCGGCCGCACGGCCGGATGCGGTAGTTAAATGCCGCTGTCTGTGTTTGACAGCGGCATTTAACTAGTTAATAGCGGCGGGTGATCGCGATTTCACCTGCCGCTATTGCGCGCACATGTCAGCTGTAAAAAACAGCTGACATGTCGCGACTTTGATGTGCGCTCACCGCCGGAGCGCACATCAAAGCGGGGGTCCCGACATGTGACATACTATACCGTCACATGTCGGGAAGGGGTTAAGATTATTATGCAGGAAAATAGGGAAATTTTGAATTTTCAACAAATGTGTATTGGTAAACCTGATTACAGACCTGTTGAACCAATGTCAGCCATTTTATTCATTGTGTCTGCATAGTTTGTACTAATTGAAGTCTCTTTCTCTTGTTGCAGTAATTTTGTGGAGAGAATTTACACTTTGAAAATGCCTCGTAAATGTGCAAATATTGTTAACAATTTTTGTTACGTGTGTGGTTATGTGACATTTGCCAACCAAAGAAGACCAATTACTCCACTTGTGAAGACTGCTTACCATCATTACTTTGGTGTAAAGGTTGGTGATCAGGAGAAGCCCTGGGCTCCACACATTTGCTGCAATAGTTGTTCAGTAAATCTGGTTGCATGGTTGAAGAATAAAGGACGTTCTATGCGTTTTGGTGTGCCAATGATTTGGAGGGAGCCAAGAAATCATGTAGACGACTGCTATTTCTGCATGGTTGCTCCTCTTCAGCATGGCATGTCAAGAAAAAAGAAGGGGACTATTGAGTACCCTAACATCCCCTCGGCTATAAGACCAGTCCCACATGGGAAAGATCTTCCCGTTCCTCGCCCTCCAAAGGAATATGTACTGGAATCAGATCAGGAGGAAGAATCGCCCGGAAGTTCATCACAAGATCTTGAATATGATTCACAGTCTGCATCAAATGAACCACATTTGCTTTCTCAGGGTGAACTCAATGATCTGATACGCGACCTGGACCTGTCGAAAGAAAAGGCAGAGCTTCTGGCTTCAAGATTAAAACAATGGAACTTTCTACTGTACAATGTTAAAGTGACTGCCTATAGGCATCGACAAAGAGATTTACATGTTTATTTTAAAAAGCAAGACAATCTCGTTTTCTGCACCAGTGTTGATGGTTTAATGTCCGCTATGAATGTTCAGTACAACCCACTAGATTGGAGACTTTTCATCGACGGTTCAAAGGTTAGTTTAAAAGCTGTACTATTGCACAATGGAAATGTTCTTCCTTCCGTTCCTGTAGGCCATGCTGTTTGCATGAAAGAAACCTACAACAATATGAAACTGCTTCTGGACGCAATAAAATACAGTGACCACCAATGGCAGATCTGTGCAGACTTGAAAGTGGTTGCAATATTGTTAGGCATGCAGTTGGGATACACAAAATATTGCTGTTTCCTATGTGAGTGGGACAGCCGTGCTAGATCTTCTCACTACAATATAAAAGTGTGGCCTACAAGGGACAAAATGTGTCCTGGAATTAAGAATGTTCAAAACTGTCCACTTGTTGAACGCAGTAAAATCATTCTGCCGGCGCTACACATTAAACTTGGTCTTATGAAAAATTTTGTTAAGGGAATGAACCAAGAAGGAAATGCTTTTAAGTACCTCAGAGGGAAGTTTCCACAACTCAGTGATGCTAAAGTGAAAGAAGGTGTCTTCATTGGTCCTCAAATTCGTGACCTACTTAGGGATGGAAATTTTGACGAGATCCTACAAGGCAATGAGAAGGCGGCATGGCAAGCCTTCAGAGATGTTGTACGTGGCTTCTTGGGAAACAGACGAGTTGATAACTATGTTGATATTGTGAATAACCTTCTTACGAAGTATCATAAATTAGGCTGCAACATGTCATTAAAAATACACTTTCTGGACTCTCATCTGGATTTCTTCCCGGACAATTGTGGTGCAGTAAGCGATGAGCATGGTGAGCGATTCCACCAAGATATTTTAAATATGGAACAAAGATATCAGGGCAAGTGGAATGCTTCCATGCTTGCAGACTACTGTTGGACATTAATCAGAGATGTACCAGAAGAAAACTTCAATAGACAAGCAAAAAGAAAGCGTTCTCGTGAATAGGTCTTGTCTGAACTGTTGTGTTCAGTTAATGTATTGTGTTCTTGCTATTTTAATCATATTTTAAACAATATTTCAAGTTTGAACATGACATTTGTGTGCAATTTATACTCTTGTAATGAATGCTTCTCGCTACCTACAGCACATACATCCATGGCGTGTATCTAAAAAACGAGAGCTAATTAAACAATTCTGTGGGTATATTTGAGTTTCTCGACCCAAAATTAGTAATATTTGCCTATTTTCATCAAAGAAACATAAAAAAAGTTGTTTTTTGTTGGCCTGTGTTATTAAAACAACCGCTGTGTTTATTTCATTAAAATACTTTTAAATCATGTGTGTGTGTGTTTTTTAACCCTTTCAAACAATTGGATTAATAATGGATAGGTGACATAATTGACGCCTCTCCATTATTAATCTGGCTTAATGTCACCTTCCAATAGCAAGGTGGCATTAACCCTTCATTACCCCATATCCCACCGCTACAGGGAGCGGGAAGAGAGTGGCCAAGTGCCAGAATAGGAGCATCTTCCAGATGTGCCTTTTCTGGGGTGGCTGGGGGCAGATGTTTTTAGCCACGGGGGGGCCAATAACCATGGACCCTCTCCTGGCTATTAATATCTGCCCTCAGTCACTGGCTTTACCATTCTGGTGGAGAAAATTGCGCGGGAGCCCACGCCAATTTTTTCCACCATTTAACCCATAATTTTAGCAGCTACAGCGGCCAAATTTTGCACATACACACTACTAACATTAGTAGTGTGGAATATGCAAAAAAAAGGGGATATGAGATGGTTTACTGTATGTAAACCATGTCTCATATCCTGTCGGGTTTGGGAAGGAGAAATGCAAAGCCGGCAATTGAATTACCGGCTTTTCACAGATATCGCGCTGAATGAAATATAAATACAGAATATATATATATGTGTCTCAATGACATATATATATATATATATATATATATATATATATATATATATATATATATATATATATATATATATATATACTGTATATATGTTTTCCCGAACATTTGAGCACATAAATCCATTAGATGTCGGTTTTGCAAGCTTGCGAGAAAATCTCGGCATACGGATGCCATACGGATGTCACACGGATCATTTGATGCGAGGAAATCGCATCCTCGCACTGCACACGGATCACTGTTTTTGAAACATTTGTGCGATTCTCGGCCGTGAAAAACGGACCGTTTTTTTATACGTTAAGTGTGTCCCCGGCCTAACAAACATACTACCAGACAGTGACTGGAGGATGAAAAACCAGGGCAGTCATGCTTCTTAACACAAAAAAGGAAGGGGGGGGTTATTGAAAATCTTAAAGCCTTTATCTAGCTACACAAATGTGAAAAAAAAAATTATCTGCAACTTGCACACTATGTGAGGTAGACCATCACAGTTAAATGTCTGGATTATGGGAAATTTTCTTTTCTATTTAAAAAAAAAAAAAACAATTATTTTTCCCTTAAAATAAAGGATTGCACATGAAATGCAAAAACCTCGGTACAATCGCTTGTAACAAGCAAGCACACTGTCTCTGACACTGATTTCAGAATTTTTTTTTCCGGTGTCCTGCTGTTGCTTTCTAGAGCAGTAAGAATGAAGAAAAAAATGTGTAATTGCAATTCAAATGTAACAGCATTAATGCCAGCTACACTATATCACTGATCAATCACACTGAGTCTGGCACTGCTGCTGTTGGCATCTTTTCTATCTCTATCTCCGCCTATCAATTGAGTCTTTAGATTATTCTCAGACTACTACTCATCTTCAGTGCTGCAGTTGCACAACATATTAGTGTCTGGCGTATCTGTTCAATGTTTTAGGGCTTGCTCTCTGGACTTTGAGCTCTAACTTACTTCATTTTCTTAAATCACCCTCAAATGGCTTCTGCATTCCCTGCTTAGGCTTTTATACAAGCTCTGTGATATTCCACG
Source organism: Ranitomeya variabilis (assembly GCF_051348905.1). Classification (NCBI taxonomy): domain Eukaryota; kingdom Metazoa; phylum Chordata; class Amphibia; order Anura; family Dendrobatidae; genus Ranitomeya; species Ranitomeya variabilis. Next base: position 510,891,551 of record NC_135237.1, read on the forward strand.
TGATAGATGCAAGACATCATGGAGAAACCTGCGCAATCGCGCCTGAGGTTATGTCAGCCTTCGGTGGCTGATTCTCATCGAATCGATTCACTGCTCAGCCTCCCGCAATCAGTTAATAGTGGGTGCTGGTTTGTTAAAAGAGGGAGCCTCCCTCCCTTTGTCTAATGACCTAAATTGTCGCTGCTGTCCATGGCATCTAAGCAGGTAAACTCCTGGCAGTTTCAGCAGGAGCAGGTTTTGTGCATTACAGCTCCAGTACAGCTGCAGATCCACTGACAGCACTCACAAGATCAACCTGTAAAGCCAGGACCTGACCATCAAGTACATTTTCTTCATAGGTCTGGAATCACATTTTGGTAATATGTGCATCTTTAAATGAAGAAGCATTATCGGAAACATTTATCAATGCCCTTTTTTCTGGCATAATCGTATTGTGTTCAGCAGGAACACCAAATTCAATTTCCCCAGCCTTTTATACTGACACATATGAATTGTTTTAAGCAGTAGAAAAAACAACCTGGCATAGTTTAGTAGCTGAATTATATGCTTCAGACGAAGACTAAGCATGTGCTGTACTGTAGTGCCAAGTTGGCAGACCCCTCAGTGGTATTGTGCCTATATCAAAAATATTTTTTAATTTTCCCATTTTACCCTCATTTTTTTTAGTTTGCTGCCTTTACTTCCCAGTAATGGAAACTGCGCAGCTATCCTAGACCTACAGACCCACATGTTATCACCGGGCTGGCTCAAGGGACAATTGGGTTACACGTCTAACCAGGGTACTATTGAAGGACAGAGCTGCCACTAGGAATTCCAGGGCCCCACACTGGCTAAATTTTCAGGCCCCCTTGAGACTCCACCTATGCCCCTCCCTAGTTCTGCCTCCATCTCTCGAACCTTCCACAATCCTACCTCCCACTCTTGGAAAAACCACTTCTGCACCACATCCTCACCAATCATGCATTAGCAGTTCCCATTGAATGCCATATCACATGCATAGCCATCAGCTTTTGTTTCGGTCAAAAGATTTTTAAGCCTCCCACCACGACCACGACTCTACTCTAACCAATTAAACATTTCTTAAAATACCCAATACTATTTTTAGGTATATGTGTATTTATTTTTCTTTAAGGGATTGTGTCACATACATTTTTTTAAATGACCAATAATGCCACATACAAGGGACAATTACCGTCACACCATGGCCGGACCACATATTACCACCACATAGTGACCAAATAATATCCCATACAAGGGACAAATACTGCTCACCATGACCAGACAACATATTACCACCACATAGTGACAAAATAATACCACATACAAGGAACAAATACCACCTCATCATGACCAGAGTATATATCGAAACCACATAATGACCGAATACTACAATACTGATCATTAGTAAAAAACACAATACTAATAATATCATAAGTGCCATTATACACAAGAGCTCTGTACATAGTATATATTGTGTTGTGTAAGTGTACAGGTAATACAGCGATTCACCGGTGACATTATACACAGGAATTCTGTAAGTAGCGTCAGTGTACAGGTAATACAGTGATCACCAATGACATACACAGGAGCTCTATATATAGTGTCAGTGTACAGGTAATACAGTGATCACAAGTGACATTGTATATGGGAGCTCTGTATATAGTATATAGTGTACAGGTAAAAAAGTGACCACCAGTGACATTTTACACAAGAGCTCTGTATATAGTGTAAGAGTATAGGTAACAGACTGACTCACCAGCTCTAGTTGAAGTCCTTCATCTTTGCTTTTCTTCTTCATTCAGCCCAGACCTCCATCACTTCTTCCAGCCAAGATTTGTCACTGCAGAAAATAACACAGTTATGTAGAGCACCGCTTCCAGAGCACATTCCCCAATTTTCCCCAATATCTACTCTACACTAGATGAAGAAAAAAAGCGACATAGTATCCCCAAAAATAAAATACATCAAAGCAGAAATAATATCCCTTAAAGAGCCCCTATAGTAATAATGTCCACATCCCTTTTGTCTCATTTCTTGGCCCCATTGTGTGTCATTCCTGGCGCCATTGTGTGTCATTTCTGGCCCCTTGTGTCTCAATCATGGCCACATTTCTCTTCATGCTGCCCCCATAAGTTCTGGCATCCTGGTCTCATATATCTCCATTTTGGCCCTACATGTCTTACCATTCTGGCCTCATATGTCTAAATCCTGCCCTATATGTCCTCCCTTCCTGGCCCCATATGTTATCCCATCCTGGCCCCATATGTTTTCAACTTGTCCCCATATGCCCTCCCATCCTGGCCCCATATGTCTCCATCCTGCCCCGATATGTTCTCACATTCTGGCCTCATGTGTCTTCATCCTGCCCCCATATGTTCTCCCACCCTGACCCCATATGTCCTCCCATCCTGCCCCCATAGGTTCTCTCATCCTGGCCTCATGAATGCTCATACTGCCCCCATATCTTCTCCCATCCTCACCTCATATGTCTCCATGCCACACCCATATGTCCTCCCATCCTGGCCCCATGTGTCAACATCGTGCCTCCATATGTCCTCTTATTCTGGCCCCCATATGTCTCCATCCTGCCCCCATATGTTTCCATCCTGCCTTATATGTCTGCTTTCAGTACAAAAAAGTTAAAAAAAAGTTTCTCTTTACCTGGCTGTGGTCCAACGGTGTCCTCTTCCTCATGCATTTGAGGCACTGCCGGCCTCTGATTGGCTGGAAGCTATTAACTATTGCTGTGCAGGAAAATGGTGGCTTCTTGCCCAGCAATAGTTTTAACTGTACGTCCGAGGATGCATGTGCTTTTACTGAACCAGTTGATTTCTGCCCCGGGGCCCGGTGAGCAGAAGCAAAAAGAGAGAGGGGCCCCCCTCCTTGATTCTGCTCACCACGCCCCATACACCAGTAAGGGCATTAATACCTTGATGGTGGCCCTGTTGAAGAATAGAATTTATAGTTTCTCCCGTGCTTGCCCTATACTCTGGAACTCTCTACCCCAACACATCAGACTCTCGCCTGCCACGGAAACCTTCAAAAGGAACCTGAAGACCCATCTCTTCCAACAAGCCTACAATCTGCAGTGAACCTCTGTCTGCTGAACCGCCGCATGACCAACTCTACCCTCTCCTAGTGTATCCTCACCCATCCCCTGTAGACTGTGAGCCCTCGCACGCAAGGTCCTCTCTCCTCCTGTACTTGTGTGCGCCTTGTTTTACTCATGTTTATTGTACTTGTCTATATTTTCCCCATTCACATGTAAAGTGCCATGGAATAAATGACGCTATAAAAATGTATAATAATAATAATAATATTCTACTGTAGTTGCTCTTGTAATTTGGTTTTGAATTGTTCTTGGATGGTAACCCTGATTCAAAAAGGTCTTTCTCAGGCGACCATTGTGTTCATCCTATCCATGGGGTTGGAACATATACAATTGTATCTGATGGCTTGGCTGTAGACGACAGAGTTTTTTTATGTGTTTTGGATGGAATGTGCACCTCCAGATTTGGATTGTAGGTGACTACTAGAGGCACCCGGTTGTTTTCTTCTTTAGCTTTTATTATTATTATTGTTATTGTTTATTTATATAGCACCATTACCAGCTTTGTAATGTAGCATGTGATTCCTTGATATCTTCATTGGCCTCCTATTGCCCAGAGGCTGCAGTTCAAAACACTAACAATGACATACAAAGCCATTCACAACCTGTCTCCTCCATACATCTGTGACATGGTCTCCCGGTACTTACCTACACGCAGCCTTCAATCCTCTCATGATCTTCTTCTCTACTCCTCTCTCATCTCTTCCTCCCACAACCGCATACAAGACTTCTCCCGTGCTTGCCCTATACTCTGGAACTCTCTACCCCAACACATCAGACTCTCGCCTACCACGGAAATCTTCAAAAGGAACCTGAAGACCCATTTCTTCCAACAAGCCTACAGCCTGCAGCAAACCTCTGTCTGCTGAACCGCCGCATGACCAACTCTACCCTCTCTTAGTGTATCCTCACCCGTCCCCTGTAGACTGTGAGCCCTCGCGGGCAGGGTCCTCTCTCCTTCTGTACTTGTGTGTGCCTTGTTTTACTCATGTTTATTGTACTTGTCTATATTTGCCCCGTGCACATATAAAGCGCCATGGAATAAATGGCGCTATAAAATTGTATAATAATAATGATAATAGAGAAAAATTTCTACTTTTATCAAGGGCCAATTGGGGTTCCTTCACATTTGTCAGCAAGAACAGTTTGTAGGATGCAGCTCTATTCTTTTCATGAAGCAGATGGGAACCGCAAACTCAACCAAATAAAGGGGTTGTCTGGTCTTAACCTAAAGTGGCTAAGCCTAGCATACATATTCATGTACAATACTTAGAGGATGGGCTTGGCTGTGGGACATTACTAGATTTGTCGATTTGTATATTTTTTGTATTATTTGGGACTATTGTTTTTGCCGTTATCTTTTTGCTGTCTGTTTATAACTTTTATATATGCAAATCAATAAAACTGATCTGAGAAAAACAAATGACCCCTAACTCGATGTAAAATTTAACTAATAAAAACAGCTGCCACAATCACGTACTGTCCCTGTCGAACGGAAACATGGAGACCTAAATCTGCACAGTGGTATAGAAGAGTAGATGAGTATATGGTTTGTTTTTTTTACTTTCCACTGGGCCGATTTGTAAAATAAAAAAAGAGATGGACAGCCACTTCTTGTGGTTTGATAACATAGTGCACTATTCTGCAGATGGATTTTGCTTGCACCCACCTCCCTCACTGGTGAGTGACAGCACTTGTTTGCCTGGAGTAAGCCCTGCCTGCCGATAAAGCTGTTAGGGGTCATGCACTGAGCCTCTTGACCATGCCAATGGTATTGGAGTCAGTGATTAGAATACTAAAAATACGATTTTTATAGCGTCAGAAAGACTCTCTTGAAGTTTAGGGTGACATGGCATCTTGACTTTTCGAATGGCCACAGAATGGGTATCATGTCACTTCTTGAATTTTCAGCCCTTTGGACAGGAGCATATCTATGGGGACTGTAGTTGAATACAAGCCATGGTTCATGGGGAGAGGCCCAAAGACTCATCGGCTACATAGGAAAACGCCAGTTTTATAATTGCCACCTGTTAGAGAGTTTGCATTGAGCTTCGAGCGATTCCCCCACGCATGGACAGCAAAGATGCTCTTGATCATGTGTAATGTAACCAAAACGTATTCTAACTTTACCGGATTTTGCTTTTTCTCCTTCCCTTGGAATTCTCAGTGTTTTTCTTACGTTGCCTTCCTCCTCCGATAACAAGCAGCTGTATTTTTACTCATTATTGATATAAAGGTGAATTTATTTTATTTAAACGCTTTATCCTTGGCTGCCAGCATAAAGCAGATATAATTAATTTGCAGAGTTGAGCCCCAAAGGTCAGTGTTTGTGTCAGCAGATGGTTCCGTTGGCTCAGTATTTTTATTCTCAGATTAAGCCGCTGTAGACATGTTGTGAAAAGATTGGGAAAACTGAAAAATGTAAAGCTCAACAACTATATGAAAAGAAAATTAGCCTTTTTTAAATCAACTAATACTCATTTAAACCAAACGTTCACATTTAGTTGTAATGGCTTACCAGAAGATAAAAAGTTCCCAAAACTGTTGGACTGGAATAAATCGGTTGCCCCAGAGAAAATCATATTTGGGGCCACACTTTAAAGAGAACCTGTCAGCACAGTTTTGTAATAATATTAAAGACATGGCTATAATGGCGCTGTGATACTGATTACCTTGATACATTTGGTAAGGAAATCCACTTTGTGGTTCTTCTGTAATCACAGTTTGAAGTTTTCTGCAAATCAGATTTCGGTGCACAGGGGCCGGACTGTGCACTAGGTCTTCCCCTCTCTGTCTGTGATTCCCCGGCCCCTCTGGCTCAGTTCTGTGAATGACAGGTCAGTGCTAAGATTTCAAACAAAGAAGGCAGGTCATTCACAGACCGGAGGCAGGCGGAGGGGCCACGGAATCACAGACATGGGGAGGAGACCCAGTGCGTAGTCCGGCCCCTGTGCACCGAAATCTAACAATAAGAAAACTTCAAATAGGAATTACAGAAGAACAACAAAGTGGATTTCTTCACCAAAGGTATCAATGTAATCTATATTACAGTGCTATTTCAGCCATGTCGATACTTTACATTACAGAATCGTGCTGATAGATTCTCTTTAGGGAGACAACATTTTGCTCACATTTGGGCAACTGGTGTGAGACCAGTCCCCTTTATTGCTCGCAGAGAGATGACAGGACTTTCTTAATATAATAGTATTCCAAAATAGTGCCCTGGGGCAACCATACTACCCCCATATTATTTACAGAGTAAATGAGTGATAATGTTAAGGCAGTATTATAGTGGTATATTGGTCCATCAGAACATAAATGATGGCTTCATGTTTATTTCGTATATGGATCCTAAATGACATGATAGAATTTAGTTCAGATAATGTTTCTATTGGTTTGATCTGTAAGGACTGGGCAGGTAGAAATTTTACATTTGGGTACAGGAACTTCATGCTACATGGTTCATGAATTTTTTAATTTAGTGCTAATTTTTATCGTCTTTAAGGGGGTGTGGCTCAAATGATCCTCTGGGGCGTGTCTGTAGGCTACTTGGCATTATTAACCTGTGAGCCCCTTGTAAAGTTCAAAAAATGTAATACGAAATAAAAGGGCACACATCTCTAGAACAGTACGACAGATTTAAAAACAACAAAAAATAGAGTTCTCAGGGTAGAAGACAGAATAAAATAAGAGCAAAAACTGGGCACTTTTGATCTGGTGATAGCTATTCTTTAAAGCTCAACTTTTGTAGAGCTAGGACCTCTGTTTGTTGAGTGTTGGTACTTTATAACTCATGGATAATACACAAGTATAAGTGGATTTATGACATTTGCCAACATCAAACTGTAAATATGTTTAATCTTAAAGTTTGATATTTTGTTTTCCAGTAGGGGGTCACCCGTGGTGTTGTGGTGTTCTTCATAGACATCTTAATCATTATTTTCCTATTGTTGCCAAATGTGTTTTGATCATTTGCGCCTCTTTTAGTTGTATTATAAAAACTCCTGCCGAGATATAAAAGATTGCCATTATTTGCTTCTTTGTACAAACAAATTTCCTACTGAGCTTCCACCTCTGTCTCGACTAAGAATACAGACGGCTTTCTAGACTGACATAGACGTTGCTTAACTTGCATTCAGTAAAATGCCATTAATTTATGGGTTGGAGGTTAATGTGAATTTCGTATTCTGTTCAGTCACATAGGTTGCTTTATCTGCTGTAATTTCGGCTTGTCAGACGTGTTTCTTATTGTGGGATAAATTGACTGTTTAGCATTCAACTATCCTTTTCCCGTAAGACGTCTACATGCAAATTATAAACCCTATAGCAGTCAAGGTGGTTTATTTTTATCAGATAATTCCACCATAAATGCTGCAAAACACCTGGGGTCCAGCAGCTAATGGGGGTCTACACCAACTTCCAAATGACCAAAGGTAAACTAGACGGTCTTCCTAGTATCTATACTCTATTGATATGGTTCCCTGTGTACACCCAGTCAGGCAGATGGCACGATTTACCTGTAGTACCCTATTTCTTACAGCTTTGGTTCTAGATTAGGTACTTACTTGACCAACCACTAGACGTAAGTGCAAGAGTAATAGTTGGGAGAATGGTTATTGTAGGCAATGACAATAGAATAAGTCGCTAGAAACCTATAGGGTAGTATAGGACGGAGAGACAGGTGATCTAGAGTGCAGTCAAACAAGCCAGTGATTAGTAACAGTGGACCAGTGTTAGGCTCACTAGGTGAGGTGGATCATCTAAGCCTTAGCTCCGGATGGGCTTTGATACAGCAAGCAGGAAGGCACGTGGGCAGCAAGGACTGCAAAGACTCACAACTTGGAATCTCAAGAGCAGTAGAATGGATGAAGTGGAACCCAGCAAGGATAAATGCAAGCACAGACACAAAACACACCAAGCACAGATGGTGGAGCACACAAGCATAGGAATAGGAGTCTTACTCCCAAGACACAGGTGTGTGTGCCAATGGGCCTTCATTAGGTCCAGGGAGATGATGTCACTCATCCACTTGGGGCAACCTGCAAATCCCGATATGGAGCACTGCAGAGGGCTGTGGACCCAGGGGAAGGCAACATTATGTGTAATAGTATGCATGGCCTGGGCCACGCCAACCTTGCATTATCTGTGCTGCAGAGATATGGTTCAGATTTACCACTGCTCCTATTGCCACTGCAGTCTTGAATGCAGAAGGACGATTACCTAACTCCGTAACATAATGTATAGCCATTTTTGAGTGCTAGAATGGGGGCGTCCTTTCATTTTAGATGGAATGGTATTTGTTAATGTATATAATTATTGTTATTAGTCTTTTTACTTAAAATTTCAGGGTGAAAGTAATAGTTGCCTAAATGTGGTTGTAATAATAATTGCCACAAGGACATTATTTATTATTTTAATTTATTCCTATTTATATATTCCTGCGTTTAATTTCAAATCAAGTTTAGTTCATATTAATCACTAAGCCCTTCTCCCTTCAAAGTGAACCTGTCAGCAGGATTTTGTTAAGTAAACTACAGACACTGGCAGGTTGGTGCTGTTAAACTGATTAAAATCATACCTGAGGTGAAGAAATCTGTCTTGTGGTTCTTGTATAATCAGTGTTGGAGGTTTTCAGCTAATGATATGTGGTGTAACGGGGCGTGACTGGACAGGTCTTTCCTTGGTTTCTCAGGCTTAGAGCAGGAAGAGAAGACTCTGCCTACAGTCCCACACCGATACACCGCATATCATTAACTGAAAACGTCTAACACTGATTACACAAGAACCACAAGATGGATTTCTTCACCGGAAGTATCATTTTAATCAGTTGGTTGAGCATTGCCAACCAGACAATGTCTGTAGGTTAATGAACAAAATCCTGCTGACAGGTTCGCTTTAAGTTATATGACCAGGAGTCCAGGAAGCAGATATTGACTGCTGTATGCAGGGTCCACATACGTCTTATTTAATTAATTAGGCTACAGAAAGTAATTTAAGGGAATGTATCATCAGAAAAATGACCCACTGTTTAAATCTTGTTTTATGTAAAGTTTATTTTCTTCAATATATTCTTTACAATTTTTTTTACATTTTTTAATGTCAGTATCTATTTAAAAAAAAAAACAATGAGAAGTCTGTCCACTAGACTCACACCTCCTGTTCTGTACAGAAGACATTTCAGCAGTTTCGTTATCATCACAGACAGGATGACAATGAAGGGTAACCCTCTATGTACAGTAGACAAAGATCCACCATTCATAATAGGCAATGCTGCCGCTCACCCCCATCCTTAATCACAGTATGCCCAATATATACTTCAATGTCCATGTGGCTTTCATGAAAGAACATTAAGTATGAGTCTGATATAAGGCAAGATTTTTTTATTTTTTTTTATTAATTATGAGTCTGGTTTAAGGCAAGAGTTTTTTTTTAATACAGATCACTTTATAAAATATAAAAAAATGCTTACAATACATTTATCATAAAAACATGAGTTAAACAATTCTCTGATAACTCATTCTTTTCATGTGGTGACTACTTTAATTTTTACCTCCATTTACATGAATTAATTCAGTACACGGACTTTACATATTTCGAGCGCTATGACAGCACAGAAGAATTTGTCACCATTGTGGAAAGATATAGAATTTAATGAAAAAAATGTTGTTATTGTTTGCTATGCATTTTCCCACAGTACATTGTATGTGTGAACATGAATTCTTTTGCCTTGCCAGTAAAGGCAACATTCCTTCCAAACCCCATAACAATGCCAATTCCCATTACCAGGAAATACTTTGTTTTTTTGTTTTTTTTAATGAAAAAAAGGAATTCCAACACCACAAATTACAACTTCAACTTTTATTTCATCTTCATGGCTTACAATTTTTGCAATGCCATGAGTGAAAGCCTCACTGCCGTGCATTAAGGCCAGGAGCAATAAATATCTGAGTATCCTGGGACAATGGATATTATTTAGCAAGGGGACAGTCAGGTTTTGAAGTCGAAAAAAATGTGCAAGCGACTTTGTCAAGGGCCTAATCGTGATGGTATTATGATTGGGTTAGTAGCTCCTGTGGGTTTAGTATCTACCAAAGTGACCCATGGAAGGGTAACGTTTTAAACTAACAACAAAGTCACGGGTAAAAAAATGCTTGCTGGGGCATTTGAGGGGCAAATACTAACTGGTTGGTCCAATCCAACCAAAGAGTCACTCTAGCACAAGCCTATGATGTGAAGGTGACAGAACACACCGAGCATTGCCGATTGCTGTGTGTGGGGGCTGCATCCTGGTCAGAGTGCTTATGCTCACCCCTGTTCCATTATGAGATACATATGATGCAGAGGAGATAACTAGGTGCTCAATGGGTGTAAGAGAGATGCAGAAGAAGTGGTTAATATGCCCATTATAATGCAGACAAAGGAGGCAAACAGACAGAGGTGTATGGATTACCTATGTGGTCCACGGATCAAGTGCGGCGCACACCCCGACGCGTGTTTTGGAACAAGTCCTGCATCATATGTATCTCAGGTATGTTTATCTACACTGTCAACTGTTCATTCCTCCGAGTACAACCATCTGATTCTGATTAGAGCCTTTGTGGTATGTATTTTTTTCTGTGACTACCAGTTATACCATTGTGTGAGTCCTTTTGACATGTATATTATCCACATCTACCTTATCTCCATATTGTGAGCCTCATGGTACTTTCACAGCATAGATAGCTTTTCATTCCAGCAGTAGGTGTTCGCATAGAGGGCTACCATCTCTAATATAGTAATTCTATTTGTGTTGTGTCAATCCATTGTACTCCGCTATATCCATCATATGGACGGCATTTGTGAGCCAATATTGTATATATTCGATTTGATATAGTATTTGACTTGTGTGGTCCTAGACTAACCTTTTAATCACTGTTGTACATTACTTTGTTCTTTATGTAAGTGCAGGCATTCTTTTTCTTTACTGCCACCATAAATCATAGTTTGTCTAATAAAGGTTTTTTATTCCTTAAACCTATGCTCCAGATTCTCTTTTGGCCATATGTTCGATGTTTTCTGTTTGTTTTGTTTTTTAGAGGTCTAGGTAGTTGATCACATGGGAGCCCGCTGGGCTACTTGCAAAGCCAAAGTAGATGACAAGAAAGTTTAGTGGACCGGGGTTAGGGGACTAAAGCTCAGACCCAGGACAGGTGTGTATCAATGGCAAAGAGTTCAGTGTGATGACTTAACTTCCAAATCCCCAGGTCTCATTCCGTTTGTGTATCTGCTAAAAAAAAGTGTATAATCCATTGAGGACTTACTATAAAACTTCCATGACAATGGTAGAGATCTTGAGGAGATCAGAGGTCTTGAGGAGTTCAAGCCTCAATGAATCTGAGTGTTGTTAGCTGCTCAAATGTGGTCCTTCAAAACTGTAGGCAGATGGGTTTAAGGTTGTGCTATATTGGTGGATGGTGGTAAATGAGATTTGTAAATAATAATACTATGGATTAGTCGGGGGGCATGGGGTAACTAAGTAAATGGCAGCAGTCATACTGCATGTCAGGAGTCAGGGAAGAATGGTGCTTTCTGAAACCCCTTCCTTGGGCACCAGGAGAGTTTGTCTTGAATATGAGTAAGCTTTTTGTTTTACCATGCATGGAGTATTTTGCTTGTCCCCATGGTATATAATGCTCTTCTCAATTAATTAGGACAATAGTTGCATAGTAAGAGAGCTACGGGGATTTCCATGGTCCTGTCTGTCTTATTGGACCAAAATACCAGTGCATCAAGTGGTAAAAGCTGCATTTTTCTTAACATGAAGAGGACAAGAAAAAAAGAATTCATGTTTCCAATCTTCCTACATAATTTATAAGTCTGGTGTCAAAATGTACAGAGCGATAGTGATGGCCCAGATACATGATGTAATCTATACAGCGTCTGGCTCTACAGATGAGTTAAAACAAAATAACAAATCATCTAATGTTTGATTCTGATTTGTGAACTCGTATTTCCCTAAAATAACATTGTTCATCTGCAGAACGCCCGCGGCCCCAAGATGGAGAATCTGGACATTATGTTCGCTATGATATTCTCACAGCTCAAGGTTCCAGTAATGGATTTAGTCTTAATGGAAAGCATGGGGATATTTACATTAACTTAACGATGGGGGAAGCGAGTAATTAACACAGTTTGGAAACAGCATGCATGCACTTATTGGTAATCTTTACACAGCACAAAGAGGTTCTGTTTAACAGGTTATATCATAAATGTTCTCATAAAAATATGGAAAGTGCAAGAGGGAAAAAGAGTAAAGCTATTGTGGATATCTTCTTCACATTTCAGGTATATTTGTAGATTCTGGCACTGCCCAAACTGATAATCTTAGACCTCTCATAGGGCATGAGAACTTGGTGAGCGGATTGAGCTTAAAAGGATTGTCCGGTACTTTTATATCAATGACCTATCCTTGAGAAAGGTCATCAATACCAAATCGGTGGGGGTGTACTACCTGACAACCTGACAATCAGCTGTTCCCAGTGCCGGACAAATGTGCTTATTTGTGTAGCGGAACAGCACAGCTCCGTTAACTGCATAGTGTTCGCATTTGAAAAGGAGCAGGACTGTTGTGAATTTGGTTTTTGGGCTCCCCCGGTGGTCACTGGTGGTACTGGACTTGTGTGCTTCACTTTCTCTGTTCACCTGTTTCCATCAGGATATGGGAGTATCCTATTTAGCCTTGCTGCTCAGTCATTCTAGTGCCGGCCATCAATGTAACCAGAGCCTTTCTGTTGCATGTTCCTGCTCCTAGTCTACTGATCAGCTAAGTTGGACTCTTAGTCCTAAGTTTGTTTTGCATTTTTTGTTCCAGTTCACAGTTATGTTATTTTCTGTAGCTGGAAGCTCTTGTGGGCTGAAATTACCACTCCGGTGTCATGAGTTGACACATGAGTCTTAAAGTAATTTCAGGATGGTATTTTAAAAGGGTTTTCAGCTGACCGTGAAGTTCCCTTTTGTATCTTCCTACTATCTAGTAAGCGGACCTCGCTTTGCTGAACCTACCTTCATACTGCGTATGTCTTTTCCTCTGAATTCACCGTCAATATATGTGGGGGGCTTCTGTCTCCTTTTTGGGGGAATTTCCCTAGAGGTAAGCCAGGTCTGTTTTTCCTCTATTAGGGTTAGTTAGTCCTCCGGCTGGCGCGAGGCGTCTAGGGATAAAACGTAGGTACGCCCCCCGGCCACTATTAGTTGTGTGGTAGGTTTAGCTCACGGTCAGCTTGAGATTCCATCACCCAAGAGCTAGTCCGTTATTTATGTTTTCTGACGTTCCCCTGCCATTGGGAACCATGACACAGGACCCAGCCATGGCTACTATGCAGAGGATGGAGCTGTACTGTGCAGCTCCTCAACTGATCACATCTGGTCGCCAACGGCACCAGGAACAGCCGATCAGTGTGGGTTGTTGGGTGTTACACCCCCAGCGATCTAGTATTGATTACCTGTCCTAAGATAGATCAGTATAAAAGTACTGGACAACCCCTTTAAAGTTAGCCACAAAATTAAAATGCTGGTTACAATAAAAGGATAATCCACCATGAACATGACCTTTGGTTTTAATGTTATTTAACAGGGGTATCTAAGTGTCTGTGATTCCCTGGCCCCTCTGCTGCCTCCGGTCAGTGAATTACAGGTCACTGCTAAGATTTTAGAGGAGGCCAATCACAGACCTTTAGGAGAAGACCCAGTGCACAGTCCGGCCTCTGTGCACCAAAATCTAATCTTCAGAAAACTTCAAATGGTGATTAAAGAAGAACCACAAAGCAGATTTTTCCGCTGCCTCGGAGTAACCCTTGACTCTGCCCTGTCTTTCAAACCGCACATCCAAGCTCTTTCCACCTCCTGTCGCCTCCAGCTCAAAAAAATCTCCAGAATCTGTCCTTTCCTCAACCATAAATCTACTAAAATGCTTTTGTATGCCCTCATCATCTCCTGCCTCGACTACTGCAACATCCTTTTCTATGGCCTACCTGCTAACACCCTTGCACCTCTCCAGTCCATCCTTTACTCTGCTGCCTGAATAATTCACCTCTCTCCTTGCTACTCCTCTGCTTCCCCCCCTCTGCAAATCTCTTTACTGGCTCCCATTCCCTCAGCGTATCCAGTTCAAATTACTAATACTGACTTACAAAGCCATCCATAACCTGTCTCCTCCATATATCTCAGAACTAATCTCCCGATATCTTCCCTCACGCAATCTCCGGTCCTCCCAAGACCTCTTTCTCTTCTGCACACTTATTTGCTCCTCACCCAACCGCCTCCAAGACTTCTCCCGAATATCCCCCATGCTCTGGGATTCTTTGCCCCAACACGTCCGACTATCAACCACATTCGGATCCTTCAGACGGAACCTGAAAACCTACCTCTTCAGGAAAGCTTACAGCCTGCACTGACCCCACTGCCTCCTCATCACTACCGGAGCTACCGCCTCACCAACACCAAAGCTGCTGCAACCCTCAACCTATTGTCTCCTTACCCACCATCCCGTAGAATGTAAACCTGCAAGGGCAGAGTCTTCTCCCTTCTGTATCAATCTGTCATTGTTAGTTTGCTTACTGTAAGTGATACAGTTAGGTCCATATATATTTGGACAGAGACAACATTTTTCTAATTTTGGTTATAGACATTAACACAATGAATTTTAAACAAAACAATTCAGATGCAGTTGAAGTTCAGACTTTCAGCTTTCATTTGAGGGTATCCACATTAATATTGGATGAAGGGTTTAGGAGTTTCAGCTCCTTAACATGTGCCACCCTGTTTTTAAAGGGCCCAAAAGTAATTGGACAATTGACTCCAAGGCTATTTCATGGACAGGTGTGGGCAATCCCTTCGTTATGTCATTCTCATTTAAGCAGATAAAAGACCTGGAGTTGATTTGAGGTGTGGTGCTTGCATTTGGAAGGTTTTGCTGTGAAGTAAACATGCGGTCAAAGGAGCTCTCCATGCAGGTGAAACAAGCCATCCTTAAGCTGCGAAACGGAAAAAACCCAGCCGAGAAATTGCTACAATATTAGGAGTGGCAAAATCTACAGTTTGGTACATCCTGAGAAAATAAAAGAAAGCACTGGTGAACTCATCAATGCAAAAAGACCTGGGCGCCCACGGAAGACAACAGTGGTGGATGATCACAGGGTAATCTCCATGTGAAGAGACCCCTTCACCACAGCTAACCACGTGACCAACACTCTCTAGGCGGTCGGCGTATCAATATCCAAATCTACTATAAAGAGAAGACTGCATGAAAGTAAATACAGAGGGTTCACTGCACGGTTCAAGCCACTCATAAGTATCAAGAATAAAAAGGCTAGACTGGATTTTGCTAAAAAACATCTAAAAAAGCCAGCACAGTTCTGGAAGAACATGGAAAGATGGAAAGAGAAAAGTATGGCGAAGGCGTGGTACAGCTCATGATCCAAACCATATCACATCATCTGTAAAACACGGCGGTGGCAGTGTGATGGCTTGGGCATGCATGGCTGCCAGTGGCACTGGGTCACTAGTGTTTATTGATGATGTGAAACAGGACAGAAGCAGCCGAATGAATTCTGAGGTATTCAGAGCCGCCATACTGTGTGCTCAGATCCAGCCAAATGCAGCCAAACTGATTGGTCGTCGTTTCATGCTACAGATGGACAATGACCCAAAACATAAAGCCAAAGCAACCCAGGAGTTTATTAAAGCAAAGAAGTGGAATATTCTTGAATGGCCAAGTCAGTCTCAACCCAATTGAGCAGCATTTCACTTGTTAAAGACTTTATAAACTTCATACAGAAAGGCCCACAAACAAACAGCAACTGAAAACCACCACAGTGAAAGCCTGGCAGAGCATCAAAAAGGAGGAAACACAGCGTCTGGTGATGTCCATGAGTTCAAGACTTCAGGCAGTCATTGCCAACAAAGGGTTTTCAACCAAGTACTAAAAATGAACATTTTATTTAAAATTATTGAATCTGTCCAATTACTTTTGGTCCCTTTAAAAACAGGGTGGCACATGTTAAGGAGCTGAAACTCCTAAACCCTTCATCCAATTTTAATGTGGATACCCTCAAATGAAAGCTGAAAGTCTGGACTTCAACTGCATCTGAATTGTTTAAAATTCATTGTGGTAATGTCTATAACCAAAATTAGAAAAATGTTGTCTCTGTCCAAATATATATGGACCTAACTGTATCTGTAATTTGTATGTAACCCCTTCTCATGTACAGCACCATGGAATCAATGGTGCTAAATAAATAAATAATAATAATTGACGCAGCTCAGTCAGAACTTCAGGCTGGATGTACCAATGAAAGACTACAGTCTTTCGATAAAGACCTTGAGAAAGTCTTGGATGTGACATTGAAAAAAATACATGAAACACAAATCTTAAAATTTAATAGAGATTTGAAGGACTACCATCTAAAAAGAGTCTATCAATGGACCAAGATACCATCTAAGTCTCAGCAAAGACATTGGACAAATACGTTTTCATCTGTCTCCTCAATTGGAGAAACATCTGATGCTTCTACTTCCTCGATGGTAACACGTTCGGGAGCAATGAATAAGAGGTTCCGTAATCACAACTATCATCCATACATACGTCAATGTTTCCCATTTTTCCAGATGGAGGTTATGGGGACAATAAGGTAATTAAACTGAGTGATTACAAATTATCTGCATCTGATTTGTCTCTATTACATAAAGGCCTCTCTTTTTCTCCATCAGCAGGTCTGGATACCTTTACACTTATTAAGGACTAGGGTTGAGCGACTTTTCCTTTTTCAGGATCGAGTCGGGTTTCGCGAAACCCGACTTTGTCAAAAGTCGGGTCGGGTGAAATCCGCCAATTATTCGGGGATCTGACCGAAACACGAAACCCAATGTGTTGTGATTTTGCTTTTTGCTCCCTCTAGTGGTCATTAGTGATTTGACTCTGGAGCTTCTGTCTTTTCCTATATCCTCACCTGGGCCGTTAGTTCAGGGGCGTTGCTATATAAGCTCCCTGGACCTTCAGTTCAATGCCTGGCATCGTTGAAATCAGAGCTAATCTGTTGTGCTCTTGTCCTATGATCCTGGTTCCTGTATTTCAAGCTAAGTCTGCTTCCTTGCTTTTTGCTTTTGTTTTGTTTGGTATTTTTGTCCAGCTTGTTCCAATCTGTATCCTGACCTTTGCTGGAAGCTCTAGGGGGCTGGTGTTCTCCCCCCGGACCGTTAGACGGTTCGGGGGTTCTTGAATCTCCAGCGTGGATTTTGATAGGGTTTTTGTTGACCAGATAAGTTATCTTGCTATATTCTGCTATTAGTAAGCTGGCCTCTCTTTGCTGAACCTGGTTCATTTCTGTGTTTGTCATTTCCTCTTACCTCACCGTTATTATTGTGGGGGGCTTGTATCTTGCTTTGGGGTCCCTTTCTCTGGAGGCAAGAGAGGTCTTTGTTTTCTTCTCCTAGGGGTAGTTAGATTCTCCGGCTGGCGCGAGTCATCTAGCGATCACCGTAGGCATGATTCCCGGCTACTTCTAGTGTTGGCGTTAGGAGTAGCTATTTGGTCAACCCAGTTACCACAGCCCTATGAGCTGGATTTTTGAATCTCGCAGACTTACACGTTCCTCTGAGACCCTGTCCACTGGGGTCATAACAGTATGCCAGGCCAGTATTAAATGTTTAATGCATTGCAGAAGTGGGATTATAAGAAAGAAAATTTTGAGTTTTTTTTTTCCCTCTCTCATTTTTTTTTTTTTTTTTTTCTTTTCCCCTTTACCTCAGAGTGGCTTAAGCTTGCTGCAGACATGAATGTCCAGACCTTGATTACAAGTGTGGACCAGCTTGCCGCTCGTGTGCAGGGTATACAAGATTATGTTACCAGAAATCCTAGTTCTGAACCCAAGATTCCGATTCCTGAACTGTTTTCAGGAGACCGATTTAAGTTTAGGAATTTCAGGAATAATTGTAAATTGTTTTTGTCCCTGAAACCTTGTTCGTCTGGAGACTCTGCTCAACAAGTAAAAATTGTTATTTCATTCTTACGGGGTGACCCTCAAGATTGGGCTTTTTCGTTGGCGCCAGGAGATCCGGCATTGGCTGATATTGATGCGTTTTTTCTGGCGCTCGGTTTACTTTATGAGGAACCCAATCTTGAGATTCAGGCAGAGAAAGCCTTGCTGGCTATGTCTCAGGGCCAGGACGAGGCTGAGGTGTATTGCCAAAAATTTCGGAAATGGTCTGTGCTGACACATTGGAACGAGTGTGCACTGGCCGCTAATTTTAGAAATGGCCTTTCTGAGGCCATTAAGAATGTTATGGTGGGTTTTCCCATTCCCACAGGTCTGAATGATACCATGTCCCTGGCTATTCAAATTGACCGGCGGTTGCGGGAGCGCAAAACCGCAAATTCCCTCATGTTGTTGTCTGAACAGACACCTGATGTGATGCAATGTGATAGAAAAACCGCAAATTCCCTCATGGTGTTGTCTGAACGGACACCTGATTTGATGCAATGTGATAGAATCCTGACTAGAAATGAGAGGAAAATTCATAGACGCCGGAATGGCTTGTGCTACTACTGTGGTGATTCTACACATGTTATCTCAGCATGCTCTAAACGTATATCTAAGGTTGTTAGTCCTGTCACCGTTGGTAATTTGCATCCTAAGTTTATTCTGTCTGTAACTTTGATTTGCTCACTGTCATCTTATCCTGTCATGGCGTTTGTAGATTCAGGTGCTGCCCTGAGTCTTATGGATCTCTCATTTGCTAAGCGCTGTGGTTTTATTCTTGAACCATTAGAAAATCCTATCCCTCTTAGGGGTATTGATGCTACGCCATTGGCAGAAAATAAGCCGCAGTATTGGACACAGGTTACCATGTGCATGACTCCTGAACACCGCGAGGTGATACGTTTTCTCGTTCTACATAAAATGCATGATTTGGTTGTTTTGGGGCTGCCATGGTTACAGACCCATAATCCAGTCCTTGACTGGAAGGCTATGTCAGTGTCTAGTTGGGGCTGTCGTGGTATTCATGAGGATTCCCTGCCTGTGTCTATTGCTTCTTCTACGCCTTCGGAAGTTCCGGCGTATTTGTCTGATTATCAGGATGTCTTTAGCGAGTCCAGGTCCAGTGCATTGCCTCCTCATAGGGAATGTGACTGTGCAATAGATTTGATTCCAGGCAGTAAATTTCCTAAGGGAAGACTGTTTAATCTGTCGATACCTGAACATACCGCTATGCGTTCATATATCAAGGAGTCTCTGGAGAAAGGACACATCCGTCCGTCTTCTTCCCCTCTTGGTGCGGGATTCTTTTTTGTGGCTAAAAAGGACGGATCTTTGAGGCCTTGTATTGACTATCGGCTTTTAAATAAGATCACTGTCAAATTTCAGTATCCTTTGCCGCTGTTGTCTGACTTGTTTGCCCGGATTAAAGGTGCCAAGTGGTTTACCAAGATAGACCTTCGTGGTGCGTACAACCTTGTGCGCATTAAGCAAGGGAATGAATGGAAAACCGCATTCAATACGCCCGAAGGTCATTTTGAGTACTTGGTGATGCCTTTTGGGCTCTCTAATGCCCCTTTAGTTTTTCAGTCCTTTATGCATGACATTTTCCGGAACTATCTGGATAAATTTTTGATCGTTTATCTGGATGATATTCTGTTTTTTTCTGATAATTGGGACTCGCATGTGGAGCAGGTCAGGATGGTCTTTAAAATTTTGCGTGAAAATTCTTTGTTTGTCACGGCTCAAAGTGTCTTTTTGGTGTACAGAAGGTTCCCTTTTTGGGGTTCATTTTTTCCCCTTCTGCTGTGGAGATGGACCCAGTCAAGGTCCGAGCTATTCTTGATTGGACTCAGCCCTCGTCAGTTAAGAGTCTTCAGAAGTTCTTGGGTTTCGCTAACTTCTACCGTCGTTTTATCGCTAACTTTTCTAGCATTGTGAAACCTTTGACGGATATGACCAAGAAGGGCTCCGATGTGGTTAATTGGGCTCCTGCTGCCGTGGAGGCTTTCCAGGAGTTGAAACGTCGGTTTACTTCGGCGCCTGTTTTGTGCCAGCCTGATGTCTCGCTTCCCTTTCAGGTTGAGGTGGATGCTTCAGAGATTGGAGCAGGGGCCGTTTTGTCGCAGAGAGGCCCTGGTTGCTCTGTTATGAGACCTTGCGCCTTTTTCTCTAGGAAGTTTTCGCCTGCGGAGCGAAATTATGATGTGGGCAATCGGGAGTTGTTGGCCATGAAATGGGCATTTGAGGAGTGGCGTCATTGGCTCGAGGGTGCTAAGCATCGTGTGGTGGTCTTGACTGTTCACAAAAATCTGATGTATCTCGAGTCTGCTAAACGCCTGAATCCTAGACAGGCCCGCTGGTCATTGTTTTTCTCCCGTTTTGACTTTGTTGTCTCGTATTTACCAGGTTCAAAAAATGTGAAGGCCGATGCTCTTTCCAGGAGCTTTGTGCCTGATGCTCCTGGAGTCGCTGAACCTGTTGGTATTCTTAAGGATGGTATTATCTTGTCAGCTATTTCTCCAGATCTGCGACGTGTGTTGCAGAGATTTCAGGCTGATAGGCCTGATTCTTGTCCACCTGACAGACTGTTTGTGCCTGATAAGTGGACCAGCAGAGTCATTTCCGAGGTTCATTCCTCGGTGTTGGCAGGTCACCCAGGAATTTTTGGCACCAGAGATCTGGTGGCCAGATCCTTTTGGTGGCCTTCCTTGTCTAGGGATGTGCGGTCATTTGTACAGTCCTGTGGGACTTGTGCTCGAGCTAAGCCTTGCTGTTCTCGTGCCAGCGGGTTGCTCTTGCCCTTGCCTGTCCCTAAGAGACCTTGGACACATATCTCCATGGATTTCATTTCTGATCTTCCGGTGTCTCAAGGCATGTCTGTTATCTGGGTGATATGTGATCGCTTCTCCAAGATGGTCCATTTGGTTCCTTTGCCTAAGCTGCCTTCCTCTTCCGATCTGGTTCCTGTGTTTTTCCAGAACGTGGTTCGTTTGCACGGCATCCCTGAGAATATTGTGTCAGACAGAGGATCCCAGTTCGTTTCCAGATTCTGGCGATCCTTTTGTAGTAGGATGGGCATTGACTTGTCGTTTTCGTCTGCTTTCCATCCTCAGACTAATGGACAGACGGAGCGAACTAATCAGACTTTGGAGGCTTATTTGAGGTGTTTTGTCTCTGCTGATCAGGACGATTGGGTGACCTTCTTGCCGTTGGCTGAGTTTGCCCTTAATAATCGGGCTAGTTCCGCCACCTTGGTTTCGCCGTTTTTCTGCAACTCTGGTTTCCACCCTCGTTTTTCTTCGGGTCATGTGGAACCTTCTGACTGCCCTGGGGTGGATTCTGTGGTGGATAGGTTGCAGCGGATCTGGAATCTTGTGGTGGACAACTTGAAGTTGTCACAGGAGAGGGCTCAGCGCTTTGCCAACCGCCGCCTCGGTGTGGGTCCCCGACTACGTGTTGGGGATTTGGTGTGGCTTTCTTCCCGCTTTGTTCCTATGAAGGTTTCCTCTCCCAAATTTAAACCTCGTTTTATTGGTCCTTACAAGATATTGGAAATCCTTAATCCTGTATCCTTTCGCCTGGATCTTCCTGTGTCGTTTGCTATCCACAACGTGTTTCATAGGTCCTTGTTGCGGCGGTACGTTGTGCCTGTGGTTCCTTCTGCTGAGCCTCCTGCTCCGGTGTTGGTTGAGGGCGAGTTGGAGTACGTGGTGGAGAAGATCTTGGATTCTCGTCTCTCCAGGCGGAGGCTTCAGTACCTGGTCAAGTGGAAGGGCTATGGTCAGGAAGATAATTCCTGGGTGGTCGCCTCTGATGTTCATGCGGCCGATTTAGTTCGTGCCTTTCACGCCGCTCGTCCTGATCGCCCTGGTGGTCGTGGTGAGGGTTCGGTGACCCCTCACTAAGGGGGGGGGTACTGTTGTGATTTTGCTTTTTGCTCCCTCTAGTGGTCATTAGTGATTTGACTCTGGAGCTTCTGTCTTTTCCTATATCCTCACCTGGGCCGTTAGTTCAGGGGCGTTGCTATATAAGCTCCCTGGACCTTCAGTTCAATGCCTGGCATCGTTGAAATCAGAGCTAATCTGTTGTGCTCTTGTCCTATGATCCTGGTTCCTGTATTTCAAGCTAAGTCTGCTTCCTTGCTTTTTGCTTTTGTTTTGTTTGGTATTTTTGTCCAGCTTGTTCCAATCTGTATCCTGACCTTTGCTGGAAGCTCTAGGGGGCTGGTGTTCTCCCCCCGGACCGTTAGACGGTTCGGGGGTTCTTGAATCTCCAGCGTGGATTTTGATAGGGTTTTTGTTGACCAGATAAGTTATCTTGCTATATTCTGCTATTAGTAAGCTGGCCTCTCTTTGCTGAACCTGGTTCATTTCTGTGTTTGTCATTTCCTCTTACCTCACCGTTATTATTTGTGGGGGGCTTGTATCTTGCTTTGGGGTCCCTTTCTCTGGAGGCAAGAGAGGTCTTTGTTTTCTTCTCCTAGGGGTAGTTAGATTCTCCGGCTGGCGCGAGTCATCTAGCGATCACCGTAGGCATGATTCCCGGCTACTTCTAGTGTTGGCGTTAGGAGTAGCTATTTGGTCAACCCAGTTACCACAGCCCTATGAGCTGGATTTTTGAATCTCGCAGACTTACACGTTCCTCTGAGACCCTGTCCACTGGGGTCATAACACCAATGCAAGTCAATGGAGAATCAAAGTCGGCAGTGAGTGGAGGACAGGAAAACACCAACAGAGCCCATTTTAATGCCAAAAACATCAAATCTTGTTACTTAAGCTTGTCAATCTTAATTTACCTTATAATAATAGTTAGCCATTGAAAATTTGGGGGTCATTTGGCAACAGTTGTGGGGGGAGTAGGGCTGGCTCAAGTTTTTCGTGGGCTCAGGAAACGCGGACTACGTCACGGCGGTGGAGCAGGGAGAGGTAAGTATTTCAACTTTGCAAGTGCTGTGATCCTGAGCAAGCAGGGGGGGCACACTCATTCGCATTGCCAGTGGCACAGGGCCCCTCAAAGTACGGCGTTGTGATTGACGGCGGGGGCGCCTCCCACCGGCAGAGACACTTTTGCGTACTATGAGGGGCCCTGTGCCAGTGACGTCGCCAACGAGTATGCCCCCCCCACCTGTTGAAGGAACCTGCACTTTCATCTGCACCTTCCTCTTTGTCCCCGTGTAAGGTGGTATAGTATGCGGGAAGGGGAACCAGACTTTCTGCAGGGTCAGATACTGGCTATGTAGAGTGCAAGGGGAATGTAGTGGTCTGGGTCAATGTACCGGCAGACTCATCTAGCAGTGGCTGGGCAATGGGCAGGATGAGGAGGAAACACAGATATAGACCCAAAGAATAAAGTAGGCTAAATGCAGTTCAAAATTGGTAACAGGAGTAAACAGGCAGCACTGCTTTGTTCAGTGGAGGAGAACAGCAAGGAGCGGCAGACACCATTAGTAGGCCCAACCAAACCAGTAGGCCAAATTCAGTTTTAAAATTCCTATAGGCCGAAAGCCTGAAGATTGAAGCTCAGGAGAAAAACACAGGAGAATACCAAGGAGCGGCAGACACTGTTAGGAGGCCCAATCAAACTAGTAGGCCAAATGCACTTTAATATGTGATATCGGCGGCAAATTGAGGCTCTGCTTTGTGCAGTGAAGGACAGCTGTATTGAGTGGCGCAGACAGACACAGGTAGTAGGCCTAAATTAAAAAAGTTGGCTCAATGCAGTTTAAAATTGGTTACAGGGGTACACAGGCAGCACTGGTTTGGTCAGCGGAGGACGATTGCTAGGAGTGGCGCAGACAGACTTACTAGGCCTAAAATAAAAAAGTTGGCTCAATGCAGTTTAAAATGGGTAATAGGGGTACACAGGCAGCACTGGTTTGGTCAGCGGAGGACGATTGCTAGGAGTGGCGCAGACAGACTTACTAGGCCTAAAATAAAAAAGTAGGCTCAATGCAGTTTAAAATGGGTAACAGGGGTACACAGGCAGCACTGGTTTGGTCAGCGGAGGACGATTGCTAGGAGTGGTGCAGACAGACTTACTAGGCCTAAAATAAAAAGTAGGCTCAATGCAGTTTAAAATGGGTAACGGGTACACAGGCAGCACTGGTTTGGTCAACGGAGGACGATTGCTAGGAGTGGCGCAGGCAGACTTACTAGGCCTAAAATAAAAAAGTTGGCTCAATGCAGTTTAAAATGGGTAACAGGGGTACACAGGCAGCACTGGTTTGGTCAGCGGAGGATGGTTGCTAGGAGTGGCGCAGACAGACTTACTAGGCCTAAAATAAAAAAGTTGGCTCAATGCAGTTTAAAATGGGTAATAGGGGTACACAGGCAGCACTGGTTTGGTCAGCGGAGGACGATTGCTAGGAGTGGCGCAGACAGACTTACTAGGCCTAAAATAAAAAAGTTGGCCCAATGCAGTTTAAAATGGGTAACAGGGGTACACAGGCAGCACTGGTTTGGTCAGCAGAGGACGATTGCTAGGAGTGGCGCAGACAGACTTACTAGGCCTAAAATAAAAAAGTAGGCTCAATGCAGTTTAAAATGGGTAACAGGGGTACACAGGCAGCACTGGTTTGGTCAGCGGAGGACGATTGGTAGGAGTGGCGCAGACAGACTTACTAGGCCTAAAATAAAAAAGTAGGCTCAATGCAGTTTAAAATGGGTAACAGGGGTACACAGGCAGCACTGGTTTGGTCAGTGGAGGACGATTGCTAGGAGTGGCGCAGACAGACTTACTAGGCCTAAAATAAAAAAGTTGTCTCAATGCAGTTTAAAATGGGTAATAGGGGTACACAGGCAGCACTGGTTTGGTCAGCGGAGGACGATTGCTAGGAGTGGCGCAGACAGACTTACTAGGCCTAAAATAAAAAAGTTGGCTCAATGCAGTTTAAAATGGGTAACAGGGGTACACAGGCAGCATTGTTTTGTTAGGCGGAGGACGATTGCTAGGAGTGGCGCATACAGACTTACTAGGCCTAAAATAAAAAAGTAGGCTCAATGCAGTTCAAAATGGGTAACAGGGGTACACAGGCAGCACTGGTTTGTTCAGCAGAGGACGATTGCTAGGAGTGGCGCAGACAGACTTACTAGGCCTAAAATAAAAAAGTAGGCTCAATGCAGTTTAAAATGGGTAACAGGGGTACACAGGCAGCACTGGTTTGGTCAGCGGAGGATGATTGCTAGGAGTGGCGCAGACAGACTTACTAGGCCTAAAATAAAAAAGTTGGCTCAATGCAGTTCTAAACTGGTAACAGGAGTAAACTGGTGGCACTGCTTTGTTCGGTGGAGGACAACTGGAATAAGTGGCTGGCACAGTACGTTGGCCTAAATAGTAAAGCGGGCTAAATGTCTGCAAAAAAAATGTTCGTAAATAAACAGGTGGCAAAGCAACGTACGGGGGTGGGTTCCTCTGCTGAGTACCAGATAGTGGTAGTTCGCGCACAGTATTCACAGGTCAAAATGGAGGGCATGGTCCCTGTATATACACTCACTGGCCACTTTATTAGGTACACCTGTCCAACTTCTTGTTAACACTTAATTTCTAATCAGCCAATCACATGGCGGCAACTCAGTGCATTTAGGCATGTAGACATGGTCAAGACAATCTCCTGCAGTTCAAACCGAGCATCAGTATGGGGAAGAAAGGTGATTTGAGTGCCTTTGAACGTGGCATGGTTGTTGGTGCCAGAAGGGCTGGTCTGAGTATTTCAGAAACTGCTGATCTACTGGGATTTTCACGCACAACCATCTCTAGGGTTTACAGAGAATGGTCCGAAAAAGAAAAAAAATCCAGTGAGCGGCAGTTCTGTGGGCGGAAATGCCTTGTTGATGCCAGAGGTCAGAGGAGAATGGGCAGACTGGTTCGAGCTGATAGAAAGGCAACAGTGACTCAAATCGCCACCCGTTACAACCAAGGTAGGCCTAAGAGCATCTCTGAACGCACAGTGCGTCGAACTTTGAGGCAGATGGGCTACAGCAGCAGAAGACCACACCGGGTACCACTCCTTTCAGCTAAGAACAGGAAACTGAGGCTACAATTTGTACAAGCTCATCGAAATTGGACAGTAGAAGATTGGAAAAACGTTGCTTGGTCTGATGAGTCTCGATTTCTGCTGCGACATTCGGATGGTAGGGTCAGAATTTGGCGTAAACAACATGAAAGCATGGATCCATCCTGCCTTGTATGGAGCATCTTTGGGATGTGCAGCCGACAAATCTGCGGCAACTGTGTGATGCCATCATGTCAATATGGACCAAAATCTCTGAGGAATGCTTCCAGCACCTTGTTGAATCTATGCCACGAAGAATTGAGGCAGTTCTGAAGGCAAAAGGGGGTCCAACCCGTTACTAGCATGGTGTACCTAATAAAGTGGCCGGTGAGTGTATTTACTATCATCTCTCAATTTGTATTGGCAGTGCCATTTAAGGATGTAACAGCACCGACTAAACAGCGGTGGAGCACTGTTTGAGCTGGGGGGGAACACTCTCTCGCAGGCGGCGGTACTGGCCCAGGGCCCCTCATATTACGACGGTGTGTCTGACGTTGGGTGTGCACCCCCACCGCCAGAGACACTTAATTGTACGATGAGGGACCCTGTGCCAGTGCCGTCGGCCAAAAGTGGGCACACCCACCTGTCCAGGCAAACGGCACTCGCACGGGTGCTTGCGCCAAGTGGTGACCACAGGCCCGTGGGGGGAGTCAGCCCATTTAGGGAGGTGTTAAAAATGGCCTATGGTGGACATTCAGCAGCAGCAAATGGAGGAATTGGAGCAGTCAGTAAGAGGAGTCCAAAAGCAGAACCTTTTTAAAGGAAAACTACGTGTCAGCAGGGGAAGGTGGGGCAAAAGAATGTGAAATCTATGATTGGTTCATTTTAATGAAGGTTAGATCATCAAAATTTTGGGTAGCCAGACGTGTCCTTTTTTCGGTCAGTATTGAACCAGCAGCACTGAAGACTCTTTCTGATAGCACACTGGCAGCAGGGCAAGCGAGCTCCTGTAATGCATATTCTGCCAATTCAGGCCAGGTGTCTAGTTTAGATGCCCAGTAATCAAAGGGGAATGACCTGTGAGGGAGAACATCGATAAGGGAGGAAAAGTAGTTTGTAACCATACTGGACAAATGCTGTCTCCTGTCACTTTGAATCGATGCAGCTGTCCCTGTCGTGTCAGCGGTCATTGAAAAATCACTCCACAACCTTGTCATAAAACCCCTCTGTCCAACGCCACTTCGGATTTCTGCACCGCTAGCACCTCTGCCATGTTGCCCCCTACTGCTCGTGTGAGAACCATCACCGCCGCTGTGTGCTGGGAATGCCTGAACCAAACGGTCTACAAGAGTTGCTTGTTTGGTAGCCAATATTTGCTCTAGGTTCTCATGTGGCATGATATTTTGCAATTTCCCTTTGTAGAGTGGATCCAGTAGGCAGGCCAACCAGTAATCGTCATCGGTCATCATTTTGACAATGCTGGGGTCCCTTTTTAGGATACGCAAGGCATACTCAGCCATGTGGGCCAATGTTCCAGGTGTCAATTCACTGCTTCTGCTGGATTGAGGAGCACTTTCTTGCAAATCTACATCACAAGTGTCCCGCAAGAAACCTGTACCAGACCTTGCAACGGCACCAGTTTCTATTGCCCCCTGAGAAGCTCCCTCCTCCCATACATATTCAGCCCCATCATCCTCCTCCTCATCCTCTTCGTCCGCAACCTCGTCCTGGACAGTTCCCTGACCATACAATGGCTGACTGTCATCAAGGCTTCCCTCCTCCTCGGCTGCAGACGCCTGCTCCTTAATGTGCGTCAAACTTTGCATCAGCAGACGCATTAGTGGGATGCTCATGCTTATGATGGCATCGTCTGCACTTACCAGCCGTGTGCATTCCTCAAAACACTGAAGGACTTGACAGAGGTCTTGTAGCTTCGACCACTGCACACCAGACAACTCCATGTCTGCCATCCAACTGCCTGCCCGTGTATGCATATCCTCCCACAAATAAATGACAGCACGCCTCTGTTCACACAGCCTCTGAACCATGTGCAGTGTGGAGTTCCACCTTGTTGCAACATCTGTAATTAGGCGGTGCTGGGGAAGATTCAGCGATCGCTGATGGTTCAGCATACGGCTGGAGTGTACGGGCGACCGGCTGATATGCGAACAAAGTTTTCGCACCTTCAGGAGCAGGGCTGGTAACTCCGGATAATTTTTCAGGAAGCACTGCACCACCAGGTTCAAAGTGTTAGCCAAGCAAGGTATGTGTTTAAGTTGTGAAAGGGCTATGGCAGCCATAAAATTCCTTCCGTTATCACTGACTACCTTGCCTGCCTCAAGATGTACACTGCCCAGCCATGACTCACTTTCTTGCTGCAAGAACTCGGCCAGTACTTCCGCGGTGTGTCTGTGTCGCCCAAACACTTCATTTCCAACACAGCCTGCTGACGCTTACCACTAGCTGTTCCATAATGAGACACCTCGTGTGCAACACTGGCAGCTGCGGATGGAGTTGCCAGGCAACTGCGCTCTGTGGACGAGCTGTCACTTCTGGAGGAGGAGGAGGAGGAGGAGGGGTGTCGAATGCCTACTGCCAACTGTTTCCTAGACCGTGGGCTAGGCAGAACTGTCCCACTATGCCTGTCCCCTGTGGACCCTGCATCCACCACATTAACCCAGTGCACCGTGATGGACACGTAACGTCCCTGGCCATGCCTACTGGTCCATGCATCTGTGGTGAGGTGCACATTTCCACTGACAGACTGCCTCAGTGCATGGACAATGCGGTCTTTGACATGCTGGTGGAGGGCTGGGATGGCTTTTCTCGCAAAGAAGTGGTGACTGGGTAGGTCATAGCGTGGTACTGCGTAGGCCATCAGGGCTTTGAAAGCTTCGCCTTCAACCAACCGGTAGGGCATCATCTCTAACGAGATAAGTCTGGCAATGTGGGCGTTCAAACCCTGTGTACGCGGATCAGAGGATGAGTACTTTCTTTTCCTCACGAGAGTCTCTTCTAGGGTGAGCTGGACAGGAGACCTGAAGATGGTGGAACTAGCGGTGGTTTTGGACATGGCGGATTGAGAGACAGTTGGTGATGTTGGCCTACATACAGTGCTTCCTACCAATAACCTTCTGATTCCCTGCCTGCTTTGGCCTTGCGACGATCCCTCCACATTTGCTGCTGGTGGTGTCCGAACCGGTGGGCTTACAGTGAGGGAAGCAATGTAGTGTTGCTGACTACCTTCATTCTGACCAGGTGCACCAACGGTACAGGACGTTTGGTAATTAGTCCAGGCTTGCAAGTGCATGCTGGTTAAATGTCTACGCATGCACGTTGTATTTACATTTTGAAGAATCTTCCCTCTGCTAAAGGTCTTTGAGCATTTCTTACAGATCACTTTAGACTAATCATTGGGATCTTGGTCAAAAAAATGCCACACTGCACTCTTCCTACTATGGAATTCCTTTTCAGGCATTGCACGCTGTGCAACTTTCAGCGGTTGGCCACGCTGTCCTAAAACTGTTTTTGTCACACGTTTTGGGCCTGATACGGGCCTGGCTGATGACAACTGTTGCGATGTAGATTGGTGTTGCTGCGGATAACCCTCCTCCGCTTGTGAGCTAGTGCCAGCGGCACCCTCTTCCCCAATGGCTGCCAATCTGGGTCAAGAACTGGGTCATCTATCACCTCCTCCTCCACAATGTCATGTGCACCTTCCTCAGTGTCACCGTGTAAGCCGGTGCTATAGCGTTCGGGACAGGGCACCATAGTCTCATCAGGGTCAGATTCTGGCTCAGGAAACTGCGAGGTCAATGTAGTGATCTGAGTCAATGGAACAGCATCATAATCTAGCTGTGGCTGTGCATCAGTGCACTCCATGTCCGATTCTTCTTGTAATGGGCAGTGTACAATTTCCCTTTCTAACCCTGGCACGGTATGGGTAAAGAGCTCCATGGAGTAACCTGTAGTGTCGCCTGACGCATCCTTCACTTTTGGTTTGGGAGAAGGACACAAGGAAACGTCTTTTTCTGGACCAGAAGCATCCACTGACGACTGGCTGCTCTTAGATTTTGAACTTTGGGAAGAGGAGGCGAAAGAGCTAGAGGCTGAGTCAGCAAGGAAAGACAAAACTTTTTCCTGCTGCTCCGGCTTTAAAAGCTGTTTTCCTACTCCCAGGTAAGGGAGCCTTCTAGGCCTTGTGTAGCCAGACGATGACGCAGGCTCAACACCTCCAGCCTTAGGCCTCTTCCACCAGACTTCCTCATTTTTTGGGAAGAGACACTGAACCACAACTCTGGCCCAGTGGTATAACACAACACTATGAACCTGGCAGAAAGTGGCTGCCTGATATACGACACACTAGCAGTACAGCAGAATATAAACTGAGTGAGAAATACTATCTCACTTTTGGGGGGAGACACTGAACCACAACTCTGGCCCAGTGGTATAACACAACACTATGAACGTGGCAGAAAGTGGCTGCCTGATATACGACACACTAGCAGTACTGCAGAATATAAACTGTGTGAGAATTACTATCTCACTTTTGGGGGGAGACACTGAACCACAACTCTGGCCCAGTGGTATAACACAACACTATGAACGTGGCAGAATGTGGCTGTAATTATTATAAAAAAAAAAATTACTGCAATAACATGCTCCCTAGTCCCTACAATGATCTCAGGACAAGTATGGCAGCAATAAAAAGGACTTCAGAACAAAAAAGTGTGGACAAATAAACAAGACAGGTAACTGTGCAGAAAGGAGCAACAGGATTTTTGCTTTGAAAAAAGCAGTTGGTTTGCACAGCACCGTGCACACAGCTATGCAGCTGCTGCACTAAAATACTCCACTGTCCCTGCACAAAAAGGTGGTGTGGGACAGTGAAAATCGCTCCAGCACAAGCGGTTTGGGGGTTTATATTTCCTCCCTAACTCTGTCCCTGCTTCTGACTAACTGCAGCAAACTCTCCCTATGCTCAGATCGGCAGAAGTAAGATGGCGGTCGGCGTGCACGCCCCTATATAGCCCCTGTGACGCCGCAGACAGCAAGCCAATCACTGCCATGCCCTTGTCTAAGATGGTGGGGACAGAGACCTATGTCATCACGCTGCCCACACTCTGCGTCCTCCTCCATTGGATGAAAAACGGCGGTAACAGCGTCATACGAAACGCGACTTTGGCGCTCTGATCGTGTACCGCATGGCCGATCCCACACTAGGATAGGTTTGGGTTTCATGAAACCCAACTTTGCCTAAAAGTCGGCGATTTCTGAAAATGATCAATCCGTTTCGCTCAACCCTATTAAGGACCTCCATATCTTTGCCCGGTCCTTACTGTTTAAGGCCACGTTCACACGTTGCAGCTTGCTCTGCGGGTTAATCCCGCAGCGGAATTGATAAATCTGCAGGGCAAAACTGCTGCGGTTATCCCTGCAGATTTATCGCGGTTTGTTCCGCGGTTTCCGCTGCGGGATTACTCCTGTACTATTGATGCTGCATATGCAGCAATATATATCCTACAAGAAAATACTGCAAAGAACCAGGATACATAACCATATAAATTTTATTAATTATTAAAAAACTATTGGACAAACATAGACCAAGATGCTTTGAAAGGTGAATACTACAAAGGAGCCGCAGATCAGAGGTTAAACAAATGCTAGGTAGAGTGCCATTGTCCACATTGACATAAATTGGTGTGAATAGCAAGTCCAAAAATAGGAACAATATGCTATGCTGGTACAAAACATCCAGCAACAACACCTGTTACAGACAAGGGAAACATAAAAAGTTAGAGTACGGCATAGTTACCTCAGACCTGCGGCGCCATCACCCCAACGCGCGTTTCGGCGTGCGTGCCTTCTTCCGGGGGAAGTTTTTTAATAATTAATAAAATTTATATGGTTATGTATCCTGGTTCTTTGCAGTATTTTCTTGTAGGATATATATATTTGCTGCATGGGATTTTGTATATCTAATCCCCTGATTGGGCACAGGTGTTATGCATTGACATTCTGTGTATTGTGTATCAACATTGGTTTATATGCAGCAATATGCAGCATCAATAGTAATGTAAAAAATAATAAAAATTGGTTATACTCACCCTCTGACGTCGCGATCTCCCCGGCGCTGCACGCGGCTGTGCAGACAAGGACCTTCGTGACGTCACAGTCATGTGACCGCGGCGTCATCACGGTCATGTGACCGCGACGTCACCACAGGTCCTGCAAGCACAGCAAACCGAAGACCGGACGCCGCGGGCAGCGCTGAGAAGTGAGTATAGCATCATTTTTTATTTTAATTCTCTTTTTTACACCAAAATATGGTTCCCAGGGCCTGGAGGAGAGTCTCCTCTCCTCCACCCCGGGTACCATCTGCACATTATCCGCTTAACTTCCCGCAACGTGGGCACAGCCCCATGCGGGAAGTGAGCGGATCAATGCATTTCTATGGGTGCAGAACCGCTGCGATTCTGCACCAAGAAATGACATGCTCCTTCTTTTTTTCCGCAGAAAAGCCGCGCGGCTTTTCCCGCGGAAATCCGCAGCGTGGGCACAGCGGGTTTTGTTTTCCATAGGGTAACATTGTACTGTACCCTGCATGGAAAACTGCTGCAGATCCGCAGTGTCAAATCCGCTGCGGATCCGCGGCAAAACCCGCAAAGTGTGAACATAGCCTAAGCGTCATTTTTTGTTGATAATCTACACACTCTCTTTCCCACAGAAGAAGAACAATCAGTGTTAAGGGCATTGGAGGAGTTACCTGACGAACACAAGACACCAGAAGGAGGTAAGTTATGGTCTTTTGTGAGCTTTTTTATCTACACTTTCCTTTCTGTAGGTAATTTGCACTCTGCTCTGCCCTCCGGTTCTTTAGGAGGAACATTAAGCGCTCATTGGCCTCTCAGGCAGCATAGGTCTGAGTTGCCATTGTATAGTCTGTGGTTAGGGCTAAATCAGCTCACGCAGTAACCACTATGGACTTCGGGATCAGGATCTCTAGTCTGTACAGGAACCGGCAGCATGAGTAGCAGTGTTAAATGTGTTTCCTAGTTTCCCAAGTGAGCTGGTACACTATCCTAACAGAATGCACCTAGTGATATCACAGAACAGAGAGAATGCACCTAGTGATACCACAGAACAGAGAGAATGCACCTAGTGACATCACAGAATAGAGATAATGTACCTAGTAATTTAACAAAACAGAGAGAAAACACCTACTGATTTCACAGAACAGAGATAACGCACCTAGTGATATAAAAAAAACAGAGATAATGCTCCTAGTGAAATCACAAAACAGAGACAATGCACCTAATGATATCACAGAACAGAGAGGTCACCTAGCGATACCACAGAACAGAAACAACGCACCTAGTGATACCAAAGAACAGAGAGAACACACTTAGTGATATCACACAACAGGGAGAATGCACCTAGTGACATCCCAGAATAGAGAGAACACACCTAGTGACATCACAGAACAGAGACAATGCACCTAGTGACATCACAGAACAGAGACAATGCACCTAGTGACATCCCAGAACAGAGAGAACGCAGCTAGTGACATCACAGAACAGAGAGAACGCACCTAGTAATATCACAGAACAGAGAGAACGCACCTAGTGACATCACAGAACAGGGACAACGCACCTAGTGACATCACAGAACAGAGACAATGCACCTAGTGACATCACAGAACAGAAAGAACACACCTAGTGATATCACAGAACAGAGAGAACGCACCTAGTGACATCACAGAACAGAGACAATGCACCTAGTGACATCACAGAACAGGGACAACGCACCTAGTGACATCACAGAACAGAGACAATGCACCTAGTGACATCACAGAACAGAAAGAACACACCTAGTGATATCACAGAACAGAGAGAACGCACCTAGTGACATCACAGAACAGAGACAACGCACCTAGTGACATCACAGAAAAGGGACAACGCACCTAGTGACATCACAGAAAAGGGACAACGCACCTAGTGACATCCCAGAACAGAGAGAATGCACCTAGTGACATCACAGAACAGGGACAACGCACCTAGTGACATCACAGAAAAGGGACAACGCACCTAGTGACATCACAGAAAAGGGACAACGCACCTAGTGACATCCCAGAACAGAGAGAATGCACCTAGTGACACCACAGAAAAGGGACAACGCACCTAGTGACATCACAGAAAAGGGACAACGCACCTAGTGACATCACAGAACAGAGAGAACATACCTAGTGACATCACAGAACAGGGACAATGCACCTAGTGACATCACAGAACAGGGACAATGCACCTAGTGACATCACAGAACAGGGACAACGCACCTAGTGACATCACAGAACAGAGAGAACGCACCTAGTGACATCACAGAACAGAGAGAACATACCTAGTGATATCACAGAACAGAGAGAACACACCTAGTGACATCACAGAACAGGGACAAAGCACCTAGTGACATCACAGAACAGGGACAACGCGCCTAGTGACATCCCAGAACAGAGAGAACGCACCTAGTGACATCACAGAAGAGGGACAACGCACCTAGTGACATCACAGAACAGGGACAACGCACCTAGTGATATCACAGAACAGAGAGGACACATCTAGTGACATCACAGAAAAGGGACAACGCACCTAGTGACATCACAGAACAGAGAGAACATACCTAGTGATATCACAGAACAGGGACAACGCACCTAGTGACATCACAGAACAGAGAGAACGCACCTAGTGATATCACAGAACAGGGACAACGCACCTAGTGACATCACAGATTAGGGACAACGCACCTAGTGATATCACAGAACAGGGACAACGCACCTAGTGACATCACAGATTAGGGACAACGCACCTAGTGATATCACAGAACAGGGACAACGCACCTAGTGACATCACAGATTAGGGACAACGCACCTAGTGACATCACAGAACAGAGAGAACACACCTAGTGACATCACAGAACAGAGAGAACATACCTAGTGACATCACAGAACAGGGACAACGCACCTAGTGACATCACAGAACAGAGAGAACGCACCTAGTGATATCACAGAACAGAGAAAACGCACCTAGTGACATCACAGAACAGAGAGAACGCAGCTAGTGACATCACAGAACAGAGAGAACGCACCTAGTGATATCACAGAACAGAGAAAACGCACCTAGTGACATCACAGAACAGGGACAACGCACCTAGTGACATCACAGAACAGGGACAACGCACCTAGTGACATCCCAGAATAGAGAGAATGCACCTAGTGACATCACAGAACAGGGACAACGCACCTAGTGACATCACAGAACAGGGACAACGCACCTAGTGACATCACAGAACAGGGACAACGCACCTAGTGACATCACATAAAAAGGATGATATCAGGTCGCACAGGCAAAGTGTCGCTGTTACATCGCAGTGCAATACAAGTGAATGGGGTCACATTGTGACCTTGAAGGTACCGTAACAAGCAAGTCGCAAAATTTTGTGCTACTTGCTTGTTCTGGTCCTTTGGGGGTGTATTTCAACTCCATTTGCTTTTATCGTGCTACAATGTAGCAGAGACACTGGCAATTTATGGCTGCACTATCAAAGTCGCCATGTAGTTTTATCCTTATATCACATTAGTCTGAAGCCTTGTTTTCTGTGTAAAATTGTCATTACAACGTTTTCACATGTGATTTTTTGGGGGCTGCAGTCGTTTATCACACAGGACATTATTATGCCAACCTGCCCCGTGTACTTGGATGTAACAGGAAATGTGAAGTTTTTATATCATTTCATTTTTATGGTGAAACATCCATCTCTGTAGTTGGAATCACAGTGTTTTACTTTTTTTCCCGTCATTGAATACTGTCCCGCAATCACTGGAGTATATAGCAGCACAATGACTGATCTCCAAAAGAAGAACAAGAAAAAGAAAAGGAAACTTTTTGGCTCCTTAAATCAAACTGTGAATGTTCAGCTCGCATGGATGTGACAGGAATTACAAGCATTTGTTAAGGAAGGTTAACAAACAATTATGCAAATTTTCCGTCATAGCAGCTTTGTGACCGGCATGAGGTGGACATTGTTATTTTGTGGCCTACATTATTTAAGATCCCTTGAAATTTTCATGCTGAAGGTCCTAGAGAAATAATAATAATAAAAAAATAGATCTTTACTTGTGAAAACAAAACTGTAAAAAAATCCATAGTTGCAAAGATACAAACAAAAAAAACCTAAATACTTAAAAAGCAATATTAACAGAAATAATACTCTCATCCTAGAAGTTATGGTCTATAGCAGGGGTGGGGAACCTCAGGCCCCAGGGACATTTACGACCCTCGATGACCTTTTATCAGGCCCCCGAGAGGATTCTCAGGGACCGCATTCTTGGGTAGGGAGCTGTATTTTGATTGCCACCAGCTCATTAATTTCTTCTTGCTCTGTTAGCACACACGTAGGGTTCACTACTGAACATTGAAGGGCATGCAATGAAAGATTACGTCCTGACACCAGTGCCAGAGTAAGGATGTACTTTGTGGGAGGTGTTTGTACGGCCCCCGAAGGATGGTATAAATATCCAAATGGCCCTTGGCAGAAAAATGATTCCCCACCCCTGGTCTATAGATAATAACTAATCTCATTGGACAGATGATGGCTCTTAACTAGGGATATAAATTAGAAGACATGCCAAATTTGTTGGACTTGAGAGATAAGAAGCAAACAACACCACCGAAAGTGCAGGTTCTTGATCCCAAGAGGAATCCTATGGGGGTTCAATAAACTTAAAATCTTTTTATGTTGTTGGTGTCATTACAAAGAAGACACATGGCTTCCTAAATTACATATTTGTCAGTTGTCTTATTTTTCAGAAAAATACAACTGTGGACTCCCTGTTCATTTATCATTTTGTTTTAAATTTCTTTTTATTAAATTTTTACATATAACAAACAGCAGGTAACAATAAAGATACACTAGCGAGTCACCAATCAAGGCTCACCAAGTGGCCAATACATTTCAATAAACATTATCAGCAACGACCTGATGATTAAAAATCCAGTTTCGGTTGATTACTACTTTTAATAAGGTTCGGTCTACAACCTCTTGTATTTTCTTGATGACCGAACTCGAAGCCGAGACCGGCAACTCTCAGATAATACATCTATTCAACAGATAATTTAGAATAACAGAAAAAGAAAAAGAAAGAGAAAAAGACAGGGAAAAGAGGGGTTTGGGGTTGACTCCTCAAAAGGGAGAACATCCGGCTTATCATAATATAATAACGAGGAAGTTAATAGGACATATCGGAGAATGTACCTTCGAGTTGGAAAGGAATCCAAACATCCAAAGAGACTCTTAATTGTTAATGATGTCCAAGTATTCATCGCTAGTTCTAAAAGATTTCCAGGGAGCCCATGTTGTGTAAAATCTCTCTTGTGAAAAATAGGTGAATGCGGATATTTCTTCTATGTAGTATAACTGGTCCACTTTATTAACCCAATCTGCAAGGCTCGGGTAATTTTTAATCAACCAATGAACTGGAATGAGGAGCTTAGCTGCCGACAGTAGGAATGCCAGTAGGGATTTATTTTTATATTTTGATTTGTCTCCTCTCCAATTCAGAAAAATGAGTGTCAGAGAAGGAGGGTGTTGTAATTTACATATTTTAGTTGTGTGTTTCAATATTCCCTTCCAAAAGGTTTGTAAAATTTCGCAAGACCACCACATGTGCAAAAAAGTCCCAGTGTCATTAGAGCACCTCCAACAGGTTGGAGTACCAAAGGTGGGATAGAGTCGGGGTGGTGTACCATCTAGTGATGACGTTGTATGAATTTTCCTGTACCCTTATACAGCTCGATGGACCATGTGAGTTTTAGTAAATTTGATCCACCTCCCAGTCCTGTAGTTCAATACCAAGGTCTTTCTCCCAGTTATATATAAAAGCTCTTTTGAGTGGCATTGTGTTAACTACGATTACTTGGTATATTTTGGTTAAAACTCCCCTTGGTGGATTTTTATTAACTAAAAGTTTCTCAAAAATTGTCAGTTTCCTGTGAAGGTGGCCGAGTCCGAGATAGCATTTTATTGCATTTTTAAGCCTATTATGATGAATGAAGTTTAGATGGAGTTGGGGAAATTTCGTTTGAAGCTCCGGGAGTGGGAGTAGAGTGCCGTCACTCATTATACATTCTAAATTGTCTCTGATCTTGTATAGGGGGTCTGAGATTGCGGTTATAGCGTCTTTTGGATAAAGCTCCGGTAAATCAGCTACCCTGACTAGTGGAGATTGCAAGGGCATTAGCAGCTGTGAGTGTCTTGACCATGTTCTGATAATATTTTTGGATATTGCATTTGGGATTTTAAGCTTATGAATGAATTCCTTGGAGGCGTGAATTATAGCATGTACGGGTACTGGGATTCATTTATCATTTTTTTATGCATTTGCACCCTCTGGATTCCATATACAGTCATGGCCAAAAGTGTTGGCACCCTTAAAAATTGATCCAGAAAATATTTTTCCCAGAAAATTATTGCAATTACACATGTTTTGTTATACATATGTTTATTTCCTTTGTGTGTATTGGAAATCACAAACAACACAAGACAAAATTGTTAGCACCTTTACAAAATTGTGGGTAAACAACTTTATTTCACGCACGTTGGTGCTCTTTCAAATTCACCTGTGGCAAGTAACAGGTGCGGGCAATATGAAAATCACATCTGAAATCATATAAAAAAGGGGAGAAGTTGACTCAATCTTTGCATTGTGTGTCTGTGTGTCACACTAAGCATGGAGAAGAGAACTCTCTGAGGACGAGAACCAAATTGTTGAAAAATATCAACAATCTCAAGGTTGCAAGTATATCTCCAGAGATCTTAATGTTGCTTTGTCCACCAAGCACAACATAATCAAGACATTTACAACTCATGGCACTGTAGCTAATCTCCCAGGATGTGAATGTCAACGCAGGATGATCGGGATGGTGAATAAACAGCCTCAATCAAGTTATCCAAAAAATGCAAGCTGTCCTGCAGTCTCAGGGTGCTTCAGTGTCAGCACGAACTATTCTTTGACATTTGAATAAAATGAAGCGCTATGGCAGGAGACCCAGGAGATCCCCACTGCTGACACAGAGACATACAAAATAAGCTAGACTGCAGTTTGCCAAAATGTACGTAAGCCAAAGTCCTTTTGGGAAAGTGTCTTGTGGACAGATGAGACCAAGATAGAGCTTTTTGGTAAAGCACATCATTCTACTGTTTACCGAAAACGGAATGAGGCCTAAAAAGAAAAGAATACAGTACTTGCAGTCAAATATGGTGGAGGTACAAATATGTTTTTGGGATGTTTTGCTACCTCTGGCACTGGGTGCATTGACTATGTGCAAGGCATCATGAAATCTGAAGATTACCATAGGATTTTGGTTCGCAATGTAGTGTCCAGTGTCAGAAAGCTTGGTTTGTGTCCTAGGTCATCGGTCTTCCAGCAGGACAATGACACAAACATACTTCAAGAAGCACCCAGAAATGGATGGAAACAAAGTGCTGGAGAGTTCTGAAGTGACAGCAATGAGTCCGGATCTCAATCCCATTGAACACCTTCGAAGAGATCTTAAAATTACTTTTGGGAGATGGCTCCTTCAAATATGAGAGACCTAAAGCAGTTTGCAAAAGAAGAGTGGTACAATAAGGTGAGTGTTAAGCCCCAGCACTGCAGGTCTTGATTAGAAGTGCTCCTGCAGTGTTTTGCTAACAACCAGGAAATAGATACACATGGTGAGCAGTGTGCTATGGAACAGAGCAGTGTATGGATTCCTCTGGCAGCTTCAGAGAACTGTTTGTTGCTGACCAAACTGAGCAAAGGAAAGGACCAGGATTGCTGTACAGGTGAGAGATGAGATCTGTGTCTGGGAGGAAAGGTGAAGAGACCTCTTGGTACTAGTCTCTTTAACGGAACTTGAGAGACAACTGGACATTTATCTGAACGGATGAGCCTGCATGTGCCTGTATATGGACTGCTTATTTTGTTCCTTTATGCCAGACAAAGGCTGTTTTTTACATTCTAATGGAAGTTTATGCACTTTAATACACCTCCGTTTGACCAATGAACTACGTAACTGTGTGAAGGCTACCAGTTGTCTAAAAATAAGTGAATCCCTACAATATATATTTATTGCTGCCGTTCCACCTACCATGTGTGCATTTTGCTTAAAGAGAGTGAATCCCTACCATTGGTGGAAATTGTGGGCATGAAGTCCCAAAGAGTACCGGAAATTGCAGTGTAAAGATTCAATGTCATGGTTAAGGCAGCTATAGCATTGTAAATACAGTGTGAAAGCATAGAGGAGCTTGTTAAGCAATTGGAACAGGTGCAACAGCAGCAGACCCAACAGGAAACCAATAAACTTCTTATCCAGCTCTTTCAAGAGCAGCAGGAGTTGCGGCAGCAGTTCTTGCAACTCTCAACTGAAATTTTGGACCACTCTTCTTTTGCAAGCTGCTCCAGGTCTCTCATATTTGAAGGCACCTTCTCCCAACAGCAATTTTAAGATCTCTCCTGAGGTGTTCAATGGGAATTAGATCCGGACTCTGGCCACTTCAGAACTCTCCAGCGCTTTTTTTCCATCCATTTCTGGGTACTTCTTGAAATAGGTTTTGGGTTATTGTCTACTGGAAGACCCATGGCCTAGGAAGCAGACCCAGCTTTCTGACACTGGGAACTACATTGCGTCCCAAAATCCTTTGGTAATCTTCAGATTTTGTGATGCCTTGCATATAGTCAAGGCATCTAGTGCCAGAGGCAGCGAAACCACCCTAAAACATCTTTGAACCTCCACCATATTTGACTGTAGGTATTGTGTTCTTTTCTTTGGAGGTCTCATTCCGTTTTTTGTAAACAGTAACCTTAAGATTGTTGATATTTTTAACAATTTTGGTTCTCAAGTCCTCAGATACTTCTAATTTTTCTGTTCTCCATGTTTATTGTCGCACACACAGACACACAATGTGAACTTTGAGTCAACTTCTCTTTTTCTTATCTGGTTTCAGGTGTGATTTTTTTGATATCGCCCACACCTGTCACTGTTGGGTTTGAATGAGCATCACATGCTTGAAACAAAGTTGTTTATCCACAATTTAGGACAGGTGTCAACAATTTTGTCAGGCCCATTCTTTTTTTGTGAGTAGTTTTGTGAGAAATTATGTCCAATTTGCCTTTTTTCCCTCTATTTTTTTTCGTGTTGTTCTCATACACACAAAGGAAATAACATGTATAAAAAAACATGTTTAATTGCAATATATATATACAGTGGGGCAAAAAAGTATTTAGTCAGTCAGCAATAGTGCAAGTTCCACCACTTAAAAAGATGATGGATTACATCGTGGGAAGTGATCTGACATCAGAAGGTATGTATCTTGTGCGTTTATTATTTTGCCAAGCGAGGGTGTTCCTGATGGATTGAGAGAACAATAAATTATTACAACAACCGCTGTGTTTATTTCATTAAAATCCTTTTTAATCATGTGTGTGTGTGTTTTTTAACCCTTTCCAACAATTGGATTAATAATGGATAGGTGTCATAATTGACGCCTCTCCATTATTAATCTGGCTTAATGTCACCTTACAATAGCAAGGTGCCATTAACCCTTCATTACCCCATATCCCACCGCTACAGGGAGTGGGAAGAGAGTGGCCAAGTGCCAGAATAGGCGCATCTTCCAGATGTGCCTTTTCTGGGGTGGCTGGGGGCAGATGTTTGTAGCCACGGGGGGGCCAATAACCATGGACCCTCTCCTGGCTATTAATATCTGCCGTCAGTCACTGGCTTTACCATTCTGGCGGAGAAAATTGCGCGGGAGCCCACGCCAATTTTTTCCGCCATTTAACCCTTTATTTTAGCAGCTACAGCGCTGAAATTTTGCACATACACACTACTAACATTAGTAGTGTGGAATATGCAAAAAAAAATGGGGATATGAGATGGTTTACTGTATGTAATCATGTCTCATATCCTGTCGGGTTTGTGCAGGAGAAATGAAAAGCCGGCAATTGAATTACCGACTTTTCACTAACACCGCTGCGTATTTCTTGCAAGTCACACTGCTGGTCCGTGTGGAATCCGTATTTTTCTCGCCCCCATAGACTTTCATTGGCGATTTTTTTGTGCAATACGCTGACAAACGCAGCATGCTGCGATTTTGTACGGCCGTAGAAAGCCGTATAATACTGAACCGTAATATACGACTAATAGGAGCAGCCCCATTGAGAATAATTGTGCCGTATGTAATGCGAGTTTTACGGACGTAGTTTCTGCGCTCTTACGTCCGTAAAACACGCATGTGTGACCCCAGCCTGACAGCTCTTTGGTCTTCACCATAGTGGAGTTTGGAGTCAGACTGTTTGAGGGTGTGCACAGGTGTCTTTTTATACTGATAACAAGTTTAAACAGGTGCAATTACTACAGGTAATGAGTGGAGGACAGAGGAGACTCTTAAAGAAGAAGTTACAGGTCTGTGAGAGCCAGAAATCTTGATTGTTTGTTTCTGACCAAATACTTATTTTCCACCATAATATGCAAATAAAATGATAAAAAAACAGACAATGTGATTTTCTGGATTTTTTTTTCTCAGTTTGTCTCCCATAGTTGAGGTCTACCTATGATGTAAATTACAGACGCCTCTCATCTTTTTAAGTGGTGGAACTTGCACTATTGCTGACTGACTAAATACTTTTTTGCCCCACTGTATGTATATATATATATATATATATATATATATATATATATATATATATATATATATATATATATATATTTTTTTTTTTGCAAAAAGTGAGAGCAGCACAGAAAAACAAATTCAGAGTGCAAAGCCCCTCAGGCATGTACCAAACCTTATAATAAGAGTCCAAAAAGTCAGAGGCAGCACACCATTGCAAATAAATTTCAAAATCTGTTCAGGTTTTAATAGCCCATCATGGCAACGTTTCAGCTCATAAAGAGTCTTTCTCAAGCAAGGCTATCAATAGTAAAAAGATCTAATGTTAAAAATTATAATAAAAAAAAATAATCATTATATACATACTCACCTTCCGCCGCCTTTCCCGCTCCTCGCGACGCTCCGGTGACTGCTCCATGCAAGCGGCAAGGATGGTATGCAAGAACGACCTGCCATGACGTCACGGCCATGTGACCGCGACGTCATCACAGGTCCTGCGCTCATACCAACCCTGGGACCGGAAGCTGCTGTGTGCACCGCACACAGGGCCAGGACTTCAAAGGGCCTTCGGAAGGTGAGTATATGTTTATTTTTTATTTTAAGTCTGTATACTACGTGGCTCTGTGCTGTATACTACGTGGCTCTGTGCTGTATACTACGTCGCTGTGCAATATACTACGTGGCTGGGCAATATACTATGTGGCCGGGCAATATACTACGTGGACATGCATATTCTAGAATATCCGATGCATTAGAATCGGGCCACCATCTAATATATATATCATACATATCTGTCTATATTTTTTTAATTAACCCCTTTCTGACATCGGACGTACTATCCCGTCGAGGTGGGGTGGGCCCGTATGACCGCCGACGGGATAGTACGTCCAGCGCGATCGGCGGCGCTCCCGGGGGGAGCGCGGCCGATTGCGGCCGGGTGTCAGCTGCCTATCGCAGCTGACATCCGGCACTATGTGCCAGGAGCGGTCACGGACCGCTCCCGGCACATTAACCCCCGGCACACCGCGATCAAACATGATCGCGATGTGCCGGCGGTGCAGGGAAGCATCGCGCAGGGAGGGGGGCTCCCTGCGGGCTTTCCTGAGCCCCCCTCCCTCCCTGCCTGCTCCAGACCCGGATCCAAGATGGCCGCGGATCCGGGTCCTGCAGGGAGGGAG
This sequence comes from Ranitomeya variabilis, assembly GCF_051348905.1. NCBI lineage: Eukaryota > Metazoa > Chordata > Amphibia > Anura > Dendrobatidae > Ranitomeya > Ranitomeya variabilis. Next base: position 510,935,546 of record NC_135237.1, read on the forward strand.
GTGGCTTCACAGAAGCCTGCTCAGAGCAGGCACTGTGAAGCAGCCTGCACTTCTCTCAAATCGGTGATCTGTCAGAGTGCTATGCAAACTGGCAGATCACCGATCTGTATTGTCCCCCCCTGGGGCACAGTAAAAAAGTAAAAAAAAAAATTTCCAAATGTGTAAAAAAAAATAAAAAAAAATATTCCAAAATAATGAAAAAAAAAAAAAATATTATTCCCATAAATAAATTTCTTTATCTAAATAAAAAAAAAAAAACAATAAAAGTACACATATTTAGTATCGCCGCGTCCGTAACGACCCGACCTATAAAACTGGCCCACTAGTTAACCCCTTCAGTAAACACCGTAAGAAAAAAAAAAAAACGAGGCAAAAAACAACACTTTATTATCATACCGCCGAACAAAAAGTGGAATAACACGCGATCAAAAAGACATATATAAATAACCATGGTACCACTGAAAGCGTCATCTTGTCCCGCAAATAACGAGCCGCCATACAGCATGATCAGCAAAAAAATAAAAAAGTTATCGTTCTGAGAATAAAGCGATGCAAAAATAATTATTTTTTCCATAAAATAGTTTTTATCGTATAAAAGCGCCAAAACATAAAAAAAATAATATAAATGAGGTATCGCTGTAATCGTACTGACCCGAAGAATAAAACTGCTTTATCAATTTTACCAAACGCGGAACAGTATAAACGCCTCTCCCAAAAGAAATTCATGAATAGCTGGTTTTTGGTCATTCTGCCTCACAAAAATCGGAATAAAAAGCGATCAAAAAATGTGACGTGCCCAAAAAGTTACCAATAAAAACGTCAATTCGTCCCGCAAAAAACAAGACCTCACATGACTCTGTGGACCAAAATATGGAAAATTTATAGCTCTCAATATGTGGTAACGCAAAAAATATTTATTGCAATAAAAAGCGTCTTTCAGTGTGTGACGGCTGCCAATCATAAAAATCCGCTAAAAAACTCGCTATAAAAGTAAATCAAACCCCCCTTCATCACCCCCTTAGTTAGGGAAAAATAAAAAAAATGTATTTATTTCCATTTTCCCATTAGGGTTAGGGTTAGGGCTAGGGTTGGGGCTAGGGTTAAGGCTACAGTTAGGGTTGGGGCTAAAGTTAGGGTTAGGGTTGGGGCTAAAGTTACAGTTAGGGTTTAGATTACATTTACGGTTGGGAATAGGGTTGGGATTAGGGTTAGGGGTGTGTCAGGGTTAGAGGTGTGGTTAGGGTTACTGTTGGGATTAGGGTTAGGGGTGTGTTTGGATTAGGGTTTCAGTTATAATTGGGGGGTTTCCACTGTTTCGGCACATCAGGGGCTCTCCAAACGCGACATGGCGTCCGATCTCAATTCCAGCCAATTCTGCGTTGAAAAAGTAAAACAGTGCTCCTTCCCTTCCGAGCTCTCCCGTGTGCCCAAACAGGGGTTTACCCCAACATATGGGGTATCAGCGTACTCAGGACAAATAGGACAACAACATTTGGGGTCCAATTTCTCCTGTTACCCCTGGGAAAATACAAAACTGGGGGCTAAAAAATAATTTTTTTGTGGAAAAAAAAAAGATTTTTTATTTTCACGGCTCTGCGTTATAAACTGTAGTGAAACACTTGGGGGTTCAAAGTTCTTACAACACATCTAGATAAGTTCCTTGGGGGGTCTAGTTTCCAAAATGGGGTCACTTGTGCGGGGCTTCTTCTGTTTAGGTACATTAGGGGCTCTGCAAACGCAATGTGACGCCTGCAGACCATTCCATCTAAGTCTGCATTCCAAATGGCGCTCCTTCCCTTCCGAGCCCTCCCATGCATCCAAACGGTGGTTCCCCCCACATATGGGGTATCAGCGTACTCAGGACAAATTGTACAACAACTTTTGGGGTCCAATTTCTTCTCTTACCCTTGGGAAAATATAAAATTGGGGGTGAAAAGATAATTTTTGTGAAAAAATATGATTTTTTATTTTTACGGTTCTGCATTATAAACTTCTGTGAAGCACTTGGTGGGTCAAAGTGCTCACCACACCTCTAGATAAGTTCCTTAGGGGGTCTACTTTCCAAAATGGTGTCACTTGTGGGGGGTTTCAATGTTTACGCACATCAGGGGCTCTCCAAATGCAACATGACGTCCCATCTCAATTCCTGTCAATTTTGCATTGAAAAGTCAAACGGCGCTCCTTCCCTTCCGAGGTCTCCCATGCGCCCAAACAGTGGTTTATGCCCACATATGGGGTATCAGCGTACTCAGGACAAATTGTACAACAACTTTTGTGGTCCAATTTCTTCTCTTACCCTTGGGAAAATAAAAAATTGGGGGCAAAAAATATTTTTTGTGAAAAAATATGATTTTTTATTTTTACGGTTCTGCATTATAAACTTCTGTGAAGCACTTGGTGGGTCAAAGTGCTCACCACACCTCTAGATAAGTTCCTTAGGGGGTCCTCTTTCCAAAATGGTGTCACTTGTGGGGGGTTTCAATGTTTAGGCACATCAGGGGCTCCCCAAACACAACATGGCGTCCCATCTCAATTCCAGTCAATTTTGCATTGAAAAGTCAAATGGCGCTCCTTCGCTTCCGAGCTCTCTCATGCGCCCAAACAGTGGTTTACCCCCACATATGGGGTATCGGCGTACTCAGGACAAATTGTACAACAACTTTTGGGGTCCATTTTCTCCTGTTACCCTTGGTAAAATAAAACAAATTGGAGCTGAAGTAAATTTTTTGTGAAAAAAGGTTAAATGTTCATTTTTATTTAAACATTCCAAAAATTCCTGTGAAGCACCAGAAGGGTTAATAAACTTCTTGAATATGGTTTTGAGCACCTTGAGGGGTGCAGTTTTTAGAATGGTGTCACACTTGGGTATTTTCTATCATATAGACCCCTCAAAATGACTTCAAATGAGATGTGGTCCCTAAAAAAAAATGGTGTTGTAAAAATGAGAAATTGCTGGTCAACTTTTAACCCTTATAACTCCCTAACAAAAAAAAATTTTGGTTCCAAAATTGTGCTGATGTAAAGTAGACATGTGAGAAATGTTACTTATTAAGTATTTTGTGTGACATATCTCTGTGATTTAAGGGCATAAAAATTCAAAGTTGGAAAATTGCAAAATTTTCAAAATTTTCGCCAAATTTCCATTTTTTTTGCAAATAAACGCAGGTAATATCAAAGAAATTTTACCACTATCATGAAGTACAATATGTCACGAGAAAACAGTGTCAGAATCGCCAAGATCCGTTGAAGCGTTCCAGAGTTATAACCTCATAAAGGGACAGTGGTCAGAATTGTAAAAATTGGCCCGGTCATTAACGTGCAAACCACCCTTGGGGGTGAAGGGGTTAAATATATCTTAGTAAAAGTTGTTAGAACTTTTATTATGGGAAATCTATTCATGTGACAGCACAATGATTGAGGTGATTACATATTTTCACTGCCCACACATTAATAGGTCAGAAAGCCTAAACAAACGTGTATATTTTAACCACTTAGTCTTGTGAGGCTTTTAAGAAGCCCATTTACTGTGCCCCTGCTCCATACTGTCTACGTTGACTATGCTGACAATTATACAAGGTGATTTTTCTGCTTTCTTTTGTAGAATTACCTTACAGGCCCTCCCTGATATCTATAAATACGTCTGGCCTATATTTCCGTGTAACATGAGCATGATATCTTTAACTTCTGCTCAGTACATATCACCTACACGCCAGTGAGGAATGTGAAGGTCGTTATTCACATGATCAGGAATATAGATCAATGTCACCCAAGTAAAAGAAATTACGGTATGCAAAAGTCCTTTCTCCCGAGTCCTTGCACCACTTTTATGTGCGATGCTGTTAAAAAGATGAAGCGTTCAACTGATACAATTGTTATAAGATTTACAAAATTATATGCAAGAAATCGAGCATTGAATGATCATATATTTTCCTACTAAAATCACACGGCTTTTATTAGACATTCCTTTATATCTATATGTCGGGTAAAGCTTGCTGGCTTGGCAGGTGGTATGAACGCCATTACTGCGACCGTGACGTCATCGAAGGTCCTTCACTCACTGCATCCTTAGGAACGGAGGCCACCGCTTGCACCGCTGAGAGCTGCGGGCCTTCGGAGGGTAAGTATACCCCATATTTTTTTATTTTTATTTTACATGAATATGGATCCCAGGGCCTGAAGGAGAGTCTCCTCTCCTCCGGACCCTGGGAACCATCCGCACCGCACATGCCGTATAAGATGACTGGGCGTATAAGGAGACCCCCGTCTTATACGGCGAGTATATCCCAAACTCCATATTTTATGTGGAAAAGTTGGGGGTCGTCTTATACGCCCAGTCGTCTTATACACCAGAAAATACGGTAAGTATTTGTTCCACTCCTAATTTTAGCTTTCAAGTACTGATGTAAAATACTGATCAATCAGAGGAAAAGTATAATAGAAACACATCACCGCATCTGCATTTTTCCCCACTCTTGATTTTGGCTACAAATACTGACCAAATACTGAACGTGTGAACCCACAATGTAATTTGTTGTGCGAAAAGCATCTGGCCCTTTTTTAAAAGCTGTTATAGTGTCGGCCATTACTAACTCTTGTGTTCGGCGTTCCACAGCCTCACTGCTCTAACTGTAAAGAATCCTTTCCTATTTAGCTGCTGGAAATGCTTCTCCTCCACTCGTAATGAGTGTCCCCTGGTTCTTAGTAGGGTCTTTGGGAGGAATAAGTCATGTGTCAGCCCTTTGTACTGACCACACGTGTATTTATACATATAAATGAGATCCCCTCTGAGGCGTCTTTTTCTAAATTAAACAAGCCCAACTTTTCCACCCTCTCCTCATATGAGCGGCCTCCATTCCTTGTAATAATCTAGTTGCCCACCTTTGAATTGACTCTAATTTCTGAATATCCTTTTCAAAATGTGGAGCCAAAAACTGGATCCCATATTCTAGATGTGGCCTCACCAGTGATTTATAAAGGGGAAATAATACGTTGGGATCGCGGGATTTTATCTCTTTTTATTCACCCTAAAATCTTGTTTACTTTGCGGCTGCTGCCTGACATTGAGTGCTGCTGCTCAGCTGACTTGTAACCAGAATACCCAAGTCCTTCTCCTGTACTGTAGTCCTGAGTATACTCCCATTTACTGTATATGCAGCAATAGGATTACTCCGTCCCAGGTGCATTACTCTACGATCAACATTTACTGTCATTTGCCAAGTGTTTAGCCATTCAGACGTCTTATCCAGATCATTTTGTAATATGTCAAGGTCAGATTTTTTCTTATCTACATAGTTTGGTGTCATCAGCAAAGACTGACACTTTACTCTCAATCCCATCCACAAGGTCATTAGTAATGAGATTAAAAATAATTGGCACTAAAACAGATCCTTGTGATCCCCACTGCTCCCAGTACAGATCCTTGTGATACCCACTACTCCCAGTACTTAACCAATTCCTTACCCATCTGCATATAGTTTCCCCCAGTCCATGCTTCTGGAGCTTCAGTATAAGGGTCCCTTTCCACTTGCGAGGAAAACGGATGCGTGCAATCCGATAAAAAATCGGATTGCACTCTGACCAATGTTATTTAATAGGTGGCTTTTCATTTGCGATTTTTTTCTCAGCCGAAATCGGACTGAGAAAAATCTGGATCGGCTGAGAAAAAAATCGCAGCATGCTGCGTATTGCTGCGATTCTCGGACGAGACTCGCCAATGCAAGTCAATGGGTGCGAGAAAAAAAACGCACAGGACTCGCACCATGCGTATGACATCCGTTTTTTACGGATTGAAGTGAGAGAAATTAGCACAAAACAGTGAAATGCTCCCATGACAGGAAGTGACCTACAGGGAAGTGTTGGCAGGCTCCCCTACAGCACATGTGAGGAATCCCTGTTTGTGTCACACCTCCACGGAGTGTAAATTTGTCCTCAGTTTGCCATGTCGAATATAATTAATGTGGAGACGCTCTTGGTGTTAGTCCAGGAGCGCCCCGAACTTTGGGATCCTCAAGATTCCAATTATCACAACCGCCTTGTCAAGGACGCCTCCTGGACTTATATTTGCCGGCAATTATTTCCCAATTATGCAGAGAGCACCCCAGATGTCCAGACGAGGCTGAGTAAGTAAAGTGTTAATATCTGTATATATATATATATATATATATATATATATATATATATATATATATATATACATACATACATACATACATACATACATACATACATACATATATATATATATATATATATATATATATATATATATATATATATATTTATGGGTGTGTCAATTATTTATAGAGATTTTATTTATATATATATATATGTATATATCTGCATATCTATATATAGAGATTATATATATATATATATATATATATATATATATATATATAAATATATCTCTGTATATATATATATATATATATATATATATATATATATATATATATATATATATATTTGATTTTTGTTTGGTTTGATTTTAAAATGAAGAAAGAAATATATATATAGAGATATGTGTGTATATATATAATAGATGTTTGGACAATTGGAAACGCATAAGGTATTCTAGAATGTTTAGGTAGTACTGTATATAGCACAGGTCACGTACTAGATTACATAGCCACGTAGTATATAACAGAGCCCACGTATTATCTAGCCCATCCACGGATTATTTTTATATGTTGCCAGGATATTATTGTTTCCAAACCAATTTTATGCAAAAAGCGGTATTCACCCTCCTGCATCATGTGTATACAAAGCAGGTGTTTACCGTTGTACGTTGCGAGGCGGTGGTCTGAAGAATGCACTGTCGTCTTGAGAGATGATGACGTGCGTCCTCGCAATACCGCTACGTCATAATCTTGCAAGCTCGCAATGCATGGTCCTGAGCCTCCCCAACAGCGCTAACGTTGTTGGAGGGTGAGTATATAATGATTCTTTATGTTAGTTATTATTTTTCGCATAATCTCGTTTAAATATTGTGGCTGGCTAGGCATCATCCATCTTTAAAATTTTTATCACACAGGGTTAATGTCACCGATAACGGTGCGTTACCCGAGGCCTAACGTGGTCCGGTACCGCCGACATTAACCCTGTCTGAGCGCTGACTGGAGGTGTGTATGCGGGCGGCGGGCATTGAGTGCGGGGATTAAGGAGCGTACATTTTTGTCCGGACTGTGCGCATCGCTAATTGGTCACGGCAGCCATGACAGGCAGCTGCCGAGACCAATCAGCAATCGAAGATCCGCCACAGACAGACAGAAAGACGGAAGTCCCCTTATCCAATTATATCCTACATATATTTTGTTGCCTTCACATGACTAAGATTTGTCTGGTTAATTTTTTGATTTAAATTTTTGTTCGCAGTGAATGATGTAACCCGGAGGTGGCGGAGCTGCCGGGATCAATACAGGAGAGAGCGCCAACAACGTCAGCAAAGTGGTTCTGGGGCTAGACAAAAAAGGCCATACCTGTATATGAGCCGCTTAAACTTTTTAGCACGCATCATTGACCTAAGACCGTAAGTACCCTATACCCTCGAGTAGAAGCTGGGTATGCGTTGTCCCACTCATCCCTGTCCTGCTATGCGTGCCTAACCCCGTTCTGTTGTGGTATGTGGCTTGCCTTGTCCTGTCCTGGTATGTGTGGCTCATACAGTTGTATGCCTGACTCTCGTGGGCCCGCATTGCTCATCTCCCCACTTTTAACCCTGGTTGTAGGCATGGCTGACATTCCCCCCCTTCCCATCATAATCACCCTCTGTCGCTGCATCTCCGTCCCTGCATCACTGTTTTTCATTGGCATTGCAAATTGTAGGACATTAATTCCTAGTTTTCCAAACAAAATTTAGTAATTGGCAACATTTTTAATATCCAGAACCGAATCCAACATACGAGAAACCGACACAGGCTCGGAGGCCGAGGCAGGGCCATCACAACGTGAGCAACAACGCCAAAGTGATGAAGATGTCCCTGGACCATCAGAGGAGGAAGGTCGAGAAGCCCCAAACCCTCAAGAGGATCATGCACAGCAGGAAGAACAGCCCAGGAGCAGCAGCCCAACATTGCCCCTATCTAGCTCACCACTGGCATCAATACCACAGCGAATGCGCAGAAGGAGAGAAGCCCAAAATATCGTGACAAGGAGGGAGATTGATAGACGTGTCATGGATTACATTGGTCGCACCATTTCAGATGATGGCGAGGAAGCATTTTGTCGCAGCTTGGCCCAACATCTTCGCCGAATACCAATGGATTTAAGGCTAAATACCAAAACAGCGATAATGCACCTCATACATGCTGCAACCCCCCCCCCAAAATCCTCGTGAGCTTTTTGAAATAATTGAGAAAAACCACCAACAGCTGTCTGCCTGCCCCGATGCATCCAGCTCTGGCACTGCTCATGTCCCTGCAACTAGGGAGTCACAACAAACAGCTCTAACTAGTCAAAATAGTGACTCTGGGCGGGCATCTTCATCTGTAATTTCCACACAATCATTGCCACGTCATAGTATTGGGGAAGGGCAATTAGGACAGGAGCATGGCAACATAGGCCAACCGCCTCCTTTTTGTGGTTATTCAAACACCATCAGCAATATTACCCACACACAGACTCAGCAAGCATGGCCCCCATACCAAAGACATTATGGTCAGCAAGGTCAATATGGTCCACAGTATAGGGAAGCAAATGTATTTGGGCAGGGTGAAGGCTGGCTTCCTCGGGCTCAACCACAAAATTTTAATTTTGCACAACCCAGCAATATATTTCCCCAGCAACATACACAACAAGCAGCTTTCTATTCTCATGGACAAGTTGATTATGTGCCCAGTCAGCAACAAATAATGCGAACACAGGCCAACCCCCCAGCATCAATCAATCAAAATGCTCCACGTGAGCAAAGCACTCTTCCAGAAGGCCCCAATATTCACAGTTCAACCTCTTCACCAACCACATCACATAATTCTTTTATAGATTTGTAAAGTTTGCAAATGTTTCCATGGTTAATTTTTGGCAAACATTGTCTAGTTGAAAGTTTATTCAAAAGTAAGCCTTGTTATTTTTGGTTGTTGTATTCTTTCCAAGCCAAAATGTAGTTCCAAAACATATATGTGGCTATTTTTACATTAAAACATGTAGCCAATGTAAGGATTACAAATACTTTCCAAAGATAATCGAGTATAAGCCAAGAGGGGGAATTTGGGGCCTTGATAAATGCCCCTTAAATCTCGGCTTATACAAAAGTTTTTATGTTGTTCAAAATTAGTCACAAATTCAAATTCCTCATATGACGGTCAACACCCCGGCGAGTATAAGCCCTCCTAACATAGGCCATTATTTATCCATCGCCTATTGATGCCACCGTGCCTCCATCATCTGATTGCTCACATTTATGTAGTGCGAGGTACCACCATGGACCCAAAAATTGTTTTTTGCAAGCTTATGCCCATGGTCAAGTTGGCCAAAAAACTAAACCAACACCAATGCCTTTTTTGGCAACGCAAAACAAGGCTATCCTGACATTTGTAAAAACATACTGTTTGCAGTTAGGTACGACCTGATGCGTATAGCCCCAGTCAGGAAGCCATAACATAACATTATAGACCCACCCATTCACACAATGTTCGTTTGCCTACAAACAATAAACATCACTAGTAATTGCAAACATCACAACCAGCAACCTCACCCTGAACAGCCAATCATTGTTTGTTTGACTTGTAATGTTTTTTTTTTTTTTAAATTAGCCAAGCATTGCCAAGTATGGCACTTTTTGTGTTTTTCAAAATGAAGGCGGAATCTTGTTTTTATGTTTGTAAAATTAAACAACACGTTTGTTATGGCTTTTGGTATTTTCCTTATTTTGAAAATATAAACATTTTTGGAAAACAGATCTAAGGGAAATTTTTTAACACTTAGAATAAAAATAACGAATCCACAACAATTTTATAAAATCAGATTACAACATTTTCTTGCCAGGGTATTGCTCCCTCCTGCGAAACAAAATAATTTGCAAAAAAATTACGGACTCTGAGGCCTGACAGCTGGGTGCGTCTGGGCAAAGCCTGGGCAATGTGTGGAGGATTGATTGGTGAGCCTAAATTGCCATCCAGAGACGCAGAGACATCATGTTGCCGGGTAAAGTTGTGGAGTATGACGCAGGCCTTTATTACTATGTCCACATTGTTGGGGCTTAACTGGATGGAACTATGCAAGACCCTCCATTTAGCTGTCAAGATACCAAATGCACATTCCACCAGACGACGTGCACGAGTTAGTCTATAGTTAAAAATGCGCCCACGTCTGTCCAGACCCCGGCGCGGATAAGGCCTCATCACATTCCCTGTTAGCTGAAATGCCTCATCACCAACTACCACATATGGCATTGGTTGACCACCAGAAGAAGGAAGACTCCTCGGGGGTGGCACACACAATTCATTGGCCTTCAGCCGCCGACCCATAATGGAAGAACTGAAGATTCGAGAATCTCCAGTTCTTCCATAGGCCCCTATATCTACAATTATAAAATTGTACTTGCTGTCAACTAAGGCCAACAAGACAACTGAAAAATAACCCTTATAATTGTAGTATAGGGACCCAGAGTTCGGCGGCTTCTTGACCCGGATGTGCTTCCCATCAAGGGCACCGAGACAATTTGGAAATTGGCACGTGTCGTAGATGCCATTAGCAATCCGTTCCCAATCTTCGGTAGTGGGCTGAGGCATCACTTTGTCCTTTAAGGCAATCCATATCTGGGAGCATGTGTGCTTCACTATATTTGATATAGTCGGTACACCCAGAAGAAACTCGAGATGTAGTGAAGCATAGGTTTGGCCCGTTGACAAAAACCTAGAAATGTAAACAGCAAAACACAAACAGCAACAAATTATAAATGATGAATATGAGACCATGTTTAAGTAAACCAAAAAGATTTCGATAGTGCAAAAAGGTTTTTTTTTAGACCAAAAAAACCCTAACCCGACCCCTTAGTATAGGTAGGGGTAGGGGTAGGGTTATGGATAGTGGTATGGCAAAACAGTGGATTAAGCACACATATGGGTTATGGGCGTACTCAGGCCAAATAGGCCAACTTTGTGAGATACATTTTTCATGTTACCCTTGCTGAAAGGAAATAATTAGTATGTGACCAAAATGTTTGGATTCCAAACTTGTTTTTTTTATTTTTTTAAAACTTTTTGTTTAAAAAAACCATATATACTCGAGTATAAGCCGAGAATTTCACCGAAAAATTTTGGCCTGAAAGTGCCCCTCTCGGCTTATACTCGAGTCACGGTCGGCGGCAGGGTCAGCGGGTGAGGGGGAGAGAGGATCGTCGCATACTCAGCTAGTCCCAGCGCTCCTGGCGCTCCCCCTGCCTGTCACACTGTCTTCAGGGCCGCAGCTATTCCCCTGTTCAGCTATCACGTGGGTCCGCTCATTAGAGAAATGAATATGGACTCCACTCCCTTGGCGGTGGTGGCGCATATTCATTTCTCTAATCAGCGGTGCCAGTGACCGCTGACAGAGGAAGAGCTGCGGCACCCGAAGACAGTGTTACAGGCAGGGGGAGCGCCCGCACTAGGTGAGTATTTGAGATTCAACTGTCCACGTTCCACCCGGCCGGCGCCGCTCTGTCTTCCCGTCCTCTGGCTATGAGTGTTCAGCTCAGAGGGCGCGATGACGCACATAGTGTGCGCGCCGCCCTCGGCCTGAACAGTCATTGCGGAGAGACGCCGAGACAGACGGTGAGGAGCTGCAAGCAAGAGAGGTGAGTATGTTTTTTTTTTTTTTAAATTGCTGCAGCAGCAGCAGCAGCATTATATATGGCACAGATTTATAAGGAGCATCTATGGGGCAACAATGAACAGTGCAGAGCATATATGGCACAGCTTTAGAAGGAGCATCTATGGGGCAATAATCAACGGTATGGAGCATTATATATGGCACAGCTTTATATGGAACCTCCTTTTGGCCAATAATGAACGGTATGGAGCATCTATTTTTAGTTTTGTAAGTCACCGGTAGCTGCTGTTTTTTCAACCCTAGGCTTATACTCGAGTATATACGGTATGTCGCGAACAAACAATGTCGGAATCAGCAGGATACATACCTGAGTTTAAATACTAAAGGGAGAGTGATGTTAATTGTATTAATTTGGCCATTCATTCAAGGGACACTGACACCTGAATTTGGATGGAACAATCTTTAGACCTAGGGGCGTGGTTTTTGTGTGTTTGAAGCACCCTTTCCTTACCCGCCGGCTGCATGCTGGCTGCAATATTGCATTGAAGTACATTCTCTGACCTCCGTAGTACACGCCTGCACATTGTCTTGTGCAGGCATGTACGACGGAGGACAGAGAATGAACTTCAATGAAATCTTGCAGCCAGCATGCAGCCGGCAGGTAAGGAAAGGGTGCATCAAACACCTGAAAACAACACCCCTAGGTCTAAAGATTGGTCCATACAAATTCAGGTGACAGTGTCCCTTTAACATGTCCAAAACCAGTGTGCAGGAATGGCTTAGGCAAAATTAAAGCAAACATGTCAATTTGATTTGGGATATATCAACATTCATATATGTTTACAATATGTGCTTTTCAGGTAGAAATATACCTTAAGGTTAACAGGAGACGTTCTTCGGCAGAAATGCAGCGACGAAAACGTGTATTTTTAAACGTAATGGCTGGCCGAAGCTCTGCAAGGAGATAGTCAAAGGCCTCAACTGACATCCTGGTGTAGTTAAAAAATTTATCCCTATGCATCCGCAGATGTTCATATAGGCGCACAAAATGTCCTTTTCTGGGCCGATGGGTGAGGAGCGGATGCACCCAAAATCGACGCCGCCTCCTGGGAGCATCAACAAGGGGATATCCCACTCCATATTCCCGTGATAGCATCCAGTTAAAGAGGAGCTCCTCAGTAGGGTCCAGACTAAGATTTCTGGCAGCCATGCTTGCTTGTTGATCAGCCAAAAAGTGCCCAAAAAAAAACTCACAACAAGCAATCACAGATGTTGCTAAATGCCTTTATATAGGCATAGCACACATGAATTCTGATTGCTTGCATTTTTTCTGTACGTAAAAAACGGATTGCATACGGATGTCATACGGATGGTGCGATTAAAAAATCGCATGACACTCGCATGACACTCGCAGGACAATCGCATACGTTCCATCCGTTTTTTCGGTCCAGATTACGGACCGTTTTTTATCTCGCAAGTGGAAAGGGACCCTAAGCGCTGTAGCTGCTGAAATAAAGGGTTAAATGGCGGAAAAAATTGGCGTGGGCTCCCGCGCAATTTTCTCCGCCAGAGCGGTAAAGCCAGTGACTGAGGGCAGATATTAATAGCCTGGAGAGGGTCCATGGTTATTGGCCCCCCCGTGGCTAAAAACATCTGCCCCCAACCACCCCAGAAAAGGCACATCTGGAAGATGCGCCTATTCTGGCACTTGGCCACTCTCTTCCCACTCCCTGTAGCGGTGGGCTATGGGGTAATGAAGGGTTAATGTCACCTTGCTATTGTAAGGTGACATTAAGCCAGATTAATAATGGAGAGGCGTCAATTATGACACCTATCCATTATTAATCCAATTGTTTGAAAGGGTTAAAAAACACACACACACGATTTAAAAGTATTTTAATGAAATAAACACAGCGGTTGTTGTAATAATTTATTGCTCTCTCAATCCATCAGCAACACCCTTGCTTGGCAAAATAATAACCGCACAAGATACATACCTTCTGATGTCAGATCACGTCCAACGAGGTAATCCATCTGAAGGGGTTAACTAATATTACAGGCACGAGCTGCAATAAACCACTCGCTCGTGCCTGTAATCCCCGGGTGCTGAAAGGAAAGCAGGATCTGTACTTACATTGAGTCGCGGTGAGGCGCCCTCTGCTGGATGTTCTCATGAACTGCAGCCTGGGAACTTTTTCCCACGTTCCAGGTCATATGAGGACATCCACCAGGGGGCGCATCACCGCGACTGAAGGAAATGTAGGTCAATGACCTACATTTCATTCATTCGCCGGGGAATTACAGGCACGAGCACACCGCTGCATTAGCAGGGCTCCTGCCTGTAATATTAGTTAACCCCCCTTTATTTCATTAAACTACTTTGTAATCATGTGTGTGTGTGTTTTTTAACCCTTTCCTACAATTGGATTAATAATGGATAGGTGTCATAATTGACGCCTCTCCATTATTAATCTGGCTTAATGTCACCTTACAATAGCAAGGTGGCATTAACCCTTCATTACCCCATATCCCACCGCTACAGGGAGTGGGAAGAGAGTGGCCAAGTGCCAGAATAGGCGCATCTTCCAGATGTGCCTTTTCTGGGGTGGCTGGGGGCAGATGTTTGTAGCCAGGGGGGGGCCAATAACCATGGACCCTCTCCTGGCTATTAATATCTGCCCTCAGTCACTGGCTTTACCGCTCTGGCGGAGAAAATTGCGCGGGAGCCCACGCCAATTTTTTCCGCGAGTTAACCCTTAAATTTAATAGCTACAGCGCTGAAATTTTGCACATACACACTACTAACATTAGTAGTGTGGAATATGCAAAAAAAAGGGGGATATGAGATGGTTTACTGTATGTAAACCATGTCTCATATCCTGTCGGGTTTGGGAAGGAGAAATTAAAAGCCGGCAATTGAATTAGCGGCTTTTATGCTATCTTGCGCTGCATTAAATATAAATATACATATATAGGTGTCTCACTGACATATATATATGTATATATACCTATTCTATGTGTATATATCTACTCTATTCTAACCTGTCAGTGTGATTTTACTGTACACCGCGCTGAATTGCCGGCTTTTCAAAGGACACCGGTGCGTACAAATCGGACAGTAATACGGATGTCATACGGATGATGCGATTATAAAAAACGGATGATGCGATTAAAAATCGCATTGTACTCGCATGACACTCGCATGAAAATCGCATACGTTCCATCCGTTTTTTCGGTCCAGATTACGGACCGTTTTTTATCTCGCAAGTGGAAAGGGACCCTAAGGCTGTTATATCTTACAGTATCCAATGCCTTTGTAAAGTCCAGATAAATCACATCAGCCGCATTACTAACCTCCAGACTTGCACTCACCTCCTCATAGAAACCCAACATGTTGATTAGACACGACTTACCTATCATGAATCCATGCTGGTTGTTATTCATTATATTATTCTCTGCAATATATCTCTGCGGGTCATCTCGTATAATGCGCTCAAAAACTTTGCTTACCAACGATGTCAGACTGTAGGTACATGGATCCACCTCCTTACCTTTTTTATCGGTACCACATCAACCGTCCTCAAATCTTGTTGCAACGAAGCTGTTACAAGAAAGTCCAAGAAGATGAGATACATTCGTCTGTCGATTACTAAACTTAACTCCCTTAATATCCGTGGATGAATGCCAACTGGCCCAGAGACTTTGTTAATATTTAATTGGCTCAGACGCAGCTGTACGTCTTGTGTAATATTAATTATATCAGGTGATGACTGATGAACTTAGATTTTTGCCTTGTTGAATGATCCCTGGAACAGTTAGTTCATGATGAGCACAGATGAAAAGTGCTAGTTTAATATCTCAGCCTTTTATTTGTCCTCTATAATTATCTTTTGATGATCATATTTTAAGGGACCGATGCCAACAGAGTTTTTTTGTGTGACATTAATGTATTTATAATTTTGGGGGGATTTATATTAATGTGGTTGGCAGTTTCTTTTTTACATTTCCCATTGATATCTCTGATATCTCGGCCTTCATGATTTTGAATGTATTTTATTTTTGTTTTATGCTTATTGTACTGTCTTATTTATCCATATTGGATTCTTCTAATTCCTGGACATTTTATTACCAGAGGGTATAGGTTTTCCACAGGATTTTAGTAGTATTTTCTTAAACGCGCCTCATTTATGGTCGGTATTCCCAGTTACCATGACATGGTCCCAGTCTACACGATTAAGCTCTTCCCTTAATTTGTTGAAGTTAGCTTTCCTAAAGTTCCAGGTTTTTCTGTTTCCTCTATGAAATGTTTTATTGAATATTACATTGAAACTTACCGTATTATGGTCACTGCAACCCAAATGCTCCCTGACCTGTAGATCTGAAATTGTATCTGGTCTATTTCACAGAACCATATCCAGCAGATTATCTCCCCTGGTTTGTTTGTCATAGGCATAACCACAGTCGAGTTGGGGCGCTAATGCCCAGGATCCCTAGGGTGCCAACCTCCGCGTTAATTAGGACACATAATAGTTGAGTCTGGTATTAGGGAAAAAAACAAACAAAAATAATTTGGCCTTTTACTGCTTTTTCTGTGCGACTCTTTCTGAATGTACCTTGTTGTGATCACTGAATTTTGGGATTTACCTAACTAGGAGCCAACGCTAGGCTTTATAGCAGTGTTCCCCAACTTCAGGCCTCAAGAGCCACCAACAGGTCATGTTTTCAAGATTCCCTTAGTATTGCCCAGGTGATAATTGCATCACCTGCACAGGGAGGAATTGCATCACCTGCCAAATACTAAGCAAATCCTGAAAACATGACCTGTTGGTGGCTCTTGAGGACCGTAGTTGGGGAATACTGCTCTAGTACATACCCTACTAAATTTACCATCTTCAGTTGCTTGCGTCCATTGTTATAGCAGTTTTTTGGACCAACACACTTTTGTATATACAAGGTTTTATTTAAAACTTTTCTAAATGTTTACTATTAAAAGTTATATTTTACCCCATCTCGCTATTCCTTTTTCTATATAATTGGGTCTATTTACCTAGCGTCTCCTATTGGTTCATCTACCAGCTGAAAGAGGTAATTGTCCTGAACTGCGGATAAGAACTTGCAGCTTTTGCACAACCAGAAGATTCTATGTCCCATTGAATGTTTGGATAGTTAAATCACCACTAAGGACCCTATTAATATAACTTGCTGCCTGTTCCATTTGTTGCAGCATTTCCTCCTCTACCTGCTATTAGGAGGCTTGTAGCAAACTCCAGTTAGCAGCTTTCCATTATCACCATCCCCATAGTGACTCTACATTATCGCAGCTCTCCCCTATGTCGTCATTGAGCAGAGGTCTTAAGGTGGATATAACGAAAATACACACCCCTCGATTATTTTTATTTTTTTGTGCTTCCTGTCCTTTCTGAATGTACGGTAACCAGACAGATTTCCGTAATGTCACCACATCGTATTCTGTCACTGATATGAGTGTGCAATTCATTCATTTTGTTTGCAAGACTTCTAGCATTCACCAGCAGACATTTAATACTATCAGCTCATTTATTACTCCTGCTCACCTTGCACATCTCAGACCCCCCTATATCCTCATTGACCCGTCTCCATCACTTTGAAATATCCATTCCCTTTTTTGCACAACCACCCTCCCATCCTCCGGATCCTAGGTCAACCCCTTCATAACCGGAGGTATTTTCGGTTTTGTGTTTACGTTTTTCGCGCCCCTCCTTCCCAGAGCCATAACTATATTTCCGTCAATATGGCCATGTGAGGGCTTGTTATTTTGCAGGACGAGTACTTTTGAACGATACCATTGGTTTTAACCATGTCGTGTACTAGAAAACGGGGAAAAAAAATTCCAAGTGCGGTGAAATTGCAAAAAAAAGTGCAACCCCACAATTGTTTTTTGTTTGGCTTTTTTACTAGGTTCACGAAATGCTAAAACTGACCTGTCATTATGATTCTCCAGGTCATTACGAGTTCATAGACACCAAACTTGTCTAGGTTAATTTTTATGTAAGTGGTGTAAAAAAAAATTCCAAACTTTTAGCAAGTTAATCCTTGTTTTTATTGATAGAATGGGCAATTTTGAACGCGGCAATACAAAATGTGTATTTTTTTGGTGAATGGGGCGATTTGAACTTTTATATTTATTTTTTTACTTTTGGCATGCTTCAATAGTCTTCATGGGAGACTATAAGCTGCCATAATTTAATCGGCTCAGCTACATACAGATGATCAGTTGGCCTATATGTAGCTGAATTACTCTCTTGCTACGAGCGCCGACAACAGGGCGGCGCTCACAGCAAGCAGTCAGTGACAATCATAGAGGTCTCCAGGACACCTCCAGTTGTCATGCCAACCAACCTGTGACCCGCAATGACGTGACAGGGGTCACCAGTGGGCGGATTTCTGGCACGATTGCCGGAAGCGAATGTTAAATACCGCTGTCAGCAGCATTTAACCAGTTAATTTTCATGGGTGGATTGCGATTCTACCCGAGGCTGTTCCGGGCACATGTCAGCTGTTCAAAACATCTAATATGTGTCGGGAAAGATGTGGGGCTCACCGCCGGAGTCCACATCAAAGGGAGGGAGTCTGACGTGGGCGTACTTTTATGCCCAACTTCAGAAAGTGGTCCAAAGCTCCTCCATCCGTCTGACCATTATTGTCCCCTGGCACAATTGTACTCTCCTCCTTGAGGTGCAGCCCATCCCTACCATAGAGCCTGTAGCCGACAGAGAAGTTGTCCCAGTTCTCCATGAACCCAAACCCTTCCTGACCCGGTTTCTATGCCTCTTATTTATCTCTCTAAGCACCCACTGTCTTCCTAGTAATTCTAGTGGCACTGGAAGTATTTCTGAAAACACCCTCTTGGAGGTCCTGGCCTTCAGCTTCTCTCCTTGTTCCCTGTAATTGTTTTTAAGGACATTCCATTTCCCTCTGACTTTGTCATTGGTACTAATGTGCACCATGACTACAGGGTTTTCTCAACTCATCAGTCTATCCAATCCCAAGCACCCGGTAGACAAGGTCTTGGTGGCAGATGACCGTCTTTCCGCACTGTTAAGACTGAATCTCTAAGAAGCTTGTCAAACTGCTAGGTGGGCCACACCAGCAAAGTACTACTTTCGTTAATTAGCGATTCAGGTTGATGAGGTTCCAGTGGAAAAAAAAAAAAAAAAAAAAAAGAGTTGAGTCCTGCTTTTGTATGTAATTAAAGTCATACATATTTCTGCTTCAACTACTAGACAATAGGTTTTGAATATATATTCATAGTAAAATGGAAAATTCCTTTAATTCATCTTGCTGCATCCACATTCAGGGCGATAGGTGTTGCTAATCGTCTTCCTCCAGACCCCACAATCCATTATGTTTTTCAGCACTAAAAAGTTCCATTGGAAACTTCATCTTCACATTGTGAAAGAATGAGAAAAATGTAGGCATCCGTCAACGGCGCCCATGAAATCTTAGCAGGGGCATGGCAGACTTTGTCTTGGCAATATCAAGAATGCTTGGATTGAAAGAAACGCATAATGTTTAATAAAACAGTTTCCTTCTCGGTGTTGTTAGAGCACTTGAATTTCACTGGCTCGTCTGGCGCGCGTCTTGTTTTTGAACTGTCTGCTGTGCCCGATATTTGAGTAGATTTGTTACTTTAATTGATGGACCTCTGTGCATACAGCAATAATTCATTTTAGTGACAGGTGCATCTTGTTCATGGGGACGGCCTCAACCACTGATGATAAAAAAAAATTGTGTGAACTGATCACAGATGTGGAATAAGAAGAGTCTGTAATTCTGGAAATCGATCACTTTTTCAAAGGTGATGATGCACAGGACCAAAATTCAACTTCAACACCACTGATTGCCAGCTTTCTGTATGTTATATAGTGACAGGAAGCAGCCAATCAGTGCGGGGGGGGGGGGGCAGGATTAGACTACGAGGAAGCTTGTCCTTTAGTGATAATCTCCTGCTGATAAAACACTGATTGAATTGAAAAAGCAAGTGATACACCACTTCCACCACATCATGCTGCTGTCAGATTATATAGTTAAAACCTGCTGATGGATTCCCTGTAGAGCCTTTTTATCGAAGATCATCTGGTTTAGTGTCTAACAATCGGGCTAGGGTTACATGGCGACATTTATGACGCAACACTGAAATCACATTGTGACATTGCATCTAGTTATCTCCTGAAAGGTGACCAAACGTTTCCCAAAGAGTTGGAATGACTTGAGTGTGGAATGCTTTTCTTCAACCTTTGATTTAAATTCTCACGCATTTGATAAAAGCCTGCAAACTACAAAAGAAACCCAATTCCAGATCGTTAGTACAAAGCCGTGAGAAATAACGACACGTAACAGCCGCTGTTAGGCCACATGTTTTGTTTTTTTTATTATTATTTAGTAGTGTTTATGTTCCCAAGTTACATTTTTTTGTCTATTGATGTAAGACTACAAAATTACCAATATTTTTTTTTCTGTGCTTATAAAATACCAACATATTTTTTTTTTTTGTTTACCGTCATACACTCTGTAACACTGTCTGCGACAATTTACATGGAATCATAGGCACTTTAAAGGCTTAAAAAGACTTTACAACTTAAATGCATGGTGAAAAACGACAAAAATTGCTCTCGAAACTCCTAGTCGTACCTTCAGAAAGAATAAATGTAATGGGAAGGAGTTTGTACAGTGGCCGTGGACTTCTGCAACTTTGTCAGAATACTGTTATAGTCTTTGGATTTGGCTCATCCCCATTGTCCATAGCAGGATTAAGCATCCTGTGGCTTTCCGACTCCTGAGGAGCCTCCTATTGTCTCATTCTGGGTCATCACACATGTAATACATAGCCGCCAGATTCACCCGCACATCACTGTATGCAATGTATGACTGGCCCGCTCCTGCGCAGGAGTCGCTAAGGGTGCATCCACTCCTAAAAATGAACGGAACATCGTTTTCTAAGGCTTGGCTTTGGATTGGAGAGAATAAGTTTCCATTTTTCCATTTTCACGCCAATATCAAACCTAAAAATTATAAACGTGCCCTGTGAAAAGAACGGGCTTTAAATGTTTTGTAGATATGCGAAAAATAAATCCGACAAAATTTGAAGTACCTCTCTGAAAATTAGACCTAGAATTTTCATTTTTACAAGCTGAAAAAAAAAAAAAAAATCTTGTCAACACTACCGGCTACCTAACAGGTTTTTAAAAAACCAAAACAAAACAAAAAAAAAAAAACAACTAAATTTATTCCAATTAAAAAAAGAAAAAAAAAAACCCACTAAACTTTTTGGGTTGACCAGAATAGGGTCTTACACTGTTTGAAAGTTTTGATACAGTGGAATTTGAGAAAAATTTACCATCGAGCCCAAAGAAAATTGCTAGATCCTTCTCCCCACCCACTTCCAATTCCAGCACTTCCACCAAGTGTTTTTTTTTAATTTTGTCCCAACTTTAGATATTTACATGCTGTGACTAAATTGGCAAACCATAAAGTAAATGCAAAAAACAAAAACAAAAAAAACATAACTAAATATTGCTACATAAAACAATGTAAACAAAAAGAATAGAAACTACAGCTTCCATTTTATCAACTCCTGTACTGAAAAAAAAAATTAAAAAAAAAAAAAAAAAATCAGGAAAAATCAGAACAGCCACAACTATTGAGCCTGCAAAGAAAAGAAAAATCTCAATTTATTTTTTTTTGTAACAAAAAAATAAAAATAAATTGTATTGTGAACTTGAACAGGTGAAAAATGTAACGAATTGTCTCCTGTAAACCTCAGTTAGAACATGGGTACTGCAGGAGGTTCCCAAAATATCCAAATTTCACTTAAGAGAACATGCACCTTTAAAAGAGTAGCTTTACTACTGTAAGTAACCGCTAGTGTGCAGCTATTCCATTTCTCTTTTTACATATTAGTCAGCATAAATCGGTCAGAAAGTACACTGAAAAAAAAACCAAAAAAAAAAACCAGCAGAGGTGTAAAAAAAAAAATGAATATCATTACACAGATTTATACAGATTTCCTTTGTTTACATAGGAAGGAAAAAAAAGTACATTTACACTATTATACTGTATATCTGAATTCTAAGACAATTGCACCATGACAACTACTAAAGGCATTTATTTGGAAACAGATAAATTAATGAAATAGAACTAAATTTTGTAAGATCCGAGACATGCTAAAAATATTCAACAACCTGCCATAGACCCGACTATTGGAAAAGAAACCGTTTTTTCTCAGGGGGTCGGTTTGCATGTTTATGCATAAAGGTCTGAGACATCTTGGTGAAAACCAATGGTCTTAGAAGATAATACTCTGCCACTGCTACCCAACTCAAAATTCAGGGTTTGTTTTTTTTGTCTTTAATTTTTTTTTTATATTAAGGAATACAGGAAAAGTGTTTTCATTTTTTTCTTTTTCTTTTTTTTTTTAAATACAATGGGATTTTTTTTCTCATATTATAAAGTTGCCTCCGAGGCTCTTTAATGAAAAAAAAAAAAAAAAAAAAAATGAAATCTTCATTATTCTATGCAAAAGCTTTATTTAAAAGGAAAAAAAAAAGAAAAAAAAAAAGAAGTTCAGTGATCTCATAAAAGAGAGACACTATAGTAGATTTTATGCATAAAACTCTTTAGTTGGTGCCTTTTGGTAGACAGCACTGGATGGTTTTCGTTCTCCAAGGTCGTAGCTGCCCTCATCCTTCTTTCTCATGCGGTAAACCAGCAGCAGGATTAAGAAAACTGCAAAAAGAAAACCGATACCTCCGCCGGCAATGACCGCTGCAAAACAAGATTAGATGCGTGTTATCTTAGGAGAAGCATTAGTCTTGTGGTCGGAGCTCCAAGTGCTACACTGAATGGTTATCCTTCATGTATAGATTGCTAGAGAATGCAATCAGTGTTCTAATTTTTCAGCCAGCGATTCTGCTGCTCCACATCAACAGAGCAGCTCTTCTTCCTCCGGGCTGCTCTGTTGACAGGGTGTTTCTGCTGATGTCATGCTGACTGACAGCCGGCTCCCCGCAGTAAGGCAGCGGGGAGCCTGATTTCAATCTGCATGATGTCGGTAGTCACACTCCATTAGCAGAGCAGAGAAGAAGAGTAGCCGCTGCTCTGTCACCGTGAGGTAGGCGGAAGCCGAAGAATCACTGGCAGGAGCTGAACTTGTGGAATGGTTCAGACTAAAATTAAGCAATTCAATTCAGGTACCTTGGTCTGGTGTTCATGCCCGTGCTTCCATTTAGTTAAAAGAATAAAAAACAAACAAAAAACGAAAAAGGGTTTGGTACCGTGCTTGGCAGTTGAAAAAAAAGATAATCTTGTAATTATGATACTTGTTGGTGGCTAACAAAAATAAAATAAATGTTACAAAGAAAGCTTTCAAGACTTTTTAGGTTTCTTCCTCAGGTATGTTATAACAAAAGTATCTGAAGAAACAAAAATATTTTCCGAAAAAACAAACAAAACCAAAACACTTTTTTTGTACATATATTTCTTCAGATATTTTGTTATACCATGCCTGAAGAAGAGACCTAAAAAGTCCTGAAAACTTGCTTAGTATCATAACTACAAGACTATCTTGTGTTTCCGACTGAGAGCAGTCTGGAGAAGCTTCATGGCGCTGGGGCAGGTGGACCTTCTTGCCAGCATTCCGAACATCTCGTATGATTATTGCTCCATCTTGTGTGAGGTCTACACACATCATGACATTACGGGGGCTAGTATTCATAAGAGGTCCCAATCATTCCAGTTCTCAATGCCCCTCAATGTCCAGCTGCCGAGGAGGACTGATGTAGACACCTTACGAGGGTCCTGCGAATCTTTTTGTTTTACTCTACATCTGACTTCTTTATTAGTCATGGAGCTACACATTTTCAAAATGTAATTTCTCTATAGTTTTCTCCAATGCTGAAATTGGAGAAACTTTTTTTTTTTTCTCTCCACGTCTGAGAAAAACAGATGCCACTCTGAACAAAGTCTTGATCAGTCTAAAGTTGAGTTTTTCTCAGATGTGGCAAAAACAGTTGTGTGACCCTACCCTTACTACCGGCATGTTAATCTGGACATAAGTCTCTTTGAGGTATATACTTTCGTAAAGTAAAATAGATTTGTACTGATTGTATTCATGTTAAAAAATTTGGGGTGGGGAAATTCTGCGATAAACACATTTATACCCAACTTCAATGCTCACCTGCAAGGACTTCTGTTCTGTGGAAAAGGTTTTCTGACTGCTTCTCTGTGTACACCTCCACCTCAGAGTTACGTTCTAATAGTTCTTTATTACTCTTTTCCACAGGCTCCTAAATAAGAATTACATACAGATTCAACAATGTGACGTAAGTGGTCGGTCCGAAAATGTCATTCCTTAACTCATCATGGAAAATAAACTGAGTAGGCCCAAATGTTGAGTGTTCGTATACGTGATAGAGGAAGCCTGGTGAAGGCAGGTAGGTGCCTAGGTAAGCCACTTACATTTCGACACATCTATGCTACAAAAAGACCCTACAAAAATACCAGGACAAAGCTTTTTTTTTTTTCCACCCAAATTGAGGTAGTCTATGTTACTGTGCAAATATAAAGTGAATCGGTCACTTTTGATAAGTTGCCCCTACCATATAATAAGATAATGTTGTTGGATCAATTGGCCAAAAGGACAAAGTAATCGTGTTGAAGAACGGACATACCTCTGGATTTACGACCAAGTTTGTCTGCATCTTTGGCGTGGTCATCTCTACTACTGGAGCACGACTGGTTGGTAGATCTTCTGGAAGTGCTTTAAGAGTCGTAAGTTCTACTGCCATGTCTTGGTCATCAACGTCTACAACTCCTGAGAAAACATTACCATGAACATTCTGAAAACTACCGTATTTTGTGATTGATACACATCTAGTACAAACAAATTACAGAACAATTTTTCTACATGGTCTCATGAATTAACACAATCATCCTGGTCCTAATGCTACAATCTTGTCTTGTCCTCACCGTTATCAATAGGTAATAATGGCCCCTTTACTTATACATGGATTTTGAGGGGATTATAAGGGTACATGCACCCCGAGCCCAAGGTTTTTTTTGTTTGTTTTTTGAGGTGGTCAAAGACTAAAGTTTTCTAGGATGATCGGCTTTGGGAAACACTCCTCCGCATTTTTGGAAGTGTTTTTTTTTTTTTTTGCAGCCTTCCGATTGGACAGTGCCTAGTTTGGAGTAGATTCCAGCAGTAGCCGCTTCAAATAACATAAGTGACATGCACTCTCTTATTTTCCCTCCAGCAAGTGTTTTTCAAAATACAAAAGCAGAAATAAAAAAAAACACCACTCCAAAATCTGAATATATGAACAGCCAAGTGTTTTTACAATAGAAATAAATGGCAACTGTCAAATGATTTTTCAGGCTTTTTTTTTTTTTTTAAGCAAACCTGCATTAAAAATTAAAAACTATGTGTGCACCTACCCCAATAATTCCTAGTTCTGTGCTGGTTCACCCTCCTCCCAAAGTTTATAAAAAACAGAACTGAATGGGAAGATTTGACAAGATAACTATGTCCGAATTCAGACTCCGATTTATGTCAAGACCTGGTGTATATTCCATGTACCACATTGATTACGTGTTGTGGAGACTATCGCCATAAAACCATGTAGGTGTAGTTTAGTGTAAAGTAGGTTCGGCTTAGAGGGAAGCGAAACTAAACCAACCAGTAAACTAAGGCAGACTGTGGATGCTGATTATTAACAAAAATAGATAATTTTTGTAAACTGCATCACCAAATAATTTGTGATGATACGTGGAACAGGTATCATACATGGTATCCTTCCAGGACACCATTCCTCCCAGTTGGAGCTCTGTTGTCTTCTTCACAAACTGGCCACCGCTTTCTCAGACTCAATCCCAAGACTCAATTCCTCCACCGCCCTCTGATAGAACCAGGGCCAACTTAATCACTACTGTGGTGGAAGAAGGGACAGGTCTCGGGCTGCCTAAGACAATGGTGGACAGGTTGTGAATAAGTAAATGGGGCTTCAGAATAGAGCAAGAATGGCAGGAGACCATCCAGTATGTGGACTATACCACAATTCAAAAAGCTGCCTTCAACTCTAGCACTAAAAAATGATAATTGATCATCACTGTACCTGATCCTGAACCAGATGAGTAGTCCTCATCATCAATTGGGTTTACTCCGGAGGATTCTTCGACCGAAGTGTTGTCGATATACAAGTCTTTGTCTGATGTGGTGGCCACCATCTGTAAGATCAGATATTGTAGGTACCACAATTAGGATACTGGTAGGACTAATACATCTTTAAAACGTTAACAAAACTGAAGTCAGATATAAAAATAAAAAAAGAGGCGTTGGTTGAGCCCCAAGGTACAAGTCATAATCATTTCTTTTACATGAACACATTTTGGAAATTGCTGAGGCAGAACAATACTTCATTCATCTTTCGCTGTACTTTGGCAAGTAGCAATTGCTTTGTTATTGGCACAATCAAACAAACGAATCTATAAATGTCACGCTGTGTGACAGCACAGAAAATAATTAAGGCCGACAAGCCTCAGCACCTATGCAGATTTAAAAGGAGTAAGAATAAAAATAAAAAAAAAAAAGAAAGAAAAGAAATCAGATTTATGTTGTTGTGAATCAATTAAGAATCCTCTTAATCTCTGGTCTGACTGCTATAACAAGATATAAACAAAGCTGCGCTATGCCCAGAGGTGCCAATTAAAAGTGAATCTATAGAGAAAACGCAGGCTACTCCTATGCAACAGCACCAGAAACCTGTTAACACTTGTAAAGTTCACACACTATTAGAGGGACTCGCCTATATTTTTTCCCACAAATTCAGGTTTCCAAGTGTGAGGTCACACAAGTGGGAGCGGTATATCTTGCATACGCGCTTCTTACCATATATTTAGAGGTACACCACCCATAAAGACACAGCGATTACAGAGAGAGTATGATCATCACAGATCTTTGCCAATGGTAAGAACACCATGGAGGGGTCTTGTTTCACCCAAGTTATCCAGGTTTCTGTAAGTAACCTTAAAAGGGTTGTCCGGCCTTAGGCTACAAGTCTGCAGTCACTCTGCAGACTTGTGAACACTCACGTTGAGGGCTCATGACCGGAGTATGCGATGTGATTAGTGATGAGGAAACGTGCTCGAAAAAGGCGTTACCCGAGCACGCCCGTGTGCTAACCGACTGTCTTCGGCGTGCACGAAAAATATGTTCGAGTCCCCTCGACTGCATGTCTCACAGCTGTTAGACAATCCCTGCAGGTGTTGCGGCTGTCTAACAGCCGTCGGACATGCGGCTACGGGGACTCAATTTTTCAAGCACACCGAGGACACATTCAGTTAGCACACAAGCATATTTTGACAACACCTTATCCGAGCACGTTCGCTCATCATTAGATCTGATATATGTGGTCACATGCAGACTAGATGGGCGCAGCAAGTGTATTGGGCGAGGCGAGACACGTCTAGTCAGGAGTGTGGCAGGAAGTAGGCAAATGACATACTTTCAGTCACATCACCACCCGCTCGCGGCACAAGAGAATCCTGACAGCGCAATGTGAGGATTTACAAATCTGCAAACCCATTGAATGACTGCAGACTTGTGGCCTCAGGCCGGACAACCCATTTAAAGAGGCATTAAAAATGTTATCACCCACCTTTCCTGTTAAATGTGGGTCCTACTCCTGAGACAATCACGGATTGCAAAAATGGGAAGATTGTGTCCCTCATTCTTCCCTTCATAGCCAGGAGCAGCTGAATATTATGGCCACTCACATGTGCACCTTGAAGCTCCATTAAAGTATGACACTGACCATAGCTAAGTGTTTTGATGTTCTTTGTCGTCTTGACACTTCATTTAAGTCCATGACCCGAACAAAGAGCAGCACAACGCCTAGCTATCTGTAGGTATCATCAATGACATACTGTAATGGAGGGTCGAGGTGCATGCACGACCTGCCGTAATATTCAACTCCTCCATTCTCACTTTGCAGTAAGGAGAGAACGAGATGATACAAGTCCTCAGATCAATGTCGGTCCACTGACTGCAAGAACAAACAGCTCTCACCTAGCCAATGGACTTGTATAGGGTGGAATGTCCCTTTAAGCCCCCCAAAAAAACCTAATTGTATTTGGACTGTATGGTGGCACAGCTATCCTGCGAGCTTAAATCATCAAGAAATATTATCTAAAAATGGAAAGCAGAGGAGCCCAACTTTGTTGGCTGCCCCATTGTGTATAAAAAAAACAAGAACCCTGACCTACATCATTGGAAAATCACTAGGATTGAGGCCATGAGGATTTACCGCTCATGTCCAGGTCTACACATTGCTATTAAATTGGCTCTGTGGTCATCACACAGATTAAAATGAAATCACGGAGAGCAGCGATGGATTAATGTGCCCCGGCATAGGTCCCGTAGAAGTACCAGAATGCTGACTGCTTACTAAACTTTGCTATTACACTTAAATTTCTCGAATATGCAAAGCTGCTTTACTTAAACAATTATTGTCTGTCTTAATAGATGATAAATGTTCATGCAAAGAGTTTTCTCATATGGCTAAATAGGTGAAATAACATCTATCCCGGTGTATCCATGTACCGTAGCTACTCAAACCTTGGGACAATTGGTGTTAGCTCTTGGTCTGTTAACATACGAGAACCTCCATGACAAACTTGTGATCTGTACAGATGTCTGTACACACTTACGTCCATACAGTCCATTAATATGTCCACGTACCCATTGAGATAGAGAATCACTGTGTAAACCACCACTACCATATCACACTTTCTAAGGTTAAGAAAAGGTTCCCTACAATATTTTACGTCTTTAAAAGGGTTTATTTTATGAAGAAAGCCCTGGTACTTGTGCGCCATTACAGCATACAGACATAATGAAACAGGATCTTCTTGGGACCATCATATATGAGCCTCACTTTGCATGAGCGGCTGCCCTACTAGCAGATATGTCAGCGCCTGTAGTACAAGGTCATTCACTCATCTGAACAGCCACCATATAGTAACTACTACAATTCATCTTCTACATCAAAATTAGTTGTCAGCTGGGGTTACCCGGAGAGCCGGAAACCCGGGCCAACCAAGGGGCCAACTTTCGAAAAGAATGGTCTCCAACATGACGTCTCAACCATAAAAATCATTGGGCTGTCTGTGTGTTAGCCGAATTTAAGGGTCCTCAATTGGGTTCCCCCATCGGTTACAAATCTCATAGAGAGCGCTTTTATACACTAGACAACCCCTTTATGGATATGTTCTCACTTAGGCATACAATCTGACATGTGTTTCACCAATGAAAACTGGCATGTGACATGGGCCTAATTGGGACAGTGACGTGAAAGAAAAAAGTAGAAGGTAAAATCTACAACATATTAAAGTTGGTGCAAATCGATCCGCACCTCTCAGTCCATCGGCAACGATAGTGGTCACTGCACTGGAGAGGCAGTGTTGTCTGTTACTTGCGGTCGTCTTCTTTTGATTAGCCAGCCTGGCACGATATCACTTGTGCGTCACGATGACGTCATACCAAATCTGGCTAATCGGAAGAAGAGTCGTGGCTGTCAGTAGGTAAGAGGCAGAAATCCCTCAGCCGTTCCAACAGCCATAGACCATTATTGTGGCCAAAAGACTGGGATAGTCAAATAAATGTGCACCAACTCCAACATTAATCATGATGTGAAGTAAAGTCATCATGTCTAAATTATCCCATAGATGTGCATGCCCCGGAGTGGTGAGCGGCCAAGATTGTCCGTTGTCTGACATCCCCTCATCAGACTATCCCGGTTTTCATCCAATATGTAGAGCCAGCTAAACACTTGGAGCTATAAAACTACCACCAATTTTAGTTTTTTTGGTCTTGTTGGGATTACCGGCTCATATTACTATGGTCATTAAGACTTTAGTTGTTATCTCGAAGGATTGGAGTAGAGGATCCATGCAATGAGAAACTGCATAACATTTGTGTACGTACTAAATTACTACAAATTCTTTTACTGTGAAATTAGTTTGTAATTGTCCTGATCACAACAGTTCCCGGTACTCCCCAGAGCACACGAGGCACAATTACCATCCTCGTCAGACAATGTAAGGAGAAACAAAAATAGAATTGGCGTTTCATCTAGAAAATAGACAGTGGAGGATTAAAGAGCTACCATAGTACCTGACAAAATGGGATTCATTACCTTCATTATCTCATTACTTCACCATCAAACCATCACTCCACAGAAATGACCCGACCAGGACGCCTTTATCCTGGTAGGCTTTGAAAATATTAGAACAATCCATCGCCTTTACTAGTTATTCCACTCAAAACAGAAAAAAAAAAGAAAGAAAGAATGGACTACTATCGGCAGCTGTCACAGATTCGGAAGTGGACGTCCCTCTCTCCCGATCCCCCCACATACACATGCATGCACTATTCAGCCATGTGTAAGAGCTCGGAATGTGTAAAGGCACATTCCGCCCAGAACAAGCATGGATTGACAATATACTACTATCTTCATTGGCGCATATTTACACCCGTTAAAGCTTTATTCCTACACTGTGGTCATGCTTGTGACCAAAAACAAAAAAAAAGCACCGGGACTGAGCCACGGCGGTCGTAGAACTGCTCGATGCCGCTGTTTAATTCTCAGTTGCATGTCCGATGAAGCTTTCCGTTGGGTCCATACTGCGCTCTGTGCGCCGCTCAGGCAGTTGGTGAGCATTTCTGCCTCCTGAACGTCGCTTTTTTCAGTGATTGGTGGGAGTCTCAGAACCTCGACCCCCACAGATTCACAAGAAATTTGAGGGGCTACAAAGCATAAAAGGAAACAGCAAAGTTTTATAACACTTTAATTAGTCCTTATACCGTTTGCATACTGTCGGCAGCACGTCCACCGCTCACAGAGAGGTGAGCTGCTGACAGCAACGAATGTTAAAGTTCCATAAAAGATGACATTAACATTCGCAGATTGTGGCCACGATTAACTGGGTTAGTATTCGGGAATGACCATTTTTCCAAGCCAGGTTGGGCAGATTTTTGGCCCATGTAAAAAGGCCTTAAACCACTGAAAAATACCTTGGGAACAAAGGATCATGCATGGTAAATTTCACCATTCCTGTTCTTCCACCCAACAACGGGTGGCGGAACATTGAATACATATGGTCACTTGATAATGCCCAAATCATCAACTAAAACATACACATGATGGGGAGCTCGTCTCAAGCTCACAATGTTGGAAATGTCTGCAGATTTCAGGGACTTGGGCTACTATCTAGTGTATGGGAGGTCAATAGACTAAACAAAGGGGGTTTGGCAGTGGGTTGTCTCCCTGTCCCTTATAGTATTTGGCCAAACAAGCTCAACGCCGTTAAACCTAAGGCTACATTGTGTCTGTACTTGAGTGTGGAGCCCTTAAGACACCAAAAAAAATGTCCAATTGTGTGCTGCAGAATTATAATTCCTGCAGGGACAGTAGGCACATATGCTGGATTTATTTGATTTTCTGAAGACCAAGGATATTAAGAAAAGGAGACTGGCTGGACATTACCCTAAGATATTGCGGATTAGGCCTGCCATCTACTAAACAGGACATTTATTTTCTTGGAAAAATATAAAAGTACTTTTAGACAGCACCAATACTCTTGCCTCCAAGTACTGGAGAAGATGGCCACTGGCCCCCTACACTGGAGCAGAAGACTACCGGTAGTGGTGTAGAAGGATGCTACCATCGGTGGAGACCATCTTTCTGCAGCTGCTTGATAAATAAAATAAATCTTTATTTTTATATAGCGCTAACATATTCCGGAGCGCTTTACAGTTTGCACACATTATCATCACTATCCCCGATGGGGCTCACAATCTAAATTCCCTATCAGTATGTCTTTGGAATGTGGGAGGAAACCCACGCAAACACGGAGAGAACATACAAACTCCTTGCAGATGTTGTCTTTGGCGGGATTTGAATCCAGGACCCCAGCGCTGCAAGGCTGCTGTGCTAACCACTGAGCCACCGTGCTGCAAAACCAGAGATATGTACGATGAGAAAATACATCCCACGTAATCCATCAGGACACAATGTCGTCATCTAATCCCCTTATGCTCTCACATCACTGTGTCTCCCCTGAAACTTTAATACGTGGATCAATATTTCACGGCCGTCTTCCCCGACAAACAGTATTTGTTTGACCCATGTAGTTTCACATGTTGCACAATTAATTCCTCTGTCATCCTGTGATTTACAGCATCATGTAATCTTGTGATCTCACACCAAACAGCTAATTTATTGCTTACAGTGCTGTGAGCATATAACAATTACGCCTAGTTGATGCAATTAAATTTAAAAAAAAGAAAGAAGCATCTTACGTAATTTTTTTTCCAGAACAGCAGAGATTAAATGCGGTTGGCAAAACAAAATACCTCAGTGTAGCGCTGCTGTACGTGACTGTAGCCTCAGATGTCGGTGATTTTTATCATACGCAAAAATAAAAAATGTTTCATTAGCATTTGGCAAGAGTCAGTTTTTACCAGATTGGTCAGATTCATCAGTTTTTCCAGTCAGGAGAAAAAACAAAAAACAAAGCTGATGGAGGTTTCTTGAGCTTCTCTCACCACAATCCGTGAAAAATGGACAACACACAGATGGCATCAATTTTTTTTTTTAATCACGGACCCATAAACTTGTATTGATGAATTTGATCAGGGATTTGGATCAGGATGGAAGAGGTCTCCGTGATTATTTGAGGATCATTCAGTCCGGAAGCATACATGGAGCAGCACCAGTCACTAGAATAGGTACGAGATACATCCGGGAAAAACGCTGATAGAACTCGTAGGAAAAAAACAATGTCTGAACGAGCCCCATCACTGATTATCACAGATGATCTTGGCTCAGGTGCAAAGCTATAGAAGGAGTACAGAGATGGCTGTTCCTCTCATGCCCCGCTGCGTGAGGGGACCCAAAATCTCTTCAGCCATACAAAAAAAAAGGCACAAAAAATATAAAATGGCACATGGTAAAGGAGACATGGCAGGTAAGATTCTGGCCAGAATAATTATACAGTTTGGGAACAATTTATTGTCGTACATGTGCATTGCATCTAAGACAATGTCAACTCAAAAGATGTGGAGAGATCAACTCCGGCTTCATGGCAATCTGTTGAGTTGGCATCATACCCAGACTGACTTTTCAAAGAGATCATTATCAAGGATTCGACTTGTTCCGAGCCAATACAAACTGTGGAACGGGGCCAAATGCCACATATTGTCTGCTAAACTGCCTGTACTCGCATAGGATGCTGTATGCATAGAATAGATGTTACATATACATTAACATATATTCCAGTAACATATGCTCACACTTATTTTCTTACATGGATTTTGGAACCGTTACTGCTGCAAAATCCACATAAAGTTGGAAATCATTAGGAAGCTTATTCAAAAGAGTGGCCCTGATCCATCACAGATTTTATGCCAGAGAACTGGTGTAAAAAGCATCGAAAAGTCCCAACATTTGTGTGCATTTCGATGCTGTTCAATATGGGCTTGACGGTTTCACGTCATTTTCATCCAACTCTGGCAAAGTACTGGGGCAGGGCGGGAGGCATAGAGACGCCCACTTGTCAAATTCATGATGAGCGGTATCATTCTTTACATCACAAATCTTACAAAAGTCGCCAATTACACACCACTTTGCGCCTCCTCCGAGACATGCACCTTACAGAAAATCATGGACATTCAATCCTGCTCAATGTAAGCGTACAACAACAATTTTTTTTCGATTGGCGAATGAATTGCTAGTTTCTTTAAATCTGTCTTATTGTCTACAGCTTAGTAGTGAAAAACACTTATCCTGCGCTTGTGGTATTGCTCCAATCAAAAAAATCAATTAGCTATTGGCAATATGGTTTTATTTTCAATGTGTGGGAAACTAATATAATCCGCTGCTGGTATCAATCCTGTAAAAAAATCCAGTTAGCCAATGGTTTTATTTTCTACTCATTTTGAAAGTAATCCAACTTCTTCAGGAAAAAAAAAAACACCAAGAAGCCCATTTTTTTCATGAAGAAGTTGGAGAACTTCGAAAAGTGTAGAAAATAAAACTGATGGCTAAATGGATTTTTGATTGGATAGATACCAGCAGCGCAGGATACCAGTTTTCTGCTACTAATCTACTATTATGTTGGATCCTCCAACCCGAAGTACCTCCGCAGCTGGGATCACCAATAGCCATGCCAGTTTAGTGATGTGTTTCACACGACCACATCAGGTGAGCATCGTTGCTTATATGACCAACATTGTTATCTGCATAAAACCCTACTGCTCCATCTTGTCCCCTAGAATGATACCACTTTTCATTGTCTTCAGCGGAACAGTAAAAATAACTTCTGCCCATGATCTGGAGACATGTATTGTTCGATCCAGCCAACTTTGGTGGCATCGGTGAATGTGTAAGGTGGCCGGTCATGACAACAAATACTTCCCAATAGGGCACATTAAAAAACATTTGTTAAGTGTTGAGGGGCCTCAATGACCGATAACTGGAGAAAGAAGAACCAGAAGGTGGTGTCTCCTAGACCTACTGGCTCCCTCTCTGAAGCAGATAGTGTACGATTTTCGATTTAGTCATTGTTTTGCCTTTCCTCTCTCCCTTCTGTCTCGTTTTCATGTGCGATTTTATTTCCCAGTCAGTCTGTATTTATACGCCAGTCCACAGAGGAGGTGTTTGACTCCTGTAATTGAATAAGTTGGGTGCTAATCAGGAGATCTCGGCCAAGTGTTAAGGCTATAAATCAGAGGTTTGTTCCGAGCTATCAAGATGCCATCATTTTGTGATTAAACATCACGCAGGCCAATAAATTCTGAAAATGATAAAATGCACCTTACAAAGTGCCTGCAAAGTACTTTATCACACAAAATGAAACCACGGAGCGGTCTCTGGGCCAGGCAGCTGCTATTTCAATCATCATAGAGGATTTATTCATGTCCATCAGTAGACATTCAACCTCTAATGTCTGGACTAATACATACTACCTGACTAGGCGTCTCATAGCTTGGATTCCTAATTGGCTGTTTCTCAAGCTACAACCATCGGTGCTCCATCGGGGAGTATTTATAGGGTGCAAATTGAGACTTATTGGGTTGAAGGGGAGTCTTTAGTGCTAAAGTCCCAAGAGCTGTGCTGGAAGGAGGTGTCAGCTGTAGCTAATCCTCCGTCAGGTCATCATGCCGTTCTAAGACCCATCATCTGCGGTTGACAGAAGCCAACAGAATGAACCCAATTGTTCGTCATCATTGTGAATTTAGTTAATCTCAAGAAGTTAGCATATAAGTGTATGTTCACACGGCCGCCTGAAGAATGGGCAAATTACTTCTTCTAACCACTTCATGGCTTCACGAAACCTGAAGCTGTAGAACAAGATGGAACATGTACACAGCGATGTCATTTTGATTTTACTGTGCACAATTGTTCATTTGTTGTGACGGCTGTGCAGCTTTAAAAAAAAACACATTGCATGCACATACCCTAAAAAGTTCGACCATACTTTCCACACTTCATACTTTTATACATTTTGCTGAGCATATTACAGAAAGGGAAAACATTGCAGAATGTGGAACTTTTTGCAACTTTTTCTTTTCAATTTTTTTTTTTTTCTGGGACTTAATTTCCACCAAAAACTGATATAAACTGATATGAATTACAGGGGAATCTGTCATCAGGTTTTTGCCACCCAATTGGAGAGCAGCATAACAGAGCCACGGATTGCAGCCATGTATCACTTAGTGGGCTGTTTGCTGTAGTTTTGATAGAAATCACAGTTTTATCAGCAGGAGATGATTACCAGAGAACTAGTACACCTGCTGCAATATAGTCCTCCATATTTCTGAGCTCTGCATAACCCCACCACAAACCCGATTGGCATCTTTCTGCCTATGCACAGTGTACACAGAAAGCTGCCAATCAGAGGTGTGGGCGGGGATAAATAGAGCTCAGCATTGGATAATCCTTTTTCCTAATAGAAATAAACCAGTGGTTCTTCCAGCTAAGATTTTGTTGGAAATGTTGAAGTATTAACATTTGCATGATTTTTATTTTTTTTTAAATCATTTTAGTAGCCTAAACCAGAGTTAAACTTATTTTTAAATTTCTTCAAAGTCACTTAAAAAAAAAAAAAAAAAAAAGAGGAATAGCATTAATGTTTTGTTAGAGCGGCAGACAAACATGGCACAATGTACCCGCACCCTGAGCTTTTCAGTAGGCATTCACTGGCATTAACTTCTGCGTTTCCCGTCCTACACTGCGGACACAGGATTAAAGCTACTGAGACAACAACTCCGGCACGCAGAATACAAGCCGCTCACCTACGGCCATTGTCCCCTACGGCCATTGTCCCCCTTCCCCGGCTCTAGCCTCTAGTGATCACATTTCAGGGCAGCCCCATGGAAACCAGTTTGCAACCGATCAAGCCCCATGCCGATAAAGGCCGATTATTTTATTTTTTCTGCAGTGCACAGCGGCAGCCGTAATGAACTGCGCTCACTTTGTCGCATCCTTCGCTCTTCAAAGCTACTTCTAGGCCAACTTCCACATCGTTAGCAGCACGGGACTTACAATTACTCCTAGACATACAAGTATACAGCTTTTCCCTGACTATGACGCTCGTCTATGCCCCGCCCTCTTGTCCATATTCCGTGTCTAGTATTGTAACCCATCCTAATTCAAGCGAGTGGTGTAGCACTGCAATACCAGATGCGTCCTTTGTACAACAGAGGCGCTGTTTGAAGTGAATTATTTATTTCTAATTAAATAATCTCACCCTACAAACCCTGTAAAATCGCTTTTAACCCTATAATCACTGCACAACAGAGTTTACCATGAGATACATGGCTATGGAGAACAGATCTGCCCCACTAAGAAAGATTTAAAGAAAAGCTAAGTGTAAATGCACATGTTGTGTTTTCTGTGCGGTTTTGGTACAAAACCTGAAGGATTTCCTAGTACTAGCAAAGTGAACGAAAATCCAGAAGCCTCGTGCACACTTTGCTTTTTTTTTTCTTGCAGATTTAAAAATTATTTTTTGCTGCAGATTTCACCCATACTAATGAGCAACAAAAATCTGCAACAAAATTGCATGCAAAATACGCGATTAATTTACGCAGCGTTTTTCCTGCCAACATATCAGGATTTGCAAAAGAATTTTCTGCTGCGAATCCTGAACGTGTGCACATACAAGAAATTGGAGATCAACACTTTGCAAGGTGCTTCCTAAATATATCAGCAACCAGCCAAGGTACAAAGTGAAGCCCTAGACTTGGCTCTGTAACATCACCTGCAGTATACTGCTCCCCCAGCAGGTGGCGCTGATGTGCAGCCTGATCAGTAGACTCTCCACGTGTATCTTTACAGCAAAATTAAAGGGAATCTGTCACCAGGATTTTGCTACCCCATCTGAGCATAATATTAGGGCAGAGATGCAGATTCCAGTGATGTATCATTTACTGGGCTGCTTGCCGCCGTTTTGATAAAATCCTTCCTTTCTCCGCTGCAGATTTAGCAGTCTTGATTGCTGACCTCTGTATAACCCCACCCACACAACTGATTGGCAGCTTACTGCACAGTGAACACAGCAGCCAATCAGTGGTAGGGTGGGATTACACAGAGCACATGAATATGGAGGACTACATGGCAGCAGGTTTACTAGTCCTCTAGTGATAATCTCCTGCTGATAAAACTACAGCAAGCAGTAAGTGACACATTGCTAGAATCAATGTGTCTGCCCCTACATTATGCTGCTCTCAGATTAAATGGCAAAAACCTGGTGACAAACTCCCTTTACTTTTAACTGGATGTTATGCCCCAATACTGTGAACCGACTGATCTCTACTACAGATCATTTGGAATGAAGTAACAGGGCAGGCCATAATTATTTGGACCCAGTCAGCTGTAATTTAATAACAGTGGGCGATCAAACTAGTAACTGTAGTACATCATGCAATAAAGAAAATGTGTACAAAAAGCTAATAGGTAGAATATTAAAGTGAACCGTTCACGTAAAAAACAAAAAATTACCGTTCAGATATGGGATTAATCTGAAGGTTAATAGCGTTCTGAAGCAGCCCAGCACCGGCACCAAGAGCCCCGCTGCCAGGAGGAAAATAAATTCCTCCCTAGAGCCTCCTGCTTTCAGTCATAGAGGTGCGGCCAGCGCGGCTTCAGTCGCCGGTCAGGGCACAACGACCACGCTCCAGCACTGACTGACAGCCAGCGCAGCAGGCGATGTATCTGAAGATGAGTGACTGAGGAGTGGGCGCCATTTTTTCTTACTACTGGTGTTCACCTCTCTACATGACTAACTGGTGCTGGAAAGAGCCGATCTCGGCACGGGTGTCGGGCCCCTAGACACTGATGACCGATCCTCGGGATGGGTCGTCAATATCATAGTAGTGGAAAAACCCTTTAAGAGATTTTTTACAGTCAGTCCAGTTATTTGGAACTGTAGTTTATACTAGGGATGTGTTGCTGAACATTCAGGACTGATTTTTATTAACCTGGTGCCGGAGTTGGAAAGAGCCAATAAAGGGTAACTGGTGTTGGATCCCCACCAAACTATCGGATAATGGTGACCTATAGCCGGTGTATAGATCAACAATATCATAACACTGGGGAAAAATATCCTTTCAAAATTGCCGAAAAATTATTGCTTTTTGGTGTTCTCTGCCGGTGTAAACAGGTATCTGATACTCGTCGGTAGAGGAGACAGGACGGTCATCCTAGTCTTCCACATAAATGCCTACATTCCACATGCTGACAATCGCATCTCCGTTTTACCAATTAATCTTCATTTGTGAACGGACCCTTATGGAGGAAGCCATCATCAGAAAATGACCTATTGTTTAAATCAAACGTATACGTAGAAAAAAAAATAAGTTTTTACTATTTTTTCTTCATATCACGATCTGATAAAAATGTTGACACTCAGACCATATTCTGAAGTACATAAATCGGTCCGTTTTTCTCATATCTGTGAGAATAAGTCCTAACATTGGAGAAGTAAGTTGAGGATTCAATGTTTGGGGCTATGGGAATTGGCATGAAATTGGCGCCCATGGCAAGTGCTCTCAAGATAAGGATATCGGCCCACAAGTCTCTTCTAGCACAGTGCTGCAAAATGTTACCTATATGCATAAAAAAAAACATATAAAAAGAACCCACACTTATTCAATCTTCAAAAGAACAAAAAAAAAAAAAGCCTGTAATCATACAAATTACAAAAAGATGTAAAACGTTGAAAAGTCGCCCGACAATCCTAGGGTGAACCGTATAAATTTTCTCCAATCTGTTGCATTTCATCTGCAAAAATAATCCGCTCTGATGTGAAACAAGTTATTCTCTTTCTCTTCTCACCGCTGGAGAGAGGACTCCAACCAGGAGCACAATGAAGAAAGATCCCTCTCATCTCCACATCGTCTGCCGGCTGCAGCAGAGCCGCTGTTGTCCTGTTTTGAAGTCGTTTTTGTCTCTTTCCTTAGTTCTGTGTAATGTTGATGATGGCGCGATGTTATTTGGTTTATTCGGTCATGTACACTTCTGAGACTGTGGTCCCACTCGGTCATCCATATAACTACTGGTCACAGCGAGATAGTTCTACATTGAGTAAGTTCACAGTACAATATACAATTTGTACAACTAAAACTTGAAAAGAGAAAAAAAAGCTACTCT
This sequence comes from Ranitomeya variabilis, assembly GCF_051348905.1. Classification (NCBI taxonomy): domain Eukaryota; kingdom Metazoa; phylum Chordata; class Amphibia; order Anura; family Dendrobatidae; genus Ranitomeya; species Ranitomeya variabilis. Next base: position 510,975,040 of record NC_135237.1, read on the forward strand.
GAGAAAGTTTTATAAAATGGTGCCATAAGTCATACTGATTTCCAATAAGAATCGGTGTCAAAATATTCATCTTTGGGCTCATGCACACAACTGATTTTCTCGGATGAGTGCAATAGGCAAAGTGACAGTGCGCTCGCTCACCGTCTTTGATCAACAGTTACGAACAGTCAGTGCGCATGATAAGCAGAAAACCTGGTGTGTAGGAAAAGGAGAGACCAGCGCCGCACTCGCAAGTGACTTTTCCTGCTCCTTGTGTTTTCTTTTTACAATGCGCACTGACAGTGCACTCTTGCCAGCATGAACTGGGGATTCTCAAACAAAGCTTCAGCAATCAGCAAGTAAAAAAATAAATAAAACAGTAGAGGGGATTTTTATTGAAAGTATATTAGAAAAGATGACATTAGACAGCTATTTAGGATTCACATAAAACGTTAGTGTTGGACCACCCCTCTAAGGATGATATCAGCTGTCAGAGTTTGCCTTCTTGTTGGTTGATCAGAGGGCAACGATCAGGACTGACTGTTTCGGAGCTCAGCCAAGGACCTTTACTGTAAGAAGTTGCAATTTGCACTTGAGGAAGCCTACTGGGCTGAAGCCATGAGTGACCATGCTCTTGTGTTGTTGACTAGCTTGTTCTGGGCCTGGTGGCCAGTGTGGGGCGCTGCTTGGGCTCCCAGTCATTTACACGTCAAAAAAATAGCTAAAAGTCATGTGTAGAGGAAGAGACAAGGGAACATTTACTTGGGCTTTTACCATTATGGAGGAACCATTATGATGGCAGTGCCAAAAAGGTTTAAAGTTTTAAGTTAAAATAAAAATGTATTTTCAATAAAACATTAAAAAGAGGAGGCCTGTTTTTAAAAAAAAATGTATTATAAATAACAAAATTGTAAAAAAAAAAAAAAGGAAAAAAATAAATCCATTTAAAACCTACTACACAAGCACTAACACCAGTAGGAAAAAATCCATTAATCTAATCTGACAACTTGCTAAATGTTTTCATTTGCTCCAGGAAATAACATCATAATGTTTTGCCACTGAGCCCATGCAAGTTAAATGCCTTCATAAAAAGGTGTAATCTTTTTACCGATCGTGTTCTGCGTAACACAGATCAATACTAACAAAATAATGGCAGACGGTCTTTTATAAAAGCAAGCATGAGTGCCGGCTCCTGGAGCGGCTTCATACATCCCGGATGTTCCCGCGGCTCCTAATGTGAACATCGTATTTAACCAGATGAAAGCAAAATCAGAAGAAGAAATGAAGAGAAAGATTTCTCGTTTTTGGTACAAACGTTCGTTGATTTTACATCCAAGAGCTACAAAGAAATCATTAGATTAAGCCCCCAACATGGCAGAGGGGACCCCAAGTTGTTACACATGCCATATACTGTATACGTGGCATTTTCACTACCTTTCCCCAACACATCATGCAAGGAAACCTGGATCCATGGCACATCTGACGAGTGTGCCACTCACAGCCCTACTTTTGTCGATTCCCCATCGTCTTCAATTGACAATAAAGCAGAACAAAAACAAGCATGTCAACTTTTTGAAAAAAAAAATAAAATACAGTTTTGGGCAAAATTTCCTGCCACAAGTTTTGGCGAGATGGTGATGGGTTTCTTAACTGTAGCGCTATCTCCAGTGCCCAAACTACGTGTACAAATGGCAGATGGAGATCTTGGAAGTTGTATTCTATGACGTCTATCTAAATGTAGATTTGTCTGTTATGGCCATCACTTCCGAAACATCTGCTTTTTGCATCTCAAAACTAAAAAAAGTCTCAAATGTAAAAGTTTCCACATGATTATCCTGGTGGAGAAGAAAAACACACCATCACCGAAAACAGGACAACAAAGAGGTCTTGTTGACAACCAATGGGTTCAAGATGTTCTTCAGAAACCAACAGTGAAAAAAAAACCCACAGTGCTCCCCTGAATGCCAACTATGCGGAGCCATTACTTCTAGGCCTCCTCCACACATCCGTTTTTCCGGTATGGTTTTTTTTTTTTTCCACAGATGCCATACGTAACCATTATAACCTATGGCCGTGTTTTTCATGGACCATGTGTCTGCAAACCACACGGAGACATGTCCTTTTTTTTCCCCATCAGCAAAGCTAACAAAAGCCAATACAAGTCTAGGGGTCCGTGAAAAACCATGTACAGCACACGGATGGCAGCAGTGTACAGACCGTGCTTAACATTGCAAATTATAGAAGAAGCTTTGTCATTCAATTCTTTTATCCATACTGGAAAAACACCAATGGTATAAAAAGGACACACGGATGAAACCCTGATGGCAGCAGAACCAGTTTTTCTCGTACGCGTTTTATATGGACGTGAGGAGACCATACGTGGTCTCCAGACAGCACTGTACCATGGTGCCAGGACTCCTTGCAGTAGTATGGAGCTACAGAGAGCGCACAAGGTGCCCCAGAAGGAAAGTCCACCATGTATGATAGTACCAGGATTGTACCAGGGAATATCCTCACCATCAGAATTTGTGCTGCCGATCTCACATGGATTTTACCTTTTGAATGGTTGCTTAAATGGTGTGGTAGGTTACACAAGTCACCCTATGCATTGCAGACATTTCAGCAACAAAGATCTGCAGCGAGTAAAGGCTCCCTAATATCTCCAGTGCCCAAACTCCATAATATCCCTCAGGATCAATAAAGTGTATTGTAATATCTGCACCACAGCTTGGTTTCTCCTCACTGACTGAAGGGGCAAAGCTTTAAACATAGCCTGATTAGTGAATATCCAGCATCCTCTAGTGAAAAACTCACTACATATATCACCCTAACAGGCGCCCTCAGTTTTTATTTACGCACTTATATGGCACCATTAATTCCTCAGTGCTTTATCATCACTGTCCCCATTGGGGCTCACAGTCTAAATCAGGATGTCTGGAGTGTGGGAGAATCAGGAGTAAACCTACGCAAACACTGAGAGAACATAGACCTTACAGGTGTTGTCCTTGGTGGGATTTGAAGCCAGGACCCCAACGCTGCAAGGCCAACATTGCTAAAAACTGAGCCAAGTGCTTCCCTCTTTCCCAATGCCTCTTCTGCTCAAATTGGCCTGCATTTCTTCCTGCTTCCACAATGGCCACCGCCATTACATATGAGGGTGCAGTGATAAGTATAAACCACACATCCCCTACCTTTCCTTTCTCACACACAGAAAAGCCAAGTAAGGCATGGTCTAGGCTCATCACTGCGGTGGACATCTTAGAAGCAGTAGGAAATGCAGGCCGGTCTGAGCAGAGAAGGCGCGATGAGGCAAACCAAGGACATCAGGTAGGACAGCTCCTGCACAGTGATACATGAGAGATGTATAGTCACTTTTCAGTCCCTTTAACCTCCAGAGAGATGTCCTGACTACACTCGGCTGCATCTTGGTGGGGTGGGAGGAATCATCGGGCTGTGGGATTTTCAGTGCCCAAACCTTTTGTTCTCAGGGTAGAAAAGTTGCTAAGATAAGTCAGCCAACACAGTCACTTATTGCAGGATTTAAGGGTTAAAAAAAATCTGTATGGTTTTCAATACTAGCCACTTTTTGTTAGTCGATAATATGACTAATATACACTAGAGTGGCTCTGTTTCTGGTAAAAAGTAGACTTTTTTCCTTATCAACAAATGGTGTATTATACAATGATTGCAAGGGGAAAAAAATAAAATTCCACACCAAAAGCAGTACATCATGTATTTTCATAACACATGGAACGGTTTTGTGTTAAGGAAACGCTGATCTACTATCAACAAGCAGAGTTTTAGAAAGACAATTCTAGGCAAAACCCGACCGGCCAGGTATCTCTCCCTAGTACAGCAGGATATCAACGCCAATCTTTATAGCAACATTATTTGCCTAGTGATCATGGTCCATGTCCAGTGTAATAGCTTCGGTTGGACAAAAAGTATCAGCATGCCCTGGACAGCAAAAATTATATTATGTTGTGGGCAATGCTGTAATTTGTGAAGATCGACAGTTGTATCAATCACCCACCGGCTATAGCACACATTGTAAACGTAACATCTGGTCACCAGTAAAGACCAATTCTTCACTCTCACTAGAGACTTTGGTATAAATGTGCCCAATAACACGAGCAGTATTACTCCCTAAAGTCCCGATACGCCCCATGGAGTGAAAAATCAAATCAGAATTACCACAGCCATCGTTCGTACAATTCTAGTCAGCAATTTGTTAGTTACGTCTCTGGGCCGCCATGAAAGGTCCCCTAGAGGTTTTCATTCAATCTTTCCAGTAGTCTAAGATTGCCATGGGCATGGTGTAGAGCGGGGCTTCATCCACAAGGCAGCAGAGTACCAAGGAGCCATAGCCACCCCATGTGCTGCCATGTAGGGCACCTTTCTACGGCACCGTAATAAAAAGGATTGTCCAGTCACAAAATATTGATGCCCTATCCTTCAGGAGAATACAAACTGTTCTGCAGTAACCAGCAGTGGGCTCTACACAATACTTTAAGCTGCCCATTTTAGCGCTTTTTTTGACACAACTGTGAGGTAGCACAACATTATTTGCACAACTTGTAGCTCCAGTTGATGGAGTTTAATGGGGATGTGGCATGGCCAAGTGTGAACAGCAAGTTCTTCAAAATTTACGCCATAAATGTGCTCCAGTTTCTGACTAGAGTATGTGTGGGTGGTGGACAGCAACTGAAAAGCGTGACAAATTAAGTGGAGCACATCTATTTTTCCAATTTTACATATCTTAATCCGGCGCACTCTTCGTCAAGACAAACGTGCAACACACTAGTCTTGGTGGATTGGCATTTGGCCACTGACTTTAATGTGTACAGCCGGAGACGTTCTGCAGTACCTAGCAGTGGCTGCTACATAATAAATGGAGCTGGACATTGCACTTCTGTACAATGCATTTACATCTATCTGCCACTGGAGCTAATAACAGCTGACTGATGGGAGCGCCGGATGAGATCGATGAGGCATCTTGAGAACAGGTCATCAATATCTTATGACATAACTCCTTTAAGGAACTATACCATCATAATGTGGATCTGATGAACAAATACATTCATACTATAGAAAAAAGTAAATGTGCTTTCACATTCAATAATGAACTCAGAGATACAGATGAACAGTATGACCCAGAGAATTATATACGACTCCTACCAAGGCGTAGTTATGCAGCCATGCACAGCACGGTGGCTCAGTGGTTAGCACGGTTAGTTTGCAGTATTGGGTTCCTTGGTTCAAATCCCACCAAAGACAACATCTGTAAGGAATTTGAATGTTCTTCCCGTGTTTGCGTGGGTTTCTTCCCACACTGTAAAGACATGGTGATAGGCAATTTAGATTGTGAGCCCCAATGGGGACAGTAGTGATTGTATGTAAAATTAATGGCGTAAACTGAAATGAAAAAAGTTTACATGATACATTCCAAAATCAGACATCCCTCTCCAGCAATCTTCTTGTAACATCGAAATTTAGGAAAACCAGCCAAACTGAGAATCCAATGTGAAACAGGCGCTCCGTGTTTTCCGGTTTGTGTACACACAAGTGTTGTGGACGGTGGGTGGTCTCACAATGCTCGGATAATCACCGTATTACTATTAAGCTGCGTTTCCTATGACCCGGGTACTGGAAAGATTGTAAAACGGCCATTTCCCATTACCACCCGCTGTGGCTCTCTTCATGTGGAGCTGGATAAACGTGACATTTGGCCTCTGTGCTCCATGAAAACATTACACTGTGCACTTCATACAAATTATTTTCATGTGTGATGTAAATAGGTGAGGTAACCTGTAGGGCGTGGGTTGTATAAATACATAAAAAAAAGTTTCACGTGGAATTAAGTAGAATTTACTTGACCATTTTACCCTACGCTCTGCGAAAAGTGAAATAAGTGGGAAGAATTGACAAGCAGAGGAAATACAATTTTCAACACATTTCAATTTGCGTGTGGATGTCTTCCCACAGCGTTAGAGGAACGTACCCTTATACTACAAGCCGGACACATGGATACTGGACGATATTGAGATATTGCTAATGTCCGGCTAGATCATATGACCAGAATACATTTAATAAGGCAGTCTACTGGTTGTTCCATACATTACACTGGGTTAATTCTCCATACCCTAGTTTGTAGGAACGGTGGAGATTCTAGGCACAGTCCTTTAGACTAGGTCTACGCTAGGTTTATGGCCAACGTTACTTTATGGAAAATCTCCCAATGTATACTGTAGGCCAAGAGTGCACCTAGCCTTACTGTGAATCACGGATTCACTTTTTATAGCCTCATTTATACGTCTTCATGACAGCTGTACGTTTTTTTTTTATATAGAAATAGTAATCAGATCCCATCAGAACAAGGCAGGGAACCTGATCCGTTGGGAATGGCTTCCGTGCTCTTTTCTAATGGGACTAGTTCCAGTTTCTGGAACAAAGCATGTGGCTCTCATGAAATTCATACTGCTACATTTAAGAGACCAGGGAAGCTATGCAAGATATGGTATGTTTTCTCGTGAGGGCTCATCATACAATAGGTAACAACAGAGCTGGTGGAAAGTGGTCACCATTGAATCATCCTGACAAAGACCATCAAGCAGGAACCTATAGCCTAAGGGAATGAAGATAAAATAATATCTTGGAGGACACATGCAATGGTCTAAAACGTTTCAGCGAGTAGCAACAATCCTAACATGAATTTCAACTAAAGATCACAGACATAATTTCAACTATTATATCAATGTCATGTTGTCCTAACCACGGGTGGCATACAATTCTGTTGAGTAGCAATAAAGTAGGTTTTGCTCAGGAACACTATGGCATTTTAGAGAAAACCGTTTGAGAAAGGCATGCAAGGGATAAAAAGTCCCATCAGTGGCTCCCCCTCAAGCCATGCTCTGTCTGGCTTGGTTTGATCAAGTTGAACAGGACCGGTTCCCTTAAAATGATGTTCAGAGACTAATACAATTTATTGACTAGAACTCGACTTGAAAAGGCCCCTTGTGTTTTAATGTTTAAAGTCCAACCCGGGGCCTAGGTATTTTAAAAAAAGTGACCCTTCAATCCATCAAATAAAACCAACCGTGGGTTTTAAGCGATAATAAACATGCACATAGTCCTGGAAGAGGTTAAGCCGGTTAATGGAAGCTTTTATGGAGTCGCTACAACACATTTAGTCAATCAGAATAAATAAAAAGCATCAGGCACGCGTTTCCACTTTCCCTAATGTGGCAGAACATAACAGATCTTTGTCGCTAAGGAATACGGGATTAAAAATGGCCTTGCACATTAGATTAGCCATCCCTTCCTCCATACACCGGCTGATAAATCCAATTGTGCATGTGTCCTCAACAGAAAGAAGAGAATAAACCGCTTCCCGATGCGTCGGACAGAAGAAGAAGAATTGGGAATGTTGTCCAGCGCTTCTTTACCCAGACCTTCCACCAAGTAGGAAAAATCAGGACAACATCATGAACATTAGATAACCGACCAGTACCACTAAAATTAGCTGGTTTGACCAACATTTATCCAAAAAGGTAAGGGTCGCCCGTTTCTCAGGTATCTAATAAAATATGCGATTTACAAGGACCTTTCATATGTTTATGTGAATCAAGCTATCGGTCTCATGCACACAGCTGTGTAAGGCTGTGCACGATCTCAGAGCAATATGGAGACGTAATAAAGGCCCCGTAGAAGTCTAAAATGATCTACCGTAATAGACCTCCACATTGTGGCATGGTTCACTGGACATCACAACATGAAGGTATTCTCTAGTAAAATTTTTGCCCTAGGGTAGAATATTCTTTGCCACCAGGGTTCTGTAGGGATCTATGGTCAATTTACTAGAATTGTGGGGGGTTCAAGTCTTGCAGCCATAGTACAGGCGTTAATATACGACAAAAATGAAAACAGCTTTAAGAATGTAGTAGGAGCATTTAGTTGTGCCCCAATCAAGGACAACGGCACCAGTGGTTCATCTGAAAGCCTACGTAGTGCCCAACTGCACAAGGTCTGGTTCATATGGCATGATAACGATATCCTTATTACAAATGTCTGAAATTGGTCTTAGGCCAAGTTCACATCACATTTTAGCCACAAATAAATGGCTCTGTTGGGGCTTAGGTCACAATCCTTAAAAAAATGGAATTCATATGTTTGCATTGATGGGGACATTTACTGTAACGATAGTGTCACTTTTGTGCGCAGTCAGACATAATTTTTGGAAGTTTTGGTGAAAATTCTAAAATTCTAAAACTCTGGGCAAAACCGTCAATGAAAAAGACCTGGGTGTATGGGTGGATGACAAACTCATATTCAGTGGCCAGTGTCAGGCAGCTGCTACAAAGGCAAATAAAATAATGGGATGTATTAAAAGAGGCATAGATGCTCATGAGGAGAACATAATTTTACCTCTATACAAGTCACTAGTTCGACCACACTTAGAATATTGTGCACAGTTCTGGTCTCCGGTGTATAAGAAAGACATAGCTGAACTGGAGCGGGTGCAGGGAAGAGCGACCAAGGTTATTAGAGGACTGAGGGGTCTGCAATACCAAGATAGGTTATTACACTTGGGGCTATTTAGTTTGGAAAAACGAAGACTAAGGGGTGATCTTATGTTAATGTATAAATATATGAGGGGACAGTACAAAGACATTTCTGATGATCTTTTTAATCATAGACCTGAGACAGGGACAAGGGGGCATCCTCTACGTCTGGAGGAAAGAAGGTTTAAGCATAATAACAGACGCGGATTCTTTACTGTAAGAGCAGTGAGACTATGGAACTCTCTGCCGTATGATGTTGTAATGAGTGAGTCATTAATTAAATTTAAGAGGGGACTGGATACCTTTCTGGAAAAGTATAATGTTACAGGGTATATACACTAGATTCCTTGATAAGGCGTTGATCCAGGGAACTAGTCTGATTGCCGTATGTGGAGTCGGGAAGGAATTTTTTTCCCCATGGTGGAGTTACTCTTTGCCACATGGGTTTTTTTTGCCTTCCCCTGGATCAACATGTTAGGGCATGTTAGGTTAGGCTATGGGTTGAACTAGATGGACTTACAGTCTTCCTTCAACCTTAATAACTATGTAACTATGAAACACCAACTAGACTCATATTGCCAAAAATTATGTCCAACAACACAAAGTGACTCCATCATTAAAGTCAATGGCCCAGTCAGCGCTAACATCCGAATCATATTTTCCAGGACCTCAGACACAAACTCTCAGGGAGACACTAATGAGTGGATAAAACACACAGTGTTAACATAACTTTAGTATGTATGGTAAAATAAAATAAAAAATCTATTTTTTTTTTTAATATACAAAGCCCAATCAGGCCTTTTACTTTTGATACAAACGAGGATATCTGTAGAAGACATTTTGTCCAACACTGAGCTCCAAAATATCCTCCACCACTCAGACCTCCTCCTCAAATATAAAAACAGTTGAGAACTGTAAGGAGAGGGGCACAAGAGTAGCGTTTTCCCCTCAAAATCAATAAACAGACCAAAAAGGTACACGTATGTTCACCAGAAGGCTTGTAAGCAAGACAGAAGGGCATTTGTTCGTACAGCCCAATGCTCCTCATACCATTGGCATCAACTGACGGCTCACTTCACCAGAATGTGGTCTGGGAGAGACTTATGAGAACACCTCTCACAAAAAGGATCTCATCGATTTAACGCAACATTTTTGTGGTGGGAGAGAACGTACGTGCTTAGATCATAGCACATCTGCTGTGAATCCATGGCTAGAACAAAATACCAATCAATCACCACCTGGGTGTAAACTCCTCCGAGAAGCAATGACACTGTAGCTTAGATTTGCTTTCCCCTCTTATGTCTCTTGGAAGGAAAGTCAGTGTGTACAAATGGACGTGTAACAGATCAACAACCGCGTTGTTCTGAGACTTGGGTAAAGAAATTAATCATGGTGCTATGCAAACAACCTCTGTGTATTATGCAGAAGGAGAAAAAAAAAAAGCTCACGTAGGACTGAAAGAAGGTCAAAATATTAATAGTATTTTCTAGCAAAATCACAAAAGCAGCATCTAGATTTCTCTTTAGTCCCCTGGGAGCAACAGACAGCCCTCATCTAACTGATGGACAGTCCTGGGCCGCATTTGAGGACCTCAGGGGACGTCTTATTGACCATGTTTCAGGGAACGATGGGTGGATACCAACATTGCCACTTTTACAGCTCTCTCAGGGTTAATCAGCCAGATTCAACCACCTCCAGGACAGTAAATCTGTCTGGTTATGTAGCGCTATACGAGTATCACTAGACTTTTCGAAAACTGTTTTTAATATTTTAGGGAAAAATTCCCTTAAGATTTTCTTTAAAGAGGACGTGTGAAATGGCAGGAAAACACTGGTCACCTATACAATAAAAAGTACTGACAGATGAGAAAAGCATTGATTATCTTGTGATGGAGGGCCTGGATTAGGATGGTGGGAAATTACGGTAAACAGTCAATTCTTAAACTTAATATAATGTTGGAAACCAGAAAAATGGGTCAGTCGTAAAGATTCTTATTTTGGATCATGATGGCTAGATGACTGGTGTAAAAGCATCTCCAGAAGATAGAAGGTTCTTGGCGTGTTCCTGGTGTTTGCCTAATCGCGACGATACTGGATCAGAATATTTCCAAAACAGCCGGTCCACTGGGGTGTTCAGTGGTTGGTTCCTAGCAGAAGTAGTTCAAGAAAGGTCAACCCATGAATTGGCAAAAGAGTCATGGATGCCAGAAGCTCGTTGATGCACGTGAGGAGCAGAAGCTAACCGGTCTACTCAAAATGTCACAGAAGAGAGCTGTTCACACTGTTTTGCAATGCCTTGTTTCCGCCACCCGGGGTTCAATGCCTGAAAAATGAGGTTCGGACATGCCTTTGTCAAAAGCACTGAGTTGTAGAAGATCAAAGTAGTTCAAAGAATGAAACTTTAGGCTCCATTTGTGCTTGCCTGAAAAGACGTTGGTAAGCACATAGATGTTGGATAATTTCTTTAGAGAGATGGAGGAGAGGGGGAATACAGACTCTGAAGAAAGGGGTTTCCTTCTAAGCTCATACATCCTCATAGCAATCGACCATGTAACTTATCTTGATCAGTCTTGTCCAAGGAGTTCCTCCTCCAAGCTTCCTAGCTATGTAAAGTGTACAACACTCTCACAAATCAAGTTCTTGAAGAGCAAACAGGCTATTACTAAATCACTAAAAAATAAATTAATAAACCAAATAACTTGATTTGCTGCCAGAATGTTCAGGCTGCAAAGAATAGGATTTGATATGTTCACCAATGTTTTAAAGTTCAACATTCTCCTGGCAGAATTACTTCCTGAAAGGAAAGCCTGTCAAGATAATGCTTGATATACAGCTTGCAGACGGGGCTCCGCTTTTGTTTCCAAATTTGTTAATAAGCTGCACAAATCCGTCAGAGGTAAAAAAAAATAAAAAAATACATAGAACTCACGGTGGACTCCGCATGGCAATAGAAAAAGCTATTAAGAGTTCACCTGAGGGTGAGAGCATGGAGGACTGGAGAAAGCTTCATACATTATATTGTACAAACGGCACACGAATGTTAACAATAAGGCAATAACCCACTTTCCCCACCGACCCGAAAGATAAAAGAATTATTTTTGCCCGTGGGAGTTTTAACTCATGGATCCAATGATCTGTAAGAATGTTTATCTTTCTTAAAAGGCTGCTAGATCCACTAAAGGATAAAGTGCCCACCAGAAAAAAGGCATCTTCTATGTGCAAGGCCAGATCGATGGGATTATAGCAGAGGCAAGTGACTGACGGGTTATCAACTAGTACTGGTTTGCCAATATTTTTTGCTTTGTTAGTAAGAAAAAATATGTTTTCTCCTATTTTTGCCAAGTGTATACACACAGTTAAATGCAAGGGGCTTCATTCCATTATCTCCGGTCTAATGCGGACTCAGATACTGAATAGTCCAGGAATAGGAAGCAAAGAGTAGGGCTGTATCATAAAAACCGTACAGATCCCAAAGGAGGGAATCCAATGGGGAATTCAGCTCCAAATGTTTCCCCCGATAGATGTTTAGGGATGTTTTAAAGAAATGTAAAATCAAGGCAGAATTGTGGCACAAGAGGTTGGGTCACTTTTCGAGCAATCTGTTGAATCTGATTAAGATGTCGCAGAGTATAAAACTGTCCAGTTGTACAAAGAAGTTGTGCGCCAGGCTCCTAAACACTCAAAAGAGCATCTGTCTGTAAGACCAACCTTCTAAAACCGTCTCTATGACCTACATGCCCACATAAAGTTGAATAAAATGATAACTTGAAATCTGCAATCCTATTTTTTATTCCAGAGACATTCACATTTTTATTAATATGTAAATTAGCTTCTAAGATCTTCTAAGGGGAGTTACCAGTGTGAGCCATGTAATGACTGAGTCTGCTCTCCTGATCTACATGACTCACACTGGTAACTCTCCCTTTCATTTAAAATAACCCGAGTCCCATAGATCTTATGTCCGGCACGTAATATGTAAATGAGCTTTTAAAATCTAAGAAAAGTGTGAACAAGACATCAGATCACAAAAAAAATCAATGTATCAGTTTATTCAACTTTTTATGACCGGTGTGACCATATAGAAGGTTTATAGAGGGTTGACCCTACTGACAGATCCCCTTTAAGTCAATTCAGAGACCATATAAGCCATTCTAATAGGTAAAACTGCAGGCATGCATTTATAGACAGCTAACCAGTCCTTTACTACAACTGCTTATATCGGTTACTGGTCTTTTAAAAACTGAATTAAAAGAAAAACAAAAAAAGTCTGTAAGTCCCGATTTCCAAAAATTAAGGATTTGTCCTGGGTGCATTGTCCCCATGGAGATAGTTCTCTAGCTTGATGGAAATAGGATCACAACCACTCAATGTCTACTTCCCGGAGAGGCTTGTACAACATTGGGGAAAGTGATGACATATGATCTGCTCCACCTGTCAGCTATGTGTGCACATAGCGTTCATGATTCTTCCTCCTCCGAGCCTATATACGGAGCAATGGAAGAATTTATGAACACTCAAGTCATCACATCAAGTCATTTTTAAATGTAAAAATGAATAACATCATACAACAAATGTGCAAAATCAATCATGAACTAAACACTGGAAACTTTTGCCACGTACCGTCAATGAGCAGGTTCTTCATGCATGGTAATAAAAATTACATTGTGCTGCAGGGAGCAGAATCAGGTTATGGCCATCAGTACGCTGGAATATGCACGGTCACCAGACATTAGTTTTAGTCCACCATTTCCTCCAATAGACAATGGAGCAGGTACTATACTACACTACGCATAAACAAGAGTCGTACCCATTACAACCCCAGAATTTTTCCCATGAAATTTTCTGGTCCATATGGTTCTGTTATGATGAATTCTGTAGTATTTTACCTACATGGCCAAAAAAATGTAGGGTATTGCTGCTCGTTTCCATGGAAGTGAGTGGAGTTGGGCTGCAATACCACACAACCTGCATGGTCCGGGATTGGGTCAGGGGTGGCACTGTTAGCAAAGGGAAGCAGCCAAGTTTTTCCAATCCTGGACAACAAGTTTCCAACTCTCTAAATTCAACTTTTTGGAAGGCAAACAGGAATGGGGAGGGCCAGAGGTCAGACTCCAAACAAACCTTGCTTTCATAGGTTCAAGGAGTCGTTGCATCTAGTTAAAATATGGGATAAAATGCAAAAAAAAAAAAAAAGCAACTTTGCAATTGCTTCTTTTTAAAAACCCTCTGTTCTGAACAGTGGCGGGATTTTTTTATCCTACAGTTTACTGTTTGTTGCCTAGGTTTTACTGCAGAGATCAGGTGCCCAAGGAGGTTGGGTTTGCAAGCGCTTTGCTTTTGGGTTGCAGTCAGACAGCCCCATAATTCGGACAGATTGGAACACAGTGCACAGACTGGCCGGCGGCTCGTCTGACCCAAGCGCGACAGCTTCATGCATTTCATGCGGCTGTCAGGCTCAGGTCGGTGGAGCCACCGGCCAGTCCGTGCACTGAGTTCCAATCTCGGTGTGATTTATAAGGCCGTCTGATGGCGCCCATAAAGCTTGCAATCACTACTAAAGCTGGCTAAATCCATGCACGTCTGCTCCTCTGGTGCTGCGGAGGCAGTTTGGGTCAACAGGTCACCAATGCCACCAGCCCGATTTGTCCATCATTCAGAAGCCCACCGTCCTCCCCACCCCCAGTCAGCAGGAATCCAGAGGGTTTAGAAAAGCAGGGCACTCCTGAACAAAGAACATGACTTTAGAAGGGGTTGACCAAATTAATTTAAAAAAATGGCCTTTTCCCCCAAAAAAAACTAAGGCGACACCTGTCTAATGTTTGTTCTTGGTATTGCCGTTCAGCTCTATTGACGTCAATGTGGCAGAGCTGCCATTGTAATCCATACTTGCAGACAGGTTTGGCGCCGTTTAGGGGTGAACGTTTGTAAATTCCGGATGAGCAACGTGTTCTAAAAGAAAAACAGCCGTGATACAATAGTCTCCCTGAGCTGCAATACTAAGCTCAGCCAGCCGACTAGGGGGCACTGTTTCTGCAAAACAAAACAAAAAAAAAACAAGACGGAATCCTGGCAGACTACATCATATCTATGCAATTTTTTCAATGTCGCTCCCAAATTTCGACCACTCCATGCCTCCTTGAGCGAAGTTTTGATTTCAGGATTAGCACTTAAGCACTGCCGCCAATAACTCCCAGTCTTTAGCGGATTAATATCGTATCCTTTAAAGCCAGATGAGGCATCAGTGACTTAGCTTTTCTGAAAACTTAATTTAAAGGCCTTTCCTCTTCATAAAGAAAACTTGCAGCACCAGATAATCGAGAATTACCCCGCCACCAGGAAGACAACAATAAGACTGTCTGTCTGAAGGAACACACGTTCTCCGGAGAGCTAAGCCGCTTCCCGATCAGGCTTTTTATTGCCAATATTGCTATTCATAGATTCCTAAAATGCCAGCAATTCTTTTTATTCAGGAGCAAGGAACTCAGCGGCTTAATGAATTGAAGAAACACTAGATCTTCACAAAGGCAAGGATGCTTCAAGAAGCACGAGGAATTTTCATTTGCTTTATCCCGGCTTAAGCAAAGTAGTCGGATACAAAGATGGATCACGGTCCGGCAGATTATCTGTTCCCTCCATGCGGCAACAATACAGTAATCACGACAAACATTTGCTTTTTAGGTAAATTAACAACCGCTACAACTAAACAAGAGACTTCACGCTAATTTACAAATGGCTCCGTTAAAAAACGATACTGTACCAGAAGTGCTGATTAATCAGACGCCGCATTAGCCGGGGCGCGACAGGTTAATCCTTTAGTAGGACATCTTATTCCACCTTTTCTTGCCTAAAAATCATTGTAATGGCCGCACACACAGGTTTTCTAAGTTCTTGTATAAAAATAATAAAAAAAAAAAATCATCTTTCTTGGTGACTTATTAACGGTATGTATTATGTTTTTACCTTTTTTTTTCTTATGCATTGTATGTATTATGAATTAGGTTTTTATTGTTACATGGAAAGGATTTATTGTCGGTATGCGCGTACTTTTTTTTTTTTTTTAAATAATAGATTTCCGCCTGGAAGCCGCCTGAAGCAGCACAGCGAAACATGAACATAATGTATAGCAATGGCAAAATGATACCTCTATGCACAGGTTGAATGTTTCTATACTTTTAGCCACTTTGGAGTTTGGAAACCTTGGAGCAGTTAAAAGCCGTAACATGTTCCTTCTATGGGTGACTCGTTTCGGAAGCCACCTAAGGCAAAGATGGTGGCGTCAGTCACCGCCAAGCAGACAGAACAAGAAACTTAACAGCTGCTTCTTTCCTGAAACATTTTTGCTAAGCATCTTAAAGACATCGGGTGCACACCTAAGGCAGATTTTACATGGCCACTTTTACAGAGTAACTGTAGTTTTAAATGAAGATTTAATAAGCAACTTCATATTATAACTTATCAGAAAAAACTAATCTCCTTTCTCCTCCTGGACTGATCTTTCACTTTCAATTGACAGGTAAAATGTGTATTCAGTGAAGACAGACTTTTCCATTACTGATCTAGGAGAGGTCTGTTGGTGCCCAAAAGATTCTATGCAGAGCGGAGGGGACTCGTTAGATATGGAGGTATTAACCAGTCCATGGTTTTTATGGATTGTACTGTATGTCCACAAGAAAAAAAAAAAAAAAAGAAGATCAGATCTATCAGTTTATGATTTGACGAAGATTAAGGTTACCCATGTAAGTCTGTGATCCATGTGCGGTCCATGATTAACATTGTAGGGAACAGGAAAAGCTTTGCAGTTTACTTTGCACTGATTAAACACTGATGGTGAAAACTGACACTGAGCAAACACTGATGACACTCGTAACGGGTACATGAAAAATCACCAACATCTGAATGAGGCCTACAGAGTGTCGCTACTGCAGAGCATTGCACCCAGGAACGCAGATTCCTCCGAATCAATGAAACAACATACAAATGACCCATCACTCACACATGATTTTCAACACTTTGTCCTGCAGCAGCGGAGCACAGTCACACAGGGGTGAGCACGGTTGTCCTGCAGCAGCGGAGCAGTCACACAGGGGTTAGCACGGTTGTCCTGCAGCAGCGGAGCACAGTCACACAGGGGTTAGCACGGTTGTCCTGCAGCAGCGGAGCAGTCACACAGGGGTGAGCACGGTTGTCCTGCAGCAGCGGAGCACAGTCACACAGGGGTTAGCACGGTTGTCCTGCAGCAGCGGAGCAGTCACACAGGGGTTAGCACGGTTGTCCTGCAGCAGCGGAGCAGTCACACAGGGGTGAGCACGGTTGTCCTGCAGCAGCGGAGCAGTCACACAGGGGTTAGCACGGTTGTCCTGCAGCAGCGGAGCAGTCACACAGGGGTGAGCACGGTTGTCCTGCAGCAGCGGAGCACAGTCACACAGGGGTTAGCACGGTTGCTCTGCAGCAGCGGAGCACAGTCACACAGGGGTTAGCACGGTTGCTCTGCAGCAGCGGAGCACAGTCACACAGGGGTTAGCACGGTTGTCCTGCAGCAGCGGAGCAGTCACACAGGGGTGAGCACGGTTGTCCTGCAGCAGCGGAGCACAGTCACACAGGGGTTAGCACGGTTGCTCTGCAGCAGCGGAGCACAGTCACACAGGGGTTAGCACGGTTGTCCTGCAGCAGCGGAGCAGTCACACAGGGGTGAGCACGGTTGTCCTGCAGCAGCGGAGCACAGTCACACAGGGGTTAGCACGGTTGTCCTGCAGCAGCGGAGCAGTCACACAGGGGTTAGCACGGTTGTCCTGCAGCA
This sequence comes from Ranitomeya variabilis, assembly GCF_051348905.1. NCBI lineage: Eukaryota > Metazoa > Chordata > Amphibia > Anura > Dendrobatidae > Ranitomeya > Ranitomeya variabilis. The sequence goes on from NC_135237.1 coordinate 510,992,376, forward strand.
GCGGAGCAGTCACACAGGGGTGAGCACGGTTGTCCTGCAGCAGCGGAGCAGTCACACAGGGGTTAGCACGGTTGTCCTGCAGCAGCGGAGCAGTCACACAGGGGTGAGCACGGTTGTCCTGCAGCAGCGGAGCACAGTCACACAGGGGTTAGCACGGTTGCTCTGCAGCAGCGGAGCACAGTCACACAGGGGTTAGCACGGTTGCTCTGCAGCAGCGGAGCACAGTCACACAGGGGTTAGCACGGTTGTCCTGCAGCAGCGGAGCAGTCACACAGGGGTGAGCACGGTTGTCCTGCAGCAGCGGAGCAGTCACACAGGGGTGAGCACGGTTGTCCTGCAGCAGCGGAGCACAGTCACACAGGGGTTAGCACGGTTGCTCTGCAGCAGCGGAGCACAGTCACACAGGGGTTAGCACGGTTGTCCTGCAGCAGCGGAGCAGTCACACAGGGGTGAGCACGGTTGTCCTGCAGCAGCGGAGCAGTCACACAGGGGTGAGCACGGTTGTCCTGCAGCAGCGGAGCACAGTCACACAGGGGTTAGCACGGTTGCTCTGCAGCAGCGGAGCACAGTCACACAGGGGTTAGCACGGTTGCTCTGCAGCAGCGGAGCACAGTCACACAGGGGTTAGCACGGTTGCTCTGCAGCAGCGGAGCACAGTCACACAGGGGTTAGCACGGTTGTCCTGCAGCAGCGGAGCACAGTCACACAGGGGTTAGCACGGTTGTCCTGCAGCAGCGGAGCACAGTCACACAGGGGTTAGCACGGTTGCTCTGCAGCAGCGGCGCACAGTCACACAGGGGTTAGCACGGTTGCTCTGCAGCAGCGGAGCACAGTCACACAGGGGTTAGCACGGTTGCTCTGCAGCAGCGGAGCACAGTCACACAGGGGTTAGCACGGTTGCTCTGCAGCAGCGGCGCACAGTCACACAGGGGTTAGCACGGTTGCTCTGCAGCAGCGGAGCACAGTCACACAGGGGTTAGCACGGTTGCTCTGCAGCAGCGGAGCACAGTCACACAGGGGTTAGCACGGTTGTCCTGCAGCAGCGGAGCAGTCACACAGGGGTGAGCACGGTTGTCCTGCAGCAGCGGAGCACAGTCACACAGGGGTTAGCACGGTTGCTCTGCAGCAGCGGAGCACAGTCACACAGGGGTTAGCACGGTTGTCCTGCAGCAGCGGAGCACAGTCACACAGGGGTTAGCACGGTTGTCCTGCAGCAGCGGAGCACAGTCACACAGGGGTTAGCACGGTTGCTCTGCAGCAGGGCCTTCAGTGTGAATGTGACCGAGGACAATACATTTATGTGACGTGTATATTCTACTCAATGTGGTGTTTTTTTCCTGTGTATTTTTGAAGCGTGGGAGGAAATCTGAGAATCCGCGCAGGTTATCCGCCTGTGCCGCACCTCCGTGTGTCTGAGATTGGATGGATTAAGGAGAAGGAATGGTGCTGACAGAAGCTGCGATCCCGCTCGCTGGGAGGTCGATGTCTCTGTACTAGTGTTTGTTACTAGTAACGCCATGTTTTCCTTCTGCACCATGAGCCTGTGTGAGCAGGGCACGTAGTGTGGTCTCCTGTACCAGGGTCATTGTCCGTAGTGTGGTCTCCTGTACCAGGGTCATTGTCCGTAGTGTGGTCTCCTGTACCAGGGTCATTGTCTGTAGTGTGGTCTCCTGTACCAGGGTCATTGTCTGTAGTGTGGTCTCCTGTACCAGGGTCATTGTCTGTAGTGTGGTCTCCTGTACCAGGGTCATTGTCTGTAGTGTGGTCTCCTGTACCAGGGTCATTGTCTGTAGTGTGGTCTCCTGTACCAGGGTCATTGTCTGTAGTGTGGTCTCCTGTACCAGGGTCATTGTCTGTAGTGTGGTCTCCTGTACCAGGGTCATTGTCTGTAGTGTGGTCTCCTGTACCAGGGTCATTGTCTGTAGTGTGGTCTCCTGTACCAGGGTCATTGTCTGTAGTGTGGTCTCCTGTACCAGGGTCACTGTCGGTAGTGTGGTCTCCTGTACCTGGGTCACTGTCCGTAGTGTGGTCTCCTGTACCAGGGTCATTGTCCGTAGTGTGGTCTCCTGTACCTGGGTCATTGTCCGTAGTGTGGTCTCCTGTACCTGGGTCATTGTCCGTAGTGTGGTCTCCTGTACCTGGGTCATTGTCTGTAGTGTGGTCTCCTGTACCAGGGTCATTGTCTGTAGTGTGGTCTCCTGTACCAGGGTCATTGTCTGTAGTGTGGTCTCCTGTACCAGGGTCATTGTCTGTAGTGTGGTCTCCTGTACCTGGGTCATTGTCGGTAGTGTGGTCTCCTGTACCTGGGTCACTGTCCGTAGTGTGGTCTCCTGTACCAGGGTCATTGTCCGTAGTGTGGTCTCCTGTACCTGGGTCATTGTCCGTAGTGTGGTCTCCTGTACCTGGGTCATTGTCCGTAGTGTGGTCTCCTGTACCTGGGTCATTGTCTGTAGTGTGGTCTCCTGTACCTGGGTCATTGTCTGTAGTGTGGTCTCCTGTACCTGGGTCATTGTCGGTAGTGTGGTCTCCTGTACCTGGGTCACTGTCCGTAGTGTGGTCTCCTGTACCTGGGTCACTGTCCGTAGTGTGGTCTCCTGTACCTGGGTCATTGTCTGTAGTGTGGTCTCCTGTACCTGGGTCATTGTCCGTAGTGTGGTCTCCTGTACCTGGGTCATTGTCTGTAGTCTGGTCTCCTGTACCTGCGTCATTGTCTGTAGTGTGGTCTCCTGTACCTGCGTCATTGTCTGTAGTGTGGTCTCCTGTACCTGCGTCATTGTCTGTAGTGTGGTCTCCTATACCTGGGTCATTGTCCGTAGTGTGGTCTCCTGTACCTGGGTCATTGTCTGTAGTGTGCTCTCCTGTACCTGCGTCATTGTCTGTAGTGTGGTCTCCTATACCTGGGTCATTGTCCGTAGTGTGGTCTCCTGTACCTGCGTCATTGTCTGTAGTGTGGTCTCCTGTACCTGGGTCATTGTCGGTAGTGTGGTCTCCTGTACCTGGGTCACTGTCCGTAGTGTGGTCTCCTGTACCTGGGTCATAGTCCGTAGTGTGGTCTCCTGTACCTGGGTCATTGTCCGTAGTGTGGTCTCCTGTACCTGGGTCATTGTCCGTAGTGTGGTCTCCTGTACCTGGGTCATTGTCCGTAGTGTGGTCTCCTGTACCTGGGTCATTGTCTGTAGTGTGGTCTCCTGTACCTGGTCACTGTCCGTAGTGTGGTCTCCTGTACCTGGGTCATTGTCTGTAGTGTGGTCTCCTGTACCTGGGTCATTGTCTGGCTGTTTGTCCTAACGGCTGTAATAAAGCATGACAAGGAGATTAATAATTAAAGTGCATCTCTACAAGGTGCGGCTACAGCCGAGACCAACGATAACCCACCATGGAGCCAAACAAAGGAAACCCCAACAGTGACTGCCGATGGATTTGCAGCTGTCGCCCATCTTTTCTTTAGAAGAAGCTTAAGATAATGGATATATAGAATTATATTAATGTGCACAAGTCATCGGCACAAAGTCTGGCACTGCAGGCGTTAAGGCAGAGCTCAGCCTGAGCTATAGTCATTATTTAAGGCACAGATACGTTCCCTGCACACAGATTGTTGCCCCCGGCTCTAACTGAAGGAACACTATAGGTTTTGTTAAACACAATACTTTTTTTTTTTTTTCCCAGATGCCAAAGACTGCAAACATTTCAAGCAAAAGTTCCAAGGTTAAAGAAGGGAAAATATGAGGAAACTCAAGTCCATGACGCGTCAGCCAAGAGAAAAAAAAGAATACGGTAAGTAGAAGGTAACAAAAAAAAACATCTGGAAAACAGGAACTTAACATTTACTATGGCATAAGAATTATTCATAGGTAGCCACCAGGTCCATGTAACAAGGGCCGTAAATCCAAAGAACTAGGCACTACTAGATAGGAGATCTTAGGAGATGTAGTTGCCATCCAGAAGGCAGCATACGTTATAGTACTGGACTGAGAAAAAACAAAACAGAAAATAAAAATCTGTCACCCGATGAAGGTCTTCTTCAGTGACCGAAACGTTGTGCGCTCACCTTTGGAAGGCAAATAACATTCCCTACTATCTCATATCTAGTTCTTTGGATTTACAGTGTACAATGGCTGGGCCCCTAGTCACACACTGTCCTACCTGGAGTGCTGGAGTATCAAAGGAAATCATAAAAGATGGCCAATCGGCAGGTATTGTACACGTCCTCCCAGGAGCCGAGGCGGAATGCTCCATTAACAAATGGTCAGATTCTGGATAGTAGTCCTCCAGTCAGCCTCTGAGGAGGAACCCATGGCGGGTCCAAGGGTTCTCAATGGTTTTTGGAAAGGACCGCCTTGATAGAACTAGTAATAAGCAAATGTGCTTTGATAAGGTGTTATCTGAGCATGCTCGAGTGCCAACAGAGGGTCTTCAGCGTGCAGAAAAAAAATATGTTTGAATCCCCGAGACTCTTGCTGTTCGGCAATCCCTCCATGTGTTATGGCCGTCTAACAGACACGCAGACACGGGACTTGAACATATTTTTCGAGGACGTTGAAGACCCTCTGTTAGTACACGAGTGTGATCTGAGAACACCTTATCCCATCACTAATGATAACCCCTTTTGAAATTATCCCCCCCTCGCCAATTTCTATGCTCTGTAGTTTTCTTCTTTTTAAGTTAGGACACCCCACTGAGACCCGGCTAACTACCATAGTAGGAGCAGTCAGTTTTTCACCACCCGATGAGTAAACTGAGCTCTTAACTTTTGGCGCAGCTCAGTGTGTAGCATATTGATGCTGGCTTTTCATACGCAAATTGTTTTTTTTTACAATTTTATATTTTTTAATCAGATTTGAGACTGTGTAAAAAGTTGAAAAATCCAGCAAACCACCATATGACCGAGCGACGAGAATAGACCCCAAGTAAAGTTTAGGGCTACGTTCCCACATTGAGTTTTTGGCAAGTTTTTTTTATTTAAAAAAAGGCAAGTAACCCATTTTATTTGATGGGTGCAGAAAATCAGTAATATCAAACACTCGCCAAAAGCTCGAGGGAACAAATAAAGCCTTAAAGATCTGAAGTAACGTACGACATCGCAGACTTAATTGAACCGTGGATGGATTTATTAGGTTTTGGATAAAGCATTGCCCCAAATCACAGGTCGGGGGGTGCAGCTACACTCCAGGCTCTAGTTCCACCCCAACATTCATGGCTGCACAGATATTATCCAGGGTGGGTTACGTGTCCGGGCGGCTCGCTCTACGATTTGTTAGTCAAACATGAGCGAAATCTGCTTTGCGCCCAACAGATGGTCGCACCAGCTGTGAGCAGCGATTTTGGTAAAGGGAAGATGCACAGAACATTACATGGACAGTGATAACAACCAGAGCAGGGCAGGATTAACCCACGCACGTGTGTGAGATATGGGGGGAGGGGGCCGCATGTGGGATGAAGGAGAGAACAAATGAGAATGGATTTCTTCAGGGAGAACAATGACAAGGTCATAAAGTGCTTGGCAGACTTCCCCTCCACTTTGGCTGTAGTGAGCGAGGCCCTGAGCGCTCCCCTACATGTGCGCACATTCCTGCACACAATACTCAAGAATGCCAGCACCATGATGGGATGGAAAAAGGAGGGAAAGGCCTTAACACACCTGCTGGGAGGCAGAAGAATAAAATGCAGAGTAGTGACCACACTGCCACTCATCTGCTCGTGAATCATTCAGTTTGTGTGTCCACCTTTATGATCATAGCGACAACACATACTGCGGCGCAGTAGAGAGATAGTCATCCCTCATCAGTCCCCGTACAAAATGGGGGTCATTGCAGCTCTACAACAATTAGAGAAAGAGTCTGTTTCTTGTAATTGGGGCCCCCAGTGATCACAGAGTCAGTGGATAATTACTTACTTTGGAGAAGAAAAAAGAAAAAAAATTAAAAAGGAGTTTTCTGAAAACCACTGTCCCCCAATGTAGTTTATTTTTTTATTTTTTTTTAAAAACATTTGTTTTTCGCCCTCATTGGGTCAGGCGCCAAGTCCTATCCGCTGCTCCCAGTGTTTGCCATTGTCTGCAGTGGTGACGTCATGTCGACAGCGCTGCAGCCAATCTTGGAGCTCAGCGGCTTTGCTCAAAGCTATGGCACTAACAGACTGGCTGCTACTGACATGTCAGCGCTGCAGACAATAGCAGGTATCGGGAGCAGGTGTGTGTGGGGGGGAGGGGAGACTTGGCGTTGGACCCAGGGGACGGTGAGTAAAGCTCAGTTTGTTTTACTGAAAAATATGCAGCTTAAGGAGTTTCTGAATCTGGAAAACCCCTTTAAATACCACTTTCCCAAGTGACGCATCACGCATTTTCCAGGCGTTAGTGAGGGTCTCAGTGGTTGACCCTTATTGAACTTATTCAATTAGTGTTCAAGTGTACCCGTCATATAGTTTTTTAATGTAGGGACGAAAATACATGAGAAATAACACTTTCTGGCCATTCTATCACTTGAATTCTGCATTTTTCATCAGTTTTGTCTACATTTCACTTGTCTCTAAGCTATTGGGAGAAAAGTAGCTCAGAGACAACTGAAATGCACAGTAAACCGATATGAGAGAGGCCTGCTATTCTTTATTGCATGGCGTACATTAAATTATTGAACAGTGTTGCTGTGAATCCATATGAATATATAATCCAAAGTTCCTTTTATTAGCTTGTGCTATTGATTTATGCAACGTTTGCTGCAACAGTGACCATTTACAGGAAATCTGTCATGTAAAAAAACAAAAAAAAAACTATTAGGCTGCCGTCACACTAGCAGTATTTGGTCAGTATTTTACATCAGTATTTGTAAGCCAAAACCAGGAGTGGGTGATAAATCCAGAAGTGGTGCATATGTTTCTATTATACTTTTCCTCTATTTGTTCCACTCCTGGTTTTGGCTTACAGATACTGATGTAAAATACTGACCAAATACTGCTAGTGTGACGGCAGCCTTAACCTTCAGATATGGGTTTAAACTGCAGGTAATAGTGTTCTGAAGCGGCACGCAAACCGAGAGCACCGCTGCCAGGAGGAAAATAACTCTTTCTCCCGGCTGCCTCGGGTTTTCAGTTGTGGGTGTGGACAGTCGCGACTTCAGTCACCGCTTGGAGCATTGTGAGGGTGGATGTAACTGCACCCCCACCACTGACTGACAGCTCTAATGCTCAGCCAGCTGTCAGTCAGTGCTGGGGCGTGGCTACAAGCTGTCAGTCAGTGCTGGGGCATGGCTACAGCTCACTATGTATTGAGTGGTGACTGAAGCCTCGTTGGCCCACACCCATGACAAAGCCAGAGGCTGTTGGAGTAACATCTGTACTGAGCTGGCTTGCGTAGTCTGCAAGAATATACTTGACTGTCCAAACCAAGCACAGGCGCTCGGTGCACCCTTGGTGTGGCCAAAAGTTTCAGTGCACCTTCCCACTTACTAATTTCTCATCTATCGCCACCCTTCTCTTGGCTCTATAAAATTAAAGATGTAATTCTTAGTCCCCTATCAATGCTCCATTCCTCCTCCGTTGGCTGGTCGTGTCCACCGACAGCCTCCTGTTCTCCTCTTCCACCGTGGTCAGCAAATGCAGCCACATCGCAAGAGAAGGAAAACCGCCAGAAGTCAAGGCCGGTGGGACGGAGGTGCGGCTGATGATCAGTAGGTAAGTTTTGCAGTTTATTATTTTTATATCAGACTGGAGTCATTTATAGGCTTAGAGAAAGGAGCAGAAAACACCTTTAATTATACACAAGAGACAAAACCTAAAAACAGTACAGGATAAAAAATAAAAAAAAGAGAGAAAAAGAAAAAGAGCCGCTAACAAATCTACAGATCAGCTGTAGAATAAGACGACAAGTCACTCCTCTCCCCATGTCTTATAAATAATAATTCTAGAGCATTTCTTCTGATAACACTGTACATACATACATTTTCTAGCAAGAATAAGAGAGGGACCGAGCAATACAAAGATGTAAGAAAAGATGCTTCGGGATGGTTATTACATGAATGATGGAGGTGTTCAGAAATCTAGACGCGAGAGCTGACAGATCCTCCAAGTCTGGTCTTTTCTAGTCACAGGGACCAGTATGTGACTTGTCTCCGTGAGCAAATATCATAGAACGTAAAAAGAATATTTATTCAGCTTGTTGCTTGGCATTAGGTGAAGAAATATAAATGTTCTATAAATATCGCTGCGTCTGGCTTCCTCGCAGCCCAGGCCTCAGGTGATTCAGGAAATGGTGAACAATGGGAGATGACAGAGAAACTAGGTCATAAAAATAGACAGCTACAAACAGGAGCCGAACTGGAGCGTGTGTGTCAGATTCCCATGGGAAGAGCAACAAGGAACACCAATCCTTCTCATCGATTACAAGTGCCGAGCTTGTATAGCGAGACGAAAAACAAATATATATAGGCCACCGACGACCAGTGCAACTGCGCCTAATGGTCCTGCCATCATCTGTATATAAATATAGAATATCGGCATTGGTATAAATGTCTATGAGCAACGATGGTGGGACAATCTACAGACGTAGCAAAGAGGAAACTATATCAGCTTGTTCAGATGCCACCATGTTTCCCTGTGTGCATGGAGACCCTGAATAATTAAAAGAAAGAGAGGAGTAAACCTCAATAAAAACAGCAAACAATGGACTATGTCATCATGTCAATGTCTGTGTGCAACCATATAAACCAGGAGGGATGTAGGGGTATCACATGGGCACACTGCTCATCTATACAATATGGACTAGTACTGCATATCACCAGTTGACTAATTGGATTCACACATCACAACGTATCGGCAGATTTGGAAGGGATTATGGCACAATAACTGGAAAAGGCGTTTTGTGGGGAATTCTTTTTCTTTACTCTCGAATATTATTCCTGAAAGTTTCCTGACTGGTTAGTAGATAACATCGATGCGGTTTCTTCCACTCCTTTCAGTAAAGATTTTCCACAAATCAAGAAGAATAATGTACACATTTGTGCCACAACCCCCAGCAGTTCTACACCTTTACAGCAGCCATTTTTTTCCCCCCCCGCTAACCACATTCTGTGCTCCGACAACGTGTTAACGAGTCTACATTAACATATAGAATAGATTTACATGTTATTAGCGTGTTATTTCATCCTTGAATTTCTACTGAGGAAGTAGATTTGTTGAGGACGCAAAAACAAAATTCTGCTTTGCCACCTGTCTGGGGTGGGATGATCTATTTTATCGGCGAGCGGACATCGGCTTTATGTCAGCAGACTGACTTTACGAATCCCAGGACCGATGAGGGTGCATCCCTCGGGCAGCTCAGACACCCTTGGGACCCTAGGCCGATAACTGGATCAGATTCCTCCTCGTCAGCTTGGTAAAGTGTTTCCTACAGTTTTTTTTTGCCCTTGAACGAAATATCGGGCTCATGTATGTAATAATTGCGTTGAGGGCTTGAGTTCAAAGGCCGTAAAATGAATTTGGGAAGCATTACGGTGGCACCATATGCCACACCTGGGTAACATGGGTAGACGCTACTTTCCTAATTCTTAAAAGGTCAAGTGGCAAAACTATACTTCAGCAAATGTTGAGAACTACGCCCAAAATACGTTGATAAGTGGGATCAAAAAAAGAACAAAATTTTTATTTCTATAACCTATTAAAGCATGTATTAGAAAAAAATATAAAGTACCCAGCCGAGCCAAGTAGTTGTACCACATAGGAACGTCTCAACAAAGCCATAAGTGATAGATATATTGAATAAAAGTGAAATATGTTATGGGGCTGAAACACCAGGAATCCATATTATGCATTGGCCATATAGAGAAACAGGGTAATTTCCCCCAAGTAAAGTAACGGTTCTGAAAACAGGGAAATGACGCAATATCTGGTCATGGTTTAGCCACCAAATCTGAAGCGTTTCACACACGGCTTTGTCAGGGGGTGAGAATTGCTTAAGTCATGGAGACATGTCCAGAGACCATTTATAAGGGATTACATTGATGAGCCATCCTTTAGATAGGACAGTAATATCAGATGATTAGGGGTCTGTTAGTTTATACCCATGATCAAAAATTACAGGGGCAGTAATGCACCAGAAGAAGCACATTGTGAACTTCAACAGAGCCTAAAAGTAGATAAAAAGTCATTTAAAGGCAAATTTCAAAAATGGCAATGGGTGCGCTGTAGTATACAAAGGACACAGCAATCACACAATACCCTGTGTACCATAAAAACGTACCCGGGACGGCAGCCACACAGTGCGGCCAGATTACTACCGTCATCCTTGCTTAGCTTCTACCTCAATCTGTTCTGGTTAGATAAACAGTTTACCTCAAGATCCACCATTATTAGGAGCACGAGAGTCCACGCAAGAATCCCTCAGATCTAATCAGTCCTGTAATCACATTACAAAAGTTCTTCACAGAATCAGACGGCAAAAGACATTGGAAACGATTTTACTAAACAGAGTAATAGGACGGCAACTAGTATGAGACTGCACTATCTAGGCAGTACAAGGACACCAAGGTGAAAATGAAGGTCAAGAAGTGCGGTGCTGGGCTGGGGCCGCCCTCATCTTTCTGTTGTGTAACATCAGTACTGGTAGACTGGAAATATTTGGCCCCAGACTTAATGTTGAGCATATACAGTAGAGTGAGGATTCAGCAATGTCACCAGACGATCAAGGTCTCACATTCTGACAATGAGGCCTCAAATTCTGGAGTAATGAAGGGGTTGGGTTGTACCAAGTTTTAAAATTATCACCCATCAATGGGAGGGGGTGATAACTTGCTGAACGCCGAGGGTCCGAACGGTGAGGGACTCCCAGTGCTACTCCATTCACTCTCTATGGGACTGGCTTAGAGAGTATAGCGCTAGGCTTTCTCTGGCAGTCCAACAGACAATGAATTGAGCTGTGGTGCACAGGCTCATCCTCCCCTCCATTCAGACGTGGCACTGCAGTCACTAATTCTCAAATCCTTAAAACGGGAAACATCAATGTTAAGAATAATGATTGGAAGGTGCAGTTTGGAAGAGACACCTGATGTCGATCGAGCGTTCATGTGTTTTCTATGGGGAGAGCAGAGTAAGCGGAGGTCAGACTTATCTGCAGGGGTTCATACAGCGATTGTACAATATAAACTGTCTGATCCTCATCTCCCTCAGCTACAATTGTCCAGGGAGAGCCAGGAAGCCCCAGACTGGAAGATGGCGACTGGTCCTCAATTTCCCGCTGTGCTTGGATGTTCCAGTCAAATGGTCTCTGTCAGGACTGAATGACTGTTCAAACCAAGCACAGGCGCTCGGTGCACTTTGGTGGGCCAAACATTTAGGTACACCTTCTCACCTACATGTTTACTATCTATCTTTGGCCTTCCTCTGGCGCTATGACGCCAGTGCTGTCAATCAAAGAAGAGGAGGGGAGAGAATAGATAGAGGGAACATAAATAGGTGGAAGGGCGCATTTAAACATCTGGCTGCACCATGATGGATATCTATCTATCTATCTATCTATCTATCTATATACACACACACACACACACACACACACACACACAGTGCCTACAAGTAGTATTCAACCCCCTGCAGATTTAGCAGGTTTAAGAAGATGCAAATAAGTTAGAGCCTTCAAACTTCAAACAAGAGCAGGATTTATTAACAGATGCATAAATCTTACAAACCAAAAAGTTTTGTTGCTCAGTTAAATTTTTATAAATTTTAAACATAAAAGTGTGGGTCAATTATTCTTCAACCCCTAGGTTTAATATTTTGTGGAATAACCTTTGTTTGCAATTACAGCTAATAATCGTCTTTTATAAGACCTGATCAGGCCGGCACAGGTCTCTGGAGTTATCTTGGCCCACTCCTCCATGCAGATCTTCTCCAAGTTATCTAGGTTCTTTGGGTGTCTCATGTGGACTTTAATCTTGAGCTCCTTCCACAAGTTTTCAATTGGGTTAAGGTCAGGAGACTGACTAGGCCACTGCAACACTTTGATTTTTTGCCTCTTGAACCAGGCCTTGGTTTTCTTGGCTGTGTGCTTTGGGTCGTTGTCTTGTTGGAAGATGAAATGACGACCCATCTTAAGATCCTTGATGGAGGAGCGGAGGTTCTTGGCCAAAATCTCCAGGTAGGCCGTGCTATCCATCTTCCCATGGATGCGGACCAGATGGCCAGGCCCCTTGGCTGAGAAACAGCCCCACAGCATGATGCTGCCACCACCATGCTTGACTGTAGGGATGGTATTCTTGGGGTCGTATGCAGTGCCATCCAGTCTCCAAACGTCACGTGTGTGGTTGGCACCAAAGATCTCGATCTTGGTCTCATCAGACCAGAGAACCTTGAACCAGTCAGTCTCAGAGTCCTCCAAGTGATCATGAGCAAACTGTAGACGAGCCTTGACATGACGCTTTGAAAGTAAAGGTACCTTACGGGCTCGTCTGGAACGGAGACCATTGCGGTGGATTACGTTACTTATGGTATTGACTGAAACCAATGTCCCCACTGCCATGAGATCTTCCCGGAGCTCCTTCCTTGTTGTCCTTGGGTTAGCCTTGACTCTTCGGACAAGCCTGGCCTCGGTACGGGAGGAAACTTTCAAAGGCTGTCCAGGCCGTGGAAGGCTAACAGTAGTTCCATAAGCCTTCCACTTCCAGATGATGCTCCCAACAGTGGAGACAGGTAGGCCCAACTCCTTGGAAAGGGTTTTGTACCCCTTGCCAGCCTTGTGACCCTCCACGATCTGGTCTCTGATGGCCTTGGAATGCTCCTTTGTCTTCCCCATGTTGACCATGTATGAGTGCTGTTCACAAGTTTGGGGAGGGTCTTAAATAGTCAGAAAAGGCTGGAAAAAGAGATAATTAATCCAAACATGTGAAGCTCATTGTTCTTTGTGCCTGAACTACTTCTTAATACTTTAGGGGAACCAAACAGAATTCGGGTGGGTTGAGGGGTTGAATAATAAATGACCCTCTGAAAATATTTTTCTCAATTTAAAAAAAAAAATAAACAAAGAAATAACATTCTTTTTTGCTGCAGTGCATTTCACACTTCCAGGCTGATCTACAGTCCAAATGTCACAATGCCAAGTTAATTCCAAATGTGTAAACCTGCTAAATCTGCAGGGGGTTGAATACTACTTGTAGGCACTGTATATATATATATATATATATATATATATATATATATATATATATATATATATATATATATATATATATATATATATTACACATATATATATATATATATACATATATATATATATATATATATATATACATACACACACACAGGTCCTTCTCAAAAAATTAGCATATAGTGTTAAATTTCATTATGAACCAGGCAGGGAGTTTTTAAAAGCCTCAGGTATCTTTTGCATGTGTTTAGAGTTAATTAGTTGATTCAGAAGATTAGGGTAATAGGTCATTTAGAGAACCTTTTCTTGATATGCTAATTTATTGAGACAGGTTTTTTGGGTTATCAGGAGTTGTAGGCCAAAATCATCAGTATTAAAACAATAAAAGACCTGACAAATTTCAGTTGGTGGATAATGAATCTATAATATATGAAAGTTTAATTGTAATCATTACATTATGGTAAATAATGAAATTTAACACTATATGCTAATTTTTTGAGAAGGACCTGTACATACATATACATACATATAAACACATACTGTATATCTTATTTGTTGTCTTTCATCCCTCTAGCTACAATGATGGCTAATAATGAAATGTTTTACAGCAATGTAATTATGTGATGGTAATTAGGAATATACAATACACAGGAGCCATGTTATGAGCACCAACCTTGGACCCCCCCAAAAAATAAGAAAAAAATAAAAAAGAGGCAATCTCTAAACCCCGGCTCCTCGCTTGTACATCGGTGAATCACCAATGTTCTTATTTGAACAACATGTGCCTCGCAGATTGCAGGAACCAAAAGCATTTTCTCCTCTGGCCATTAATCTCTAGAAACGACGACAAACAAAAGAACTAAAAAGAAAAACCTGCAGATACACAGTGGGAAACTGACTTTTGCCAGAAATTATTTTAAATGTTAAAGAAAACATCCAGCATTTGCACTTTTTGCTCTAATGCAACTAAAATGACTACAATAATTGTGCAAAAAAACTCAATCAAGCCTCTTTCTATTTGGTGTATGCAGCTCTACTGGAGACCTGTGTGTCTCCATGGTTACATTTCTCCTTATGGGGACCACTTTCCTTTAGGAGAAAGATCAGTTTGCACTCGGATCAATGTCATCCTGCGGGGTCGTGCATATGGCAGGGTTTTTCCTCACAGCATGACAGTTTCATCCGATATTCAGATCGCACCAGGCCACGCAAGTCAATGAGTCTGTGGAAACAATCGGTCTGCACTCGGATGACATCCGATTGCAGTGAGATTTCAAGGACTGTCCATAGATTAAAAAAAATATATATATATATATATATATACACATACATATACACACAGACATACATATATACACATATATATATATACACATACATATACCTACACACATTTCTATATTAGAAGATTTTTGAGGCCAACTTCACCTAAATCTGGGCACAAGAAGGTGTCTGAAGAAACCGAGGAAAGTTTAGGCCCCCGTCAGCCGGTCTAAGCGTCAGGGTCATTTACCTGTGGAACGTTTCCATACTTCCCTCCACGTCGGTCAGTGTGACCACCACGTGTTGTATCTTATGTACGCTCAAGGACGGGGTCAGCTGGATCTGTCAATCTAATGGTGAGCTGAAGCTCGAGCTTGGCTTCGCTCTATGAATAGCAGCCTACGGGTGGTTTAATAAGCGGCAATGAAGCAGGCATGCGATGCATCTTATCCCATGGAGGGGGCAAATTCCACACGGTAATTAGTTTAGGAGTAGGAGACCCCAATGGAAATCACAAGTTAATCCCTCCTTGGGGCCAACAGAAGAGGATCCGTCCCCACTACCGACATGATCTGTCCCCACTGCCGACATGGCCGCCTTAGTATTTAATTGTAATGTCTATGAAACGTTTCTGGATCATTACCTGGAACGCTGCGCTCCTGTTATTCCTCCTGAAAACATATTTGAATAAACTGACGACTGAGCGTTACTTGTGTTAGTAAATGTGTCACATCTGTGCCGATAGTGTCAGACTCTGGGAGGACGCGTCCCAATGACAAGGAGGAACAACAAAAGTCACCATGCCGCCAAAGATCCACCAGCACTTTAGTTCTATGGTAAATGTAAGCGCTTACTAAAACACTCAAGATTCAACTTCAAGGGGGTTCTCCTAGTTAAGGATATTGAAAACCCTATTGCTAGGATAGGGCATCATTATCAGGTTGGTGGTGGTCCGACACCACCACTGATCAGCTGTTATTGACTATCTAAAGATAGGTCATCAATACAATATGCCTGAAGAACCCACTTAAAAAAGGGAATCGGCAAGCAGGTTTTTGCTTTGACAGTCTGAGAAAAAGTTGAACACATAGATTTCAATGATGTGTCACATGTCAGGCTGCGTGCTGTTTACTTCTATTGAAGGTTTTATCACCTGGTGATCATCATTGCCCAGACTATAGCAGCTCATGCGTGCTAGTCAAACTCCGCCCCCTGCTGTGATAAGCAGCTCACTGTCTACAGACTATGTTCACAGAGCCTGGGGTGGGCGGGGTTAACTTTCTTAGCTCTGCTGCATGCTAAATCTAAAAAAACTGATTGTGTCTCAACTGCTGCACCCAGTAAACTAAGTGATATATCGTTGGATTCAGCTTCTCTTTGCCTACATTATGGTGCTCTCGAATGAGGTAGTAAAAACCTGCTGACGGATTCCCTTTAAGCTCCACACAGCCTACTAAAGTTACGAAATTCTGCATCTCAACCCGGCAAATATTATAAATAATAATTCTATATAAATTATAATAAATTATATTATAAAATAAATTATAAAATAATAATAAATAATAATAAAGCAGCTCAGAAATCAGACCTGGTATTCTACAAAATAACACCATGATGACTTCTATACCAGCACAAACACTGAGAACTAAGAAGACAGTCAGACTGGAAATAAACGGACAAGCCTTTTCTGTGTTAGTAAACCCTTGGCCGACCTAGGCAAACAGCTGGATTCTGGAAATCTGGTTACTGGCGCCCAAATTTTACGGCGATTTTCTTATGAAATTGTGACATTTCTTACTTCGCTAGGCTCTACAATATGCATCACAGCACACCTCCGGGGGTACATGACTGGCACCAAGTGGCATTCTGAGTTTTCACGCCCAATGGGAGCTATGGAGTGGATTGATCATTTATTTTCAAAAATAGTAGTTACTCACCGATAACGGTGTTTCTCTGAGCCCATGACGGCACCACGGAGAGAGGGGATCCGCCCACCAAGGACAGGAAACCTACAGATAAAAAGGCGGTACCTCTCTCCCGCATCAGTTTGTTTACAGAGCATAAAGGGAACATCAGGTTAATGATTACAAATGTTACTACATTACTAAACCTTTAATAAAGATACCGCGTGCTTATAGATTATATACATAACTAAACATTATAAATGTGTGCACACCCACGCGTGAGGGAGGGAATGTACGGGTGCCGTCATGGGCTCAGAGAAACACCGTTATCGGTGAGTAACTACTATTTTCTCTGTCCCCCATGACGGCACCACGGAGAGAATTGCAGAGACTGTCTACATTAGGGAGGGACTACCGCTTCCAGAACCCTTCTACCAAAGGTAAGGTCTGAAGAAGAATTTAAGTCCAACCGATAGTGCCTAAAGAAAGTTGAGGGTGAAGACCAAGTAGCAGCTCTACATATCTGGTCTATTGTCGCTCCGGCTCTCTCTGCCCAGGAAGCCGCCATCGCCCTAGTTGAATGAGCTTTAACTGCCCCTGGAGCTGGCATCCCACTTGAAGTATAGGCAAGGTTGATGGCATCTCTGATCCACCTTGCCAACGTACCCTTGGAGGCCTTCTTGCCTTTCCGAGGGCCCTGAAAACACACAAAGAGAGAACCTTCCTCTCTACACTCCCTAGTAGCCTCCAGGTAATGGATGAGACACCTTCTAACATCCAATGTGTGTAGTGATTTTTCCCCCTCGTTTTTAGGGTTAGGACAAAAGGAGGGAAGAGAGATCTCTTGGGACCTATGGAACCGGGAGGCCACTTTTGGTAAGTATGCTGGATCAGTTTTTAACACCACCCTGTCCTCCAATATTAGCGTGAAGGGTGGCCCGGCTGACAAGGCTTGTATGTCGCTAATTCTTCGGGCTGAAGTGAGGGCTACCAAAAGGGAGGTCTTAAAGGATAGAATCTTTAAGGGAAGTTCTTTTAAGGGCTCAAAGGGTGCTTTGGTGAGGGCCGTAAGAACTAGATTTAAGTCCCACTGTGGGGCTCTACGTGAGGGTAGAGGCCTAGATCTTTCTGCCGCCTTAATGAATCTGGACACCCAACGATTCTTTGCTAGATTGTAATTAAATAGTGCCCCCAGTGCGGCAATATGAACCTTCAGTGTGTTAGTGGCTAGGCCTTTTTCCAGCCCATTTTGCAGAAATTCTAACACTAATTTGAGAGGGATTCCTTCGGAGATTTTTGCCCCTGAGGAAGAGAGGAATTTCTTCCAGATTTTACCATACTGTCTAGTAGTTGTTAATTTCCTACTTTTTAAGAGGGTTGACACTAGACCTTGAGAAAAACCTTTCTTTATCAGTAACCCCCTCTCAAATTCCAGGCTGTCATGTGTAACCTCGCTACCTGCGGGTGTGTTACTGGTCCCTGGAATAGGAGATTGGGCAGGTCTGGGAGTATCCAAGGGTCTGTTATGGACATCCTTCTGGCCCAGGAAAACCAAGTTCTCTTCGGCCAGTAAGGGGCAATCAATATCACCCGGGCGCTGTCCTCCCTTATTTTCCTCAGAACCGCTGGTATCAGTGTGATAGGGGGAAACGCATATGCTAGCTTGTGCTTCCAAGGAATCATGAAAGCATCCAGCGCCACCGGGTTCCCTGCTGGGTTTATGGAACAAAAGGGGGTCACCTTCCGATTTAGATTGTTCGCGAAGAGATCTATTGTCGGAACCCCCCACATCTCCGTTATCCGATTGAATATGGACTGGTTCAGTTCCCATTCCCCCTGTTTTAGGCAGACCCGACTTAGGTAGTCTGCCTTGACATTGTCCACCCCTTTTATGTGAAGTGCCGTCAAAGATGCTAAATTTTCCTCGGCCATCTGTAAGATTGAATGTGTGACTTCCATCAGTGGTTGAGAGTGTGTTCCCCCCTGATGGTTTATGTAGGCCACTACCACTCTGTTGTCTGAAAACAGTCTTACATGATGTGAGTGAAGGGGTTTTTGGAATTCTGTAAGAGCGAATTTTACTGCCAGTAACTCCCTCATGTTGGAGGATGCTTCTTTTACGTCGTCTGACCATGTCCCCTGAACCACTAGATCGTGTAGGTGAGCCCCCCACCCGAAGGGACTTGCGTCTGTGGTTACCACTTTTGACACTGGAATCACCCATGGTAGACCGCGGCCCAAGTTGCTGTCTTTTGTCCACCAATCTAGCGAGAGAATTGTGTTTAATGAGAAGGTGAACCGACCTTCTAAATTTCCCTTCAGGAAAATTTCTTCCGCTAATGTCTGCCATTGCAGCTCCCTTGTATGTGCCTGGGCCCATTGGACGGCAGAAATGCAGGCCGTCATGGACCCGAGGAGAGATATTGCCTCTCGAAGTGATATAGAGGGAAGATCTCTTGCCCTGGACACTAACCCCACCACCTTTTGGATCTTTTCTTGGGGTAGGCGACATTCCTGGGAGATGGAATCCAACGTGATCCCCAGGTACTCCTGAATCTGACTCGGTATTAGTTTGGACTTCTTCAGATTCAGGAGCCACCCCAAGCTTTCCAAAGAGTCCATAACTAACTGTAGCTGGTTTTTGCAATGTTGGGGAGAGTTGCCCATTATCAGGAAATCGTCCAGGTATGGGATGATTAGGGTGTTTTGTTTCCTCAGGTCTGCCATGACTTCGGCTATCAATTTGGTAAATACCCTTGGGGCTATTGCGAGACCAAATGGTAGGGCTGTAAACTGGTAGTGCTTTACCATCCCTCCTATTTCGATTGCCACCCTGAGGAATTTTTGGAAGTCTTTGTGAATGGGGACGTGGTAGTATGCGTCCTTTAGGTCGAGCACTACCATGAAACAATGCGGAAACAACATTTTGACTGCTGTCTTTATTGTCTCCATTTTGAAAGGTTCCACAATCAGGTGTTTGTTTAAATTTTTTAAATTGATAATCGTCCTGAAAGATCCGTCTGGCTTTTTCCTGAGAAAAATCGGAGAGTAGAACCCTCTCCCTCTTTCTCGGGGGGGGACCTCCAGAAGAACCCCTTTGTCTAGTAATGTTGTGAGTTCCTGTTCCAGAGCTATCCGCTCCTGTGGAGAAGCTCTCTGGGATGTCACCAGGAAGGATGGCTGAGGGAACGTAAGAAATTTGAATTTTAGTCCCGACTGTACCAAATCCAGAATCCAGGCACTGCTGGTTATCTTTTCCCAGGCTGAAAGGAAGAGGGACAATCTTCCTCCCACCTGGGGCAAAAGTTCATTGTGATGGTTTTTTGGGATCGGTGGGGCTTTTGTTGAAGATAAACCCTTTGCTCTTATTCTTTTTGTCTTCCCATCTGTCCTGCGGTCTAGGTGGCTTCCTACGGAAGAATTTTTTACTCCGAAAAGGAAGTTTATAAGATGGGTATTGCAGGACGGGAAAGGACTTCTTTTTGTCCCCTGCCTTTTCCAAAATATCATCCAGAGTAGAGCCGAAAAGAAATTCTCCCTCACAAGGAATATTACAAAGTTTAGCCTTTGTTTGGAGGTCTCTGGGCCAACATTTGAGCCAGAGGGCTCTTCTGGCTGCATTGGAGAACACCGCTGACCTGGCCGAAAGCCTGATTGAGTCTGCCGACGCATCGGCCAGAAAAGCGGCTGCCCCTTTCATTACTGGTAGGGTATTTAGTATACTGTCTCTGGATGCTTTATCTTTGAGCTGGGATTCCAGCTGGTCAAGCCACACCATAAGGGAGCGGGACGTGCAAGCTGCGGCCACCGCTGGTTTTAGGCCCCCTCCTGCTGCTTCCCAGGAACTTTTTAGGAAAGCATCCGCTTTTTTATCCATGGGATCCTTTAAGACCCCCATGTCTTCAAAAGGTAGGGCAAACTTTTTTGACGCTTTAGCGATTGCCACGTCTAATTTAGGTGCTTTTTCCCAAAAGGAGCATGCAGGGTCTTCAAAAGGGTATTTCCTTTTGGGTGTAAGTAGGGCCTTTCTTAAAGGTTTTTTCCATTCTTTATTTATTAAGGCTTGTATTTTGTCATTAAGGGGAAACACCCTTCTTTTTTTCTGCTCCAGTCCACCGAACATGATGTCTTGGACTGATTTTTTAGTGTGGGAATCAGCGAGGCCCATGGTACTTCTGACTGCTTTAATTAGGGAGTCTGTTTCTTCTAATGGGAAACAACTACGACCTCTCTGAGAAGAGGATGATGAAGAGGATGATGAAGAAGAATCGGAGGAATTTGAACTAATCTCCCCACTATCTGAGGGACTAGAGTCAGATATAGGGATATTTTGTTTAATCTTTTTACGTTTTTTACCCTCCTGGAGAGACTTAAAGGTATCTTCCACCTGAGTTTTAATTAATGTTTTAAGTTCTGTGGCGAACCCTGGAAGCCCTTCACATAGAGTCTCTTCCATACAGGATTTACATAATCTTTTTTCCCAGGAGGCAGGTAAATCTTCTTTACAAAGGGCGCAGATCCTATGTTTGGACTTCCCTGCGCTCTTCCTTCCCTAGAACAACAAAAGAAAGGTAGGCTCTATTAGCCGGAGCATTCACGGAGATCACTCACCACCTGGTGTACCCTCAGTACCGGCTGTGGATGGTCCGTATCGACAGTATGGTGCTCCTTCGATCCGGATGTAGCACTAGAATTTTTGCTGTGCTGAGATCCAGACCGTGCTCCAGTTGCACGCCGCTGGACATGAGAGGTAGCTTGCCCCTGCTGCCGGCGTTTTTGCTGCTGCTGCTGCTGCTGCGGTGCCTGCGTTTGCTGCGCTGGTGAGCCCTGCAATTCGGGGTCACTCATGGCTGCTGAGGAACGCTGGCTGTACTCCAATAGAGCAACTAGCCAGGGAGACAGGACTCATTTAAATAGTCAGCGCCGGTTCCCGCGCGCTCCCCGATGCTAGATTTGCGCATGCGCGAATCCCAGCATGCACCGCGCCGTCCCAGCAAGCTTTGCGCCGCCCAGAATGCCCTGCTTCGACCAGCAGGCATTGCGGCACCCGCGCATGCGCGTTACCAACCCGGAAGTGCGGCACCATGCCGCTTGATGCTTCCTGGAGCGCTGTTCACGCGCGCATTGTCGCGCCGTGCACCACCTTATGGAGGGACCCCTCACCGTGGTTTTCGCGGGTGTGTGCCATGTGGAACCCCCACGCAGTGAGGATTCCTCTAGGAGCCGCAGCGCTGCTGCTGCAGCCCCCCGCTCACCCTAGAGACCTACTGATCCCAGCGGTGGCGCATCGGGTGCCCCAGCCTAGCCGAGGCAGGGAACCCCCGCTGCCTGAACCGGTCTGACTGGCCCCGGAATCCAACGACGATCTGAGGTAAGATCTGCTGCAGGTCCCGTCAAGGACAGGAAACCAAACTGATGCGGGAGAGAGGTACCGCCTTTTTATCTGTAGGTTTCCTGTCCTTGGTGGGCGGATCCCCTCTCTCCGTGGTGCCGTCATGGGGGACAGAGAAATTATCAATTCCTAGGTGAAATCAGTTTCCAGTGACTAGATATTTTCCCCTTTACTGAAGTGTGAGAACAGTTGGTGCTCATAGTGTTCTATGGAGAACTACCTTTCAGGAGAACTTGCAGTAGAATGTCCGGGTTCTGCCTCCAGCGCCTCCTTCCATAAGAGATGATGACGATTGGTGCTTTTAAAATTCTCTCTAAATCTGTCTTCACTGAACACAGATTTTACACACAAACTGAGAGTGAAAAATCAGTCCAGGAGGTGACAGGAGTAAATTACTAAATGTCTTATTTTCAGGTGTACTGTATGGTCACTGCCTTTTCCACCGAGTAATAGCTGGCAGAAACAATCAGGGGTGGTCAATATGGAGCACGGGCACAATTATTTTCAAAGGCAGTGGAAAGTCTGGCCAAAATAATAGGGTCATCTCAAATCCAACAGACTGATCACAAAAATATTCTGCAGCACCTTTGTCCTGTTCACAGGAAAAAAAAACCTCTTCAAACACAGATTTGTGGATCCTGGACAGGAAGCCATGTAAGTGCCTCTTTAAATCACATTTAAGTAATTATTCAAAAGGCGAAGAAAAAAAAAAATATCTCAATTTCCTGCTTTTTTTTTTTTTTTTACTTTTTCTCTTTCGTAAAGTGAACACTCTGAAGACACGGTGGTGCACTTAGCCGGCCACTACAGGCCGTATTCTTCTTAGACGTCTCATTGGAGATGCATAATTTGCTAATTGGCATCTAAAGGCCTTTCCATTAGTTTTGTTATCCGCTTACGTCATTTTTTTAAGCCTCAGAGGCAAAATAAAATAAAAAAAATATACGGTATATATAAAAAAAATTAAAAATCTCAGCTAAAGCTAAAGTAGTACTTTATAGGGAAAAAAGAAAAAAAAAAGGGGAAAATAACATTGAAAAAAAAAAAAAAAAAAATCATACGGTAAGAAGAATTCAAAATGTACCCTCATCAAGTGTGCTCTGCATTAAGGTTCATTCATACATCTGTGCAAATTGGCCCGAGATTAGACGGAGTGGCTGCAGGTCTCCGGACCCGGGTGTGACCGCTGAATAGAAATACATGAAGGTGCAGATCGAGAGAGCACCAGCCACTGAATGAGCCGCAAATATAATCCCATGCCAATAAAAATAACCTTCATTTTATTTTTACAAAAAACAGGACCCCAGATCACCATCTATGAAAAAAACAAAAAAAAAAAAAAACTACCACTATGCAACACCGCTACTTACATGCCACATTTATTCATTTTATTTTACTTACAAAAAATTAGTTAAGTGGTTTCCCTGCATATTCAACTTTGATGTGGCCTCTACTCAATCAACGTGAAAAGTGCTCAGAAAAGCCCGATAAAAGGAGTAATGAACGCTCACCTTAGACGGAGAACAAACTCACTGACGGATTCTCAGTTAGCTCATTCTGCAGCCATCAATGCACCACAAAGGATAAAGGAGGCAAACAGTGCAAGTTTTTTTTTTTTTTTTTTTTTTACGGAAACCCAATTGTAAAAAATGATTTTTTTTGTTCCAAATAAACACATTTAAAGAGGAAGTATCACCAAGTCAAGTGGATAGCTTTTGCCTTTACTTTACTCTTGATGCTCCCATGAGGATTTTGTTGTTTTTTTTTGTCTTTTTAAAGTTTGCAGTTTCAGAGATCTAGGCCTTGTGTGTTCATTTTCATGGTCGTATAACAAGGGGGTATAACTTACAGGATCCTCTGGGGTGGTCTTTTTCGGATTACTCTGTGAGCATAAAAATGGGCACTAAATTAAAAATGGCCTAGATTTCCGTAACGGTAGGGCGGATTTAAAAAAAAAAACCCACCACAACCACAAGAAAAACAAAACACTGTCCAGTTGTGAGCTGGTGACTGGTTCTCCTTAAAGGAGTGGACTAACCCTTTAATTGTGACCGATGCTCGCACTGGATGACTTTCCGCAGCATGCACACGCCATGCAGCCACAGATTGGGGGCAGAAGCAGCTGTGGCGAAGTCGGTACTTCTTCGGCAGGGAAGGTATCAGGCGTCTGACACCCGTCAATATCACAGGTCGGGGGCAGACACCTGTTCTCACCCTGGATAATTCATCTGCAATGTGTTTAATCATTGCTGGTAACAGAATCTATGCGATCGATTAAGCCGGTCATAATATTACACCAACTGGGGCGATAGAGAGACGGACATGTGTATGGGATATTATTAGCTTGGTGCAAGCGAAGGCTGAAGTGTATAAATGGGCAATAAGACGGCAGCGCGCGGGGACAATCTGCGGCCGTGGCAGTGATACATTAAGCAATATCCTTCCACAATGGAGTCAGCGGCCCAGCGCACCTGGGATCAGGCGAGCGGCGGTCATTTATAAGTCTGACACACTAATCCACGGCCTCCATAAATCTCCGCACAAAATTTCATTTCAAGCCCAGGAAAACCCATAGTCAGACACACGGCTCCGTACTGCGGCGTCAGACAGCAGAGCGATGTGGGCGATAAATACAGGTACGGATGGGACACGGGGGAAATCTGGAAGACATCGAGTTTCCATGCTAGGACTCTTCCCAAAAGCTGACACGGTGACTTCCATCTTATAGACCAGGTCCTGATAGCGTCAACAGCATTTTGCACAGAATCAGACACCCTAGAGGTCATAGTATTGTGCAAATAAAAATTTTGCATTGGCACCGCTATTTTTTTTTTTTGCGCCACCCACTGACTTTAAAAACTATTGTCAACAGCCTCTGTCCAGGTATGACTTGTGGACATTATAAAAGATCTTGAAGCGTATATATATCAACAGGTTTTTATTATGTAGGGGCAGAGACCCCGATTCCAGCAAGGCATCCCTTACTAGGCTGTTTCAATAAAATCTGCATTTTATCAGCAGGAGATTATTACTACAGGACTAGGTGTCTCCTAGTCCAGCCACGCCCTCATCACTGATTGGCAGCTGTCTATGCACAATGTACACTGAAAGCAGCCAATCACCGGTGTGGGCGGGGTTATACAGAGCTCAGCATTCTGAGCTCTGCAGCAGTGAAAATGGATTGTTTCACAATTGCTGAACCCAGTAAACTAAGTGATAAATTGCTGGAATCAGAATCTCTGTCCCTACATCAGTCAGATTACAGAGGAAAAACCTTACCAATGCTTTTAAAAGGTGCCCCATACACAGTCCGGCAGAGCTCTTCAGACTCCCCCATACATGTGACTTCCATCTCGCCAAGCTTTTATGTATTTTCAATGGGGACAAATGCACCACCAGACACAGAAGGACTTCACCCTCCCCGGTGGCATCTGTCAGGGGAGCTTTAGGACACCCCAAACAGATCAGATAATTTGGTCCTTCAAAAAAAAACGGGCGGTTTTGGCCAACCTTAATGTATATTGGCTTTTTAGACCAAGTCGCCTACAAGGATCGCCAACAACTTGCAAATTCCCATAAATGACTAAAAGAAAAAAAAAAATCAAAATTAAAAAAAAAAAAAAAAAAAAGTGGAGGTAATCCCATCTA
The DNA here is from genome assembly GCF_051348905.1 of Ranitomeya variabilis. NCBI lineage: Eukaryota > Metazoa > Chordata > Amphibia > Anura > Dendrobatidae > Ranitomeya > Ranitomeya variabilis. Next base: position 511,017,709 of record NC_135237.1, read on the forward strand.
GCGCTCACGATGGAAAAACAGTTCACAGTAAAGATTAGTGTACGCCTCCACTAACTGCGGGGTCTGATCGGTTCCTCCCAAACCTTTTCCATTGATATGCATGCTCCGCTCCGACGAGCATGCATGATTTATCAGAAGGAAAAAATAAATAAAAATTATCTGGCTAACACTTCTGGAAACGTTTTTTTTATCTCCCGTGAGAATAAAGAATGGGGCATGGTGAAATTTAACAATTTTTCCTGCCACTTGTAAAAGAAAACTGGGACTGGGCCTGCCGAAATGGACAGGTTCAGTCGTCTTTGCGGTTACACGCAGAGGCACCTGTCATTCAATCAATCATATTTACCATTCATGAGGCACAAAAAGCAATTCAGAGCAACGCATATGTCTGTACAGTGACATCCTTTAGTGAATAGTCTTGAATACACAGGACATGTTGGGGCGATGGCTGTAATAACAAGGAGGATGCAAAAGACATACATCAGCGCCGAGGACACAAGATGCCCCCTCTGCTAAAACAACAAGGAGTCCAGCCGGCCTCTGCCAGAATATCCGTGTCCCAGACCCAGTCAACGGGGTCTAAAATAGCAGCTTCTGAGATGTACGTCAGCTAGTAGAAGGCAAGAAGGTCAGAAGATGGAAAACGCAGCTACACCAGGTTACGGGATGCCGATATGAAAATGTACGCAAAATAATACGTATTGTTCCCCATCAGCGGTATCTCGTCACAAAGCAAAAGCTGATTTCACGTGCAGGTGGGGCGACATTGCACAATACTCCATTCATACCTGGCTGGTAGCATGCCATCCTCTGCACTTACACAACAATGCTCCCCAGCCATCGGCTCGGAGGCGGCATGCACGGACACGCTGCTAACATCACTCACATCATCTCCTAATATGGCCGGATTCTGTCTACTGTGTGAGCGCTAATTCTCCCCAAGGCTTTATTTCTTGCAGGATGGTAAACACCAGTCCATTATGTATCATGAGTCCAATGCAGCAATGTAACCGTCTGGTCCGCACTGTCCCATATAAGCCCCTTCTACAGCGGCAGGAGGAAAATGGGTTAAAGCATAAAGGCAGCATGAGAGCAAGGAGGGCATAAGGGGTCTTGTAAGAAACATAAAAGGCTACATAGTAAGGGGAAAGAGAACAAAGAGGATAAAGGAGTATAAAGGGGGTCTCTCCTTGGTTCCAGCCCGGTGCCCTGGTCTGCCCATTCTACCTGCGGTAAGCACACCTTGTACTGCCTACTAGTAGCGACGGTTTGTCGCTCCACTGCACTTACTAATTAGGTGGGGTCTTGTGGTTCCATACAATATTAGTCTGCTGTTTTTTGCAGACCAACTTTACATTTGGGCTCCGTTCACCGGGGGAAATTTGTTTCCATCCTCATGCACCTTATATGTATTTTGTATATGCTTTATATTTATATGTTATGTGTGTATTTACATTTTGCATATTTAATAAATTTTGTATACCCATTATACTCCTTTATCCTCTTTGTTCTCATAAATATGGAGTGGGTGGCCTTTCCTGTAGGCTTTGGGTCCTTTTACACTACTTAGTGTTAAATAGTCCCTTGTGGTTTTCTTTGCTGAAACATGTGTTCTGGTTTTGTTTTAATAGTAAGGGGAAAGCATATGAACCATGGCTGTGGAGTCAGTAAGCCAAATCTTCTTCCCCGACTCCACAGCACTGACTCAGTGCTGAGTATGTCCGTAAAGTGCAGCACAGATTCATGAGCATGTCCGTAAAGTGCAGCACAGATTCATGAGCACGTCAGTACAGTGCAGAACAGATTCATCAGCATGGCCGTAAAGTGCAGCACAGATTCATCAGCATGGCCATAAAGTGCAGCACAGATAATAATCTTAATAATCTTTATTTTTATACAGCGCTAACATATTCCGCAGCTCTTTACAGTTTGCACACATTATCATCGCTGTCCCCGTTGGGGCTCACAATCTAAATTCCCTATCAGTATGTCTTTGGAATGTGGGAGGAAACCGGAGTACCCGGAGGAAACCCACGCAAACACGGACAGAACATACAAACTCTTTGCAGATGTTGTCCTTGGCGGGGTTTGAACCCAGGACTCCAGCGCTGCAAGGCTGCTGTTCTAACCACCGAGCCACCGTACAGATTCATGAGCAAGTCTGTAAAGTGCAGCACAGATTCATGAGCATGGCCGTAAAGTGCAGCACAGATTCATCTGAACTAAAAGCCCAGATCCTTAGATCAGGAACAGAACAGACATTTATAGGACATTTCATATCTTTCCAAAATTCTTATGAAACAATTTACAGCACATCCTGCATTGTACTACCGTACCCAATGTGTTATATATTTATTTTAGGAGTTGGTCCATTTTATACCGACCCCACCAAAATGGACACCGACTCAAGCTCCACAGCCCTGATATGAACGTGACAAAAAATAAATCTGTGCTGCTACGAGGACCCAGCCGAAATCACAGCTGGGAGGAGAATATATGCAGAAGTTGAGCAAGTATGGGCAACCTAAAACGCACAGAGTATTCTGGCAGCAGTTGTAGGATAGTAGGACGCAAACGGCCATAAAAATCGGACTGAGATCGTAACGCAGTGCACAGACTGGCTGGCGGCTCTCCAGCCCCGAGAGTGACAGCTTCATGTATAACTATGCAGCTGTCACACTCGGGTCGAGAGAGAGCCGCAGCCAGTCCGTGCAGTGTGGTCCGATCTGTATGGCCATCTGACTGTGCCGAATCACTATCTTTCTTGGTTTATTGGAGTTAATTATCACTTAATAAATGGTTTCGGTGCATATGCATTCCCCCCCCCCTTTTTTTTTCTGAAGGGGGAAACAGTAGTTAACCTTAAAAATAGAGATACTCGTTAATGGAATTTAGGGATGTACTGTCTCAGATTTCATGATCCGTGAAAGGATGGTCCACTACTAGTACAAACCCTCCTCAATCTGAATATCTGGCATTTATACTCACATCCCTTGCCGACGCCTTTCCAGCAGTGCCGGCGCTAGAGTTCCCACGACTCATGTGAGGTTGGTTGTTATGTCACGCGAGACCTGCGCCCAATCAGTGCTGTTGTCACTCTCCCCGCCTTCAGGCGTATATGTAATCAAGAGGCGGTGGAGCAGCCGCAGCTCTGACTTCCTCCTATTTACTTACAAGTCTGAAAGCGGGTATATACAGAGCTCAGCATTCAGAGCTCTGCTAGATCTGCAGCAGATAAAACAGCTTTTAGTAAAATCTGCAGCAAACAGCCCTGTAAGTGACACATCAATGGAATCCGGGTCTCTGCTCCTACATCATGCTGCTTCCAAATAAGGGGTAGAAAATACCTAATGACATTCCCTTTAAGGCTTGGTTCAGATGTCAGTGATTTTCATGTACGCAAAAAATAAAAAAATGTGAACGATGTTTATCAGTGTTTGCTCAGTCTGTCCGTTTTCATGATCAGTAAAGCATATGTTTTTGTTTGCGGATCAGAAGTTATCAAAAGCTTCCATCAAGCAGACATGAAAATCAGACAGGATAGATTTAGGCAATATCCTTTTTTTCCACAGACCCAGACTCCCATAGGAGAGACTGAGCTGTGATTCTGATCATAATTGGACTTCATGTTTTTGTCCGTACTGCTCAGTCAGCAAATAAAACTACTGTATATGTCTGTGAACACTCCCTTAGAATACGTGCACGTCATAGTCCATCAATAAAAAACATGGATGGAACTTACACGTGAAAAGCGGACATCTGGATGGGCTCTTAGTGATAGCAGCAAGGATGGAGTTAAACGCAGGTCGCCACAGAATGGACGGGTGGTGGTAGGGAACCATCTCACGAAGGGCAAAGAAAACAGTGTGGAACAAAAAGGAGGAACAAACATGAAAATGAGATTGGAGGATAGAAGCTGTGCGGATATAGGAGCTGATGAAGACAGCAGCACATCCAGCCTGTATTACTGGGAGGGGACACTCCCACAAAGGGAAAATCTGAAACTTAGATCAAACAGCATATCAGGAGGCTCGGAAAGAAAATTAATTTATTAACTAAATGTAACAGACATAGGTAAAATTAATGTTTTACGTGTCAATAGTCTGTAAATAACAAATGTGCCCACAAAATGTAAAGAAAAAAAAAAAAAATTACTACAGGTAATGCAGGGTTCCAGAATATTAGTTCTGTTTAGTCCTTCTCAGTCAGCCTGCGAGGCGGACACAAATGGCGACAAGGTGGTCCACCATTCTGGAGACTGTATGTGGATAGCAAAAAAAAAAATATATATATATATATATATATATATATATATATATATATATATATATATATATATATATATATTTTTTTTTATTTTTTTTTTTGCAGCATTTTTTATTTTAGCTAACACCAAGGTCGATCTTGAACCACAGAAAAACTATGGGATCTGTTCTGGCAAGGTAGTGGAATCCCAGGAGGAATAAGGCACAAAAACCAACAACATTTTTTTACATTTACTTTCATCAAAATTCCACTTTTTGGAGCAATTAAAGCTCCCGCACACAGATAACCTGTCTCCCACTTTGTTTGTGTGGTGCAGGTTGCTATGGTTTATATCCATCGCTCGATAACACATTTTCGCCGCTTCCACCGTGGCGGGCGATATACGTGCACTCGGGCTGGATTCGGTGACGGTTTGATCTTGACCCAGCTTCGAGGCTTTCATCTAGGCATTACTGGTGCCTGCAGATAAAGACGTGCCTAGTGAGCGGTCCTGATCCTTAAAATAGCAGGGTTAAATTTAGAAAACTAACTGTACTAAGGGAGCATGAATGTGACCTAAGTGAAAGTCAGACGTGGCCGGGGACACATGGAATAAAGGCCACCTTACAGCACATGGCCGAGCGAGCGGGCCCATCCTGGACCCCCTGATAGAAGCCGCGGCACATTTTATCTTCTGTGGCTTAATTAACACGTCCAAGAGGGAATTATATTTTCGGTATGACTCAGCTTGAGGCGACAGAGCAGAAAGCAGGGATATGCTGAAAGTCACAATGTGACAGGCACGGAGCCGCAGCAGCAGGTGGGGAGCTCGCTCACTGATTCACTATAATCCCCGAATAGACACCCCATCACAGCCAGAATTATTAGTACTGATCAGATGGCAATAAGTGATCGCCATCATTATATGATACGCAGGGTGGATTAGCGCTGGTTCTGGCCTTAAAGGGAATGTGTCGCATTGGGTGTATAGAGTCCGATCCATGGGCGACATGTTATAGGGCAGACGGAGCTGAGCTTATCAAATACCTCCTATTAGAAAGCTATCATAATTCTCCCGATTATCTATGTCACTTACCCCATGTGCAGGGCATTGCAGTAGCTAAGGTATCCATGGTTACGACTACTAGCACTCTGAGTGGTTGTAACCATGGATACCTAAGGTCCTGCAATGCCCTGCACATGGGGTAAGTGACATAGTGAATCAGAACTATACATTTCTAACTGGAGGCATTTGCTAATATTATTATTATTATACCTACTACATATTGGGATAGGATCTTGGAGATGGGAATACCCCTTTATTCCTAGAAAAACAGTCATGCCCACTGAGGGAAAGGATTTATGACAGGAGTCGCATGCTAGCAGAATATCAGGGAGCTCCCGAATGGTATACAGAAAGAATAGGCAAGTAGAGTGTATTTTGGAATTTTATCCATCGGCTGCAGTTTTTATTTGTTTATTTTTAAAGGCTGGATAAGGGTTAAACATTAAAAGTTATCACCAATTCACTGAAGAAGTGATTTAAAAATAAATATTTTTTTTTAATAAAAATCAGTGTGTGTTGTGACCGCTGGCACAGATTAGGACTCTAGTCGTGGCTACACACTTGCGCCACCCTCCAGTCTGTATGCGGGACTGCCGGGGGTAGGTGGGGGCTGGATTTGGCCATTTCCGACAGTTCTAGAGAGACTGAATACAGTGGAGCTTTCTGTGTTGGGAATAACCATGTAAAGGGAATGCGTGATCAGAAAAATATTCTATTGTTTTAAATTAGGCTTTTTTTGCTAAATGTTTATTTATTTTTGCATATTACAATCTTAAATTTAAAGAAAAAAAAATTATACATCAAAATTTTGCAATCTTCACACTGGTCACCATTTTTTTTTTTTTTTTTTTTTTTTTAGACTACCTTCTAGTTTCAGGAAGTCTACATGTACATTAGCCACAATGGTCAGATCCTGACCCTATGTTCTGCACTGAAGCATCTAATGAGCGTGTGCAAATGTCATTGTGAAGGGAGGGTGAGCAGGGTGAGCTGTGACATCGGCTATTGTGATTGGTGGATCCTGTGTTATCAGCTCTGTATAGAAGCGTTACCGGTCATCCTGCCTCTGGTGATAAGGAGTCGCTGGAAACGACTTTCTGAAAGGACAGGGATCACAAGTCTAAAATGGCCCTAATGGCCAGAGTGAGAGTTGCACTTTATTTTCCTTAAATAAATAGGGGAAAAAAAATACATTCAACAAAAAAAAACCAGAAACAATAGGTCATTTATTATGACAAATTCCCTTTAGAGCTGCTGATATATGCAAGCCGATTTCTCTGTGCAGTGTAAACACAGATACCCGGGCTGATGATTAATCATTGAATCCTATGTAAAGCAGTCAGCACGCAGAAGACCTTGTATCCAGACAGGCAACAGATAATGACTAGAACAAACACACCGGGTTGTTATGAGCAACTATGAAGCCAAACAATAGAACAAACTTAAGAGTATCAGCTCACTTACAGGTAAATGGAGGAAAAAAAAAGAAGAAAAAAAAAGTATTCTCCAGTGTGTTAGACTGGAGAAAAGAAATGAAGTGACCCACTTCTGACACCTGCGATCATAGAACCTTAGAGTTGGAAGGGACCTCCAGGGTCATCCTGTCCAACCCCCTGCTCAATCCAGGATTCACTAAACCATCCCAGACAGATGTCTGTCCAGCCGCTGTTTGAAGACTTCCATTGAAAGAGAACTCACCACCTCTCGTGGCAGCCTGTTCCACTCTAATCCCAAAGGTCGGATCTTCATACACAAGTACAAGGAAACAGTAGAAAGGTGAAGTCCTATGGCATATCTATTGCATAAGACAGGAGTGTATGAAAGCTGCGTGTCCAAGTCTCCAGATCGGGGACCCATCACATGCTGCTGTGTGTAGAGACGTTTTAGCAAACGTGCGGCTCTCTCCAGTCATGTGTATGGGAGACCGAGAATAACCGGTAAATCTGCCATAAACATACGAAATAAAAGCCATATTCACGAGCCAAGCAATATGGCTTCCAAGCATGACTGCGTGAGGAGCTATTCGGATCTTTAATCAGTCTGGCCACCCATCTGGATACATTCATGAGATCTTTATACACGGTAATCCAAAGGCTGTTAAGACCGTGATCACCATCACCGGGAGATGATGAGGAAGATAACTTAGAGGCGTAAAATGACATCTACTGGAACCTGCAGGCAGGAGGACGCAGCGAGACACTGCATTAGAGGTCCATTATTACTTACATACGATACACCAGGCACGTTGGTGATAAATGAAAAGCCCTGAGCAACGTATTAACTTCATATCGAATGATGGCGACAAATGCATCTCCGTAAAAGCAGGGCGGGGGTGCGGGGAGGGCACAAAACCAGATTTAGCATAGCGTGCATGGACCGATTGTCACGTGTTTGTAACAGCACAGGATGCAGCGACGACGGCCTCTGCGCGCCATTCGTTCACATCATGGATCCTTTCACTGAAATCTGCTGTAATATGGATTCAGTGCCATTTAAATACTCATCGCCTCATACGGGACAGAGGGACCTTTCTGGGCCCCTTAACCCAAGTTCACATATTACGTATATTTATTGCCAATTTCTGAATTGGTTCAATAGTATAGTATGAACCCAATTCAAAAAGAAACTTTGCACCCCCTTAGAATAAACAATTCCCTGTGGACGTTATTTCAATTTGTGGTCTAAAGGACTATTGACAATCATATTTTTTTTTTTTATGGGAAATACCCAGCACTATGATACTGATAACATATCCTGATTGGTCATAAATCGGAGATTTGCACTGGCACCGGTCAGCTGCTGGCAGTTCCTGTGGTGGTCCAAAGCAAAAACAGCCAGAGCACCACAGAACCTCGCTAAAGACTACGACGTGGCCAGTGTCAGGAAGTGCAGTTGGGTCTAATAAAAGTGAATAGTAGCTAAGCTGCAGTAGATAACAGTGGTACAACTGTCTCAAGACTAGTTATCAGCCAATTGGTGGTGCCAAGTGCAAAAATCCCACCGGTCGGATATCGATATTCCAACTTGTTCACAAGAGAATTGAAAACTCAACTGCAGCTACGATCTTACACAATTAAAAGGGAAAAAAAATAAATAAAAATAAATCCTACAACCTAAAGACCTCTATTCAAGATGCACCAACAACACCGGAAGTCGATAGGAGAATAGCTATGGACAAGTCAACAATGAAGTCACTGGAGAGGTCTTCAAATCGAGGAACATTTCACTGACGGCAAAGACATAGTTTGGTATTTTCGCTTCTGTAACATACAGATGTGAAACCTGGACAATAAAGAAACAAGACAGAAGAAGAATCGACACCTTTGAAATGTTCTGGAGAAGGACGTTATCAATATCATGGATGGCAAGAAGAACAAAGATCTATTTTGGAACAAATCCAGCCAGACATGATCACCAAGCTACGACTTGTCAACTTCGGACACAACATACGAAGAGGGCAATCACTGAAGAAGGGTCAAAAGAATAGACCGAAGAAGGCGAAGAGGAAGACCAGCAACCCGATGGCGTGATACGATCAAGACCCTGGTCTTGCACAAGTCTTCCTACAGTTCATCCATTAAAGTTACCATGGCTCGAAATCGAGCTGAAGAACATTAAGAAAAAAATTAAAATGAGCCGGCAAAGCTGGCTGCCATCCAAACGATCGCCCGAAGCATTGTTTGGCCGACAGCCATCTCATGTGTATGGCGGGGGCTTTAGTGTCATAATTCAATAGAAAAGTTACAATTCAGCAGGTAGGTGAGAATCCAAGAAGAGAGACCTAACACAAACAAAAACAGCAATTATCCCATCAGCAAAGAGAAAACCGACAGAGAACTGATCTAATATTTATATCAGTAGATCCATCGCAATGATTGCGTTTACATGCAATAAAACTTTAATTAGTGACATTCTGCCTTTCGGAGGAAATAAACATTTAGTCGCTGCCAAAGTCAAATTACAATTTTCATTTCCAACCAAATGAAACATTTATAAAACGCAGATGATTGCATAACGCCCCTATACTGTCAGCGATCACATCAGCCGCATGAATCTAACGCATTCATGTTTTCTGCTTCCCATTAGCAGTCTTCCGACCAGGTTCAGTTCAGTTTCCAACCAGGTGTTGCAGGTCCCAAAGAGCCATAAAAAAAAAAAAAAAAAAAAAAAGCAAAACTTTAAAAAAAAAATCAGTAAAAAAAAAAATAAAAAATAAAAAAATATGCAAATTACAGTGGCACCGGACTTACTCCAGAGGGTCATGTCCAACCCCTCCCCACTTTACTAAGCATGGATAGCAGGAGGGTGGGGAATGGTTAGGTCAATGTGATCCGAAGGACGCTACTTGTAACCTACCCCATTATTACTCCGTCAGGTACGACTTTCACACGTCAAAGCTTAAAATTCCTATGAGGAATGCTTTAAATATAGGGAAGGGTTACATGTCGACCTTTGCTTGCCCAAATGTCACAGTAACAAATCGCAGCATTACAACTGTGAGAAGGTCACTCACAACATGTTTCCCAAAATAAGCTGGGGTTTTGTTTTTTTTCCCCATTTAAAAGGGTACTCCCATCTCCAAGATCCCTTCCCAAAATGTGGTAGGTGCAATAATATTCGCAAATACCTCCAATAAGAAATGTAGTATAGTTTTTTCTTTTTTTGCCATGTCGCTTTCCTCATGTGCAGGACCTTATAACCATGGATACCTGACCGCTGATCTAGTGACAGCTAGTGGTCGTAACCATGGATACCTAAGGTCCTGCAATGCCTGCACATGAGGAACGAGACATAGCGAGTCAGAAAAACCTATACTACATTTCTAATTGGAGGTACTTACTAATATTATTACACCTACATATTGGGATAGGATCTTGGAGATGGGAATACCTCATTAAGACTATGTTCACACAGTTTTCTGATAAGGTTTTTTGTTGTTGTTGTTCCTTCTGCTCCAAAATTCCCCCTAAAAATCCTCATGGAAAAAAATCTTCCAGTTCATTTTTAAGTCAAATCCACCTTCCTTATGGGTTCGTGAGCTTCTGGAAAAGCTTTAGGAAAATAAAATAAAAAAAAGTTTCTTAAACTTCTATCCAAGGGTCTATGCACAAGGCTTTGTAAAAGACACTGTGTGAACATGCCCCAAAACGAATGAATTTACCAAAGCAGTTTCCTCTTGAAAAACTCAGAATTTGTCCACCCCCCAAAAAAAAATTATTTGTAAACACCTTATTGTCTCACTGGGGAGGGGGATAACTTCAAAACCTTTTACCGCCTACACTTTCAAAATGGACATTGGGGAATAAGAAAGCGTCAACTGGTTTCCGGAATGTTTCAGGAGACTTCCATGGCTGCAAAACGTCCGAGTCCTTGAAGCCAAAATGGATGCATGGGGATTTTGTGCATTTTTGCAGAGATGAAGCGGTAGGAGGCGTGTTTTGTTTTTTTAGCTTTTTTGATGACCTGCTGCAATAACATGGTATAAATCCTGTGTCGGTAAGCTGACTACACACCGCTCTCCTGCATTTCTTAAACAGAGGAGCTTTGTCCACCAAGAATGTGTCCACAGGTGAGACGTTTGGAGGATTATGTACCGTAGCCAACATCATTCATCATTACAAAAGGTTTCTTCTGAAAAGCCTTTCAAGATGTGCTAAAATAATCGGCAGCTTGTATTCAGCCATAGAAGGAGGGTAGCGAAATGTAAAAGAAGCCTAAAAATAAAACACATGGAGCTCATATTCAAAGATGCTAAAGTGTCCAAAACAGAAGACAATTTCCATCAGTCATATACAATAGGACAAATTTCCATGGTAGAATAGGGGAGATAAATAAGCATAATAAATAAAAACTGATTTTACTTGCTTATATAGCACCGACATATTCCGCAGCGATTTACAGACATCATCGCTGTCCCCATTGGGGCTCACAATCTACATCCCCTATCAGTATGTCTTTGGATTATGGGAGGAAACCGGAGAACCTGGAGGAAACCCACGCAAACACGGGGAGAACATACAAACTCCTTGTAGGTGTTGATTTAAACCCAGGACCCCAACGCTATAAGGCTATAGTGCACAATACTGTGCTGGCAAAGCTCGGTTTGTTACTTTATGGGCGATAAAGGGATTTTCTAGGTTCAAATCTTAAGCGTGACCAAAATACTAGGTCTAATTGTTCTTGAATTGAGAAATAATTAATATCTCATTTTTAAGTGAGATTTAAAGAGAATCTTTCAGCAGTTTTTTGTTATGTAATCTGAAAGCAGCATTATATAGAGCAAGAAAGCCTGATTCCAGGGATGTATCACTTACTGGGCAGCTTTGTGCAGTTTTGTTAGAATCCGCTTTCTCTACTGTAGATGTAGCAGTGGTCAGAATGATGAGCTATGTGTAATCCCGCCCACACCTCTGATTGGCAGCTTCCTGTGTACAATCAGTAGTGGGGGCGGGGTTACACAGATTGCCTGGACTGCTGTGCACATGACAAATAGATAATGGCTGCACTCAAGTTTATTGTGCTAAAGCAAGGAAATGTGCAATACAAGAAATGTGAACAGCATAATGGCTTGTGAAATTTATGAAAAAACACATGAGATTACCTTGACGTTTGGTGAATGGGCTCACAATATTTGGCCAAATTTTGTGCTAAAAATCTCATGTGTTTTTTCATAAATTTCACAAGCCATTATGCTGTTCACATTTCATGTATTGCACATTTCCTTGCTTTAGCACAATAAACTTGAGTGCAGCCATTATCTATTTGCTATGTAAGACTTTTTGGTTATGCACCAGTTCAGACTAGATGGCTGTTCAGTCAGTTTTTCTATATTTACTATGCTGTGCACATGAGACCTAGTCCAGCAGTGAATCTCCTGCTTATAAAACACTGATTGTATTGAAACTACAACACACAGCCCAATAAGTGACACATCACTGTAATCAGTCTTTCTTGTTCTACATTATGCCCCTCTCAGATTAAATAGCAAAAAAACCTGCCAACAGATTCCCTTTAAGTGCAATAATAAAGACGGTATATGTCTTAAAGGGACTCTGTCACCTGAATTTGGAGGGAACAATTTTCAGCCATAGCCCCTATGGCTGAAAAATGTTCCCTCCAAATTCAGGTGACAGAGTCCCTTTAAGACATATACCGTCTTTGTTATTGCACTTAAAGGGAATCTGTTGGCAGGTTGACAGAGTCCCTTTAAGAAACAGTGCCTCTCCAGCCCATGGGCGGCCTGTGGTATTGCAGATGAGCCTCATTTAAGCGACTGCAATTGCACTCATCCTATAGGCAGGAATGGTGCCGTTTCTAAAAGGGGGCAGTAATGTTTTTTGCACACATCCCCTTTAAATATAAACAGTCTCAGACAAAACACAAATCTAATTTTCATCCCCTGAATCCTGGGAAGTGAAAAAAGCAAATATGTGAAAATATTTTTGTCTACCAAGTGGAGAAGGGAGAGGCGGGCAAAGAAAGGTTCCAAAACATACGGGAGAACTAAATTGAGGTAATAGCGTCTCATAAACGGCCCCTATCGCCTGCAGGAGTTTTCTTTCCATCCATCATGGCTTTATAGTAAGCTGGAATTTACCACCTCCCATTAGGCAGACACCTAAGAAAATAAGACTCCACTTTTTTTTTTTGACTGGATTCATCTTGTGACTTACACAAAGACATTAGGCCACCCCCTCCCCAGTGAGATCATTGACATCTGGATTACGTGGAGACCTGGAGGACCAGGGACTCTTTGAAGGCGTGAAGGACAAAATAGGGGGAAACGGAACGAAAAGCAATCATAAGGCAAACCTCGGGGATAAAGGCCGTGTGAACGTGACATGAAAGTAGTTGTAGGGTGCAAAGCGAGAAATGATTCTACACAAGATGGTGTCCTGTACTCACCGCTTAAGGTGCAATGAGTTTATTTTGACCCTCAAAACTGGTTGTCCGTTAATCTTTTGTTATAAAAGGGGTCCCTGATAAACTGACTACAGAAAATCACATTTTGTAAAGTAACGGCCCAGGATCGGTGGTGGTCTGTCATCTAGTAGCCACAATGATTCCTGAGGGATCCGCTAAAGGTCCACAATGCTGGTAGAGTTTTAGCCTGTAGGCCGCCTCATTCACTCTAGTTTTCTGCACAGAGAACAGCAGGGCAAGAGAGATGGTGGCATTACCTCCCTGAAAACTATTGCCGTGTTCCCATATCGTGGTCAAAAACTTCTGTGTAGAAAGAATATCACGTTAACATTAATAGGGGTTGTCCCATCTCATCTCTTGACACGTAAATGTTTAAAATGGCCGACCAAATAAGATTAAACTTCCTCCTTAGTAGCCTGGCTGACCCGATTCCACCCTGTGACCGGTGTTCCTTTTGATTACTCCTACTTGTTAATTATCTCTGATCTCAACAGACCATGTTGATCATTTCAATTTTTTTTGCCGAAGACTAAACTCCCTAAACCCTCCCCAGTGGTCCTCTTCTCAGTTTTGTAGATTTGATCCCCCATTCTGTTTCCAACGGCGGTACTGCCAATGAAATACTAAGGCATGGACCGTCTGTGCTGGCGTCCTGGCCCATGTTTTGGAGGCACAGAACCAAGTGACCTGACCAAGTTACCATGCATGGGGGGCTACCACACATAGACACCACGTTAAAGACAACCATGATGGGAAACTATCCAAGCTTTCCAGACTGAATTACACTTTTCACTACTTCTTCAGGGCCCACCATGGTTAAACATTAAAGATTTAGGTTTTGGTCATCAAGGCTACATTGCGATCTCCACCATCATTGCTTCTTTAGACTGGTCACAGGCAACCACTGTTGCAAAACAATCTGCACATCATGGAAACTGTCCGACCGAGAGGACCGGTTATACTAATCTGGCCTGGGACGACTGCTCTGCAATCGAACAGATGTCAAAGCCCCGTAATTTAACAAGCTGGAACCACTCCTAATAATGGGAGCTTTGTTTCTTCATTCATCAGAAATATTAATATTTGTAAAATATCAAAGCCGCAAGAAAAACTGAAAATAGAAAAAGTCAAATGCCAATCAATATGTAAAAAAAAAAGTCAGACAGTAGCACTAGCCTTAAAAGGCCATTAATCCTAAACTCTACAGATTAGAAAAAAAAAGCAGCTTATCCAAAGACCCACTAATGTCATTCACACATAGGTAGATGGCCTGGTTCACACAGACAGTTCGGTGCAGTTTTTCCTTCCTAGCCTAAACCTCCTATTTTTAGGATTCAATCCTGGATACATCTCGGAAAAAAAAAAAAAAAAAATGCACGGTGTCCTCGGCATTTTGTAGCTACCCAGAAACAAATGATGTCGGGAGGAGACGTACTTTGGAGGTCCTGGCTGTAGTTTTCCCACTTGAAGCTCGTGCCAAGCTGGAATAATTGGTCCCATTACACCGTACAGTGAAGATATGATCGGCTATAAGAGAGTATAGCACCATAAAACATAGTACCAAAAATGCACCATGTGAATATAGTTTAGAAAAGGTTAAAAACGCAAAACTCTAGTGGAATCTGATCAAGAAAAAATTAATATAGCCACGTAAGTGAAACCTTGTGCTGAATTCAGACATCCGAGTTATCAGAGCCTGGGTGAGTTCCCAGACTGGACGCGGCTGTGGAGTTTGAGTCCAGAGACCCGTGGTCAGTCGGGGAATTCACGGTCCGTCCCACAGAACACAGTTCTGCTCACTTGAATGGGGATGAACTTCAATTCTAGATATAGTTTTACACAAGGGTGGAGTAGTTTTTGAACAGATAGACCGTTGACATCTACATACACACACCACGTACTAACTTCCCCATGTGATCTGATCGCTGCCACATTTACACAGGCCAATGATCAGGAACGAAAGTTCTCATGACCCCTCTGTTGGCCCATGACGACATCGGCTTATCCTTCCTGAGCACAAATTTAATTAGGTTAAATATAAACTGTCCAATTTGTCTCTCCCCATAGTCTTCTTCTAGGTAAGGCTTTACACATCAGATGGTTGGCAAAACCTGACGGTATCAGCCGGTAGAGCCAACTTTAGTCCAATGTGTATGGAGACCTTTAGGTGAAATTGAGAATTTTAGGCAAAACTGACAAAGAGCATGACTCTGTGGAACGCTCGCTCTGTCTGTAACAAGCTTTCCTACATCCATGATCTTTTTGTTACTACCAAACTTTCCTTCCTCGCCATCACCGAAACCTGGCTCACCCCTTCTGACACAGCCTCCCCTGCTGCACTCTCTTATGGTGGCTTCCACCTTTCTCACACACCCCGCCCCAGCAGCAAGCATGGCGGAGGAGTTGGTTTTCTCCTGTCAGATAACTGCTCCTTCACCCCAATCCCACTGCCACCCTCTGTTACCCTCCCTTCCTTTGAGGTGCACTCTGTGCGCATCTACTCCCCCTCCAACTGGCTGCCATTTACCGCCCCCCAGGGCCAGCCACCACCTTCTTTGACCACTTCACCACCTGGCTACTTCATTTCCTTTCTACGGACATCCCCACTATCATCATGGGCGATTTCAACATCCCCATTGACGCTCCCCTCTCAGCTGCCACTAAACTTCTCTCACTTCCTCCTTTGGCCTCACTCAATGGTCTTCTGCAGCCACTCACAAAGATGGTCACACACTGGACCTCATCTTCACCCGCCTCTGCTCCTTATCTAACCTCTCTAACTCACCTCTTCCACTCTCTGACCACAACCTTCTCATCTCTCTCCACTCCATGTCTACAATCCCCACCCCACAAACTTTCACACCCTCGCAGAAATCTTAAACATCTTGACCTACCATTCATTCTCTGAATCCCTCCTCCCTCTCACAGACATAAGTTCCATACACAATGTGGAGGACGCTGCCGCTCTATATAACACCACAATAGCTGTAGCTGTGGAATCTCTTGCCCCTCTCACACATACCAAAGCTCGCAAAATCAACAGACAGCCCTGGCACACCAGCCCGACCAAAGAACTGAGGCGAGCTTCCAGGGCTGCTGAGCGCAGATGGAAAAGATCCCACTCCAACGAGCACTTCATCGCATTCAAACAGTCCCTCACTACTTTCAAGACCACACTCGCCACAGCTAAACAAACTTACTTCTCATCTCTCATATCCTCCCTGTCTCACAACCCTAAACAGTCATTCAACACCTTCAATTAACTCCTCCGTCCCCCAGCACCTCCTCCCCCCACTTATCTCCGCTGAAGACTTTGCCTCATTTTTCAAGCAGAAGATTGATAACATCAGAGACAGTTTTGGTCAACAACCCCCAGAGCCCTTCCTCCCGACTTCCCAGCCCTCCACCTCCAAAACCAACTTCTCCACCATTACAGAAGATCAACTCTCCACTCTACTCTCAAGATCGCATCTCACCACCTGTGCACTTGACCCGCTCCCATCCCACCTCATCCCAAACCTCACCACAGTCTTCATCCCAACCCTAACCCATCTCTTCAACCTATCACTAACAACTGGTGTTTTCCCCTCAAGCTTTAAACATGCCTCCATCACACCTATCCTCAAAAAGCCCTCTCTTGACCCATCTTCTGTATCTAGCTATCGCCCTATATCACTTCTCCCTTATTCCTCCAAACTACTGGAACAACACGTCTACCTTGAACTGTCCTCCCATCTCTCTTCTTGCTCCCTCTTTGACTGCTTACAATCTGGCTTCCGGTCACACCATTCCACTGAAACTGCCCTAAATAAGGTCACCAACGACCTCTTAACCACCAAGAGCAAGCGCCACTACTCTGTCCTCCTCATCCTCGACCTGTCGGCTGCCTTTGACAAAGTGGACACTTCCCTATTATTACAGACCCTCTCATCCCTTGGCATCACAGACGTGGCCCTATCCTGGATCTCATCATACCTAACAGACCGGACATTCAGTGTCTCCCACTCACACACCACCTCCTCACCTCGCCCCCTATCTGTCGGAGTCCCGCAAGGTTCAGTCCTATGGCCCCTGCTCTTCTCCATTTACACCTTTGGCCTGGGACAGCTCATAG
Organism: Ranitomeya variabilis; assembly: GCF_051348905.1. NCBI lineage: Eukaryota > Metazoa > Chordata > Amphibia > Anura > Dendrobatidae > Ranitomeya > Ranitomeya variabilis. Next base: position 511,035,057 of record NC_135237.1, read on the forward strand.
AATCTCATGGCTTTCAGTATCACCTCTATGCTGATGACACACAGATCTACATCTCTGGACCAGATGTCACCTCCCTACTAACCAGAATCCCTCAATGTCTGTCCACTATTTCATCCTTCTTCTCTGCTAGATTTCTGAAACTTAACATGGACAAAACAGAATTCATCATCTTTCCCCCATCTCACGCGACCCCCCCCAACGAACCTAACCATTACAGTCAATGGCTGCCCACTCTCCCCAGTCCCACAAGCTCGCTGCCTCGGGGTAATCCTTGACGCTGATCTCTCCTTCAAACCACATATCCAAGCCCTTTCCACTTCCTGCCGACTTCAACTCAAAAATATTTGACAAATCCGTTCATTCCTCAACCAAGAATCTGCAAAAACCCTAGTCCATGCCTCATCATCTCTCGCCTTGACTACTGCAACCTCCTGCTCTGTGGCCTCCCCTCTAACACTCTCGCACCCCTCCAATCTATTCTAAACTCTGCTGCCCGACTAATCCACCTGTCCCCCCGCTATTCCCCGGCCTCTCCCCTCTGTCAATCCCTTAACTGGCTCCCCATTGCCCAGAGACTCCAGTACAAAACCCTAACCATGACGTACAAAGCCATCCACAACCTGTCTCCTCCATACATCTGTGACCTCGTCTCCTGGTACTTACATACACGCAACCTCCGATCCTCACAAGATCTCCTTCTCTACTCCCCTCTTATCTCCTCTTCCCACAATCGTATACAAGATTTCTCTCGCTTATCACCCCTACTCTGGAACCCTCTACCACAACACATCAGACTCTCGCCTACCATCGAAATCTTCAAAAAGAGCCTGAAGACCTACCTCTTCCGACAAGCCTACAACCTGCAGTAACCACCGATCGACCAAACCGCTGCACGACCAGCTCTACCCTCCCCTACTGTATCACCCATCCCTTGTAGATTGTGAGCCATCGCGGGCAGGGTCCTCTCTCCTCCTGTACCAGTTATGACTTGTATTGTTTAAGATTATTGTACTTGTTTTTATTATGTATACCCCTCCTCACATGCAAAGCGCCATGGAATAAATGACGCTATAACAATAAATAATAATAATAATAATAATAATAATAATAATAATGACAACCTCCGCCCACCTGCGATGGGGGCCAATGGCCATAAGATTGTGAAACAAAATTGTTTGGGAATTGGCCATCACGGTGGGCAGAGCTTTGGCTGCACCCCAACGACCCAGCTTCCTACCATATGAGAAGCCAAAAATCTCTAGAGTGGATGACACTAGAATTTTTTTCAGGAATGGGGGCCAAGAGCGCAGCTGGTTTTGTTCACGAATCTCATTTTCCCTCAATTGCTTCCAGAACCTTTGTTAAAACAAAATATGAATAGAAAAAAAAAATATCACAACTAAAGTTGCAGAACAACATTCCCCCCTTCATACTCTTGAACATGGAGATTTGTTAATCAGATTTATTTTCTACATAACTTCTTTTATATATCGAAAAATATAAGATTTACTAAAATTCCATGGAAGTGGAGCGGAATTTCTGTTCTCCGCATAGTAAGAAGACATTCACTCCACATCAACCCCACCCAAAAAAAAGCACAGCGTAATTCAGTTTCTAAAGTACTTTTTTTTTTTTTAACCACATCCATTGAATTCTATGGGCGAGTCTCAAGCAAAGTGTAAAAGCCCCCTAATAGTCCAACATCGATACTCCATGATTAAAGGCCAAAAAGCGGATACAATGAGACGCCACAAAAAAAAGTTTCACATGAACCAACGCTAGCAAAAAAAATAATTTTGACTGAAAAATAGTTCTGTAGATTGTCACAGACCACTACAGCTGGGGGGGGGTAATCAACTTTTATAAAGTTATGGACAAAAGTAATATATATACACTAATCAACAATCCCGGAAATAATGTAGCTGATAAGGGTCTGATCTCTGGGGGTCCAAACAATCACCTGTCGCCATTCTTCCAACCAGGGGGCACGGGACACCAGTTCTTTTTGCCAGCTATATGGTCTTCTAGAAATATACTGTATTTGTCGCTCTGGCCTAAAGAGAAGACAGCGTCTAAGGTCTTCTTACAATACATGAAAATTACAGATGGTAAAAACTAACCAAAAACACCGATGACCAATTTTTGCATACTTTGAAAAATCATCGGCGTCTGAATGAGGCCTTAGGTTAGAGGAGCACAATCAGGTGTTGGCTTCTAAAATATGAGGCTGGCTCCGAGAATTTCACAAGATTTGTCCAGGCCTGCTGTAAAATACCAATATTGGTGGCTGGGCAACAGGAGAAAACAAGAATCTACACAAAAAGGAGCTAGTCTTGTGCCCATCTGGCAGGTATAGGTAACAGAATTGGTGCAAGAACACATCGGACATTTACGAGACCTGTTGATATCTGGCGGGTGGCTGTTGACACCACCACCTCACGACTACTTCTGATGCCACATAGACATGCATGCTTGGCATATGTGTTCTGTATAACGGGGGAGAGAAATAATATCACACCTGTGGCTGTGGATTCTCCCCGGGAGGAAATTCCCAATGATTTGGAGTTGAAATTCAATATGTCCAACCCTTGTCATCTCCAACATGATCCACCAGGAGAGTCATGGGGACCCCATACACTTTACATCACCCAGTCCAGCCAAAATTGACAGGTAGCTGTTCTTCCTGAGCGCATAGGAACGCTCAGTTGGGATGATTGTGTACCTGTTTCCAATAGCAATAGGGGTGCAAGCAGCTGTCAGGCACCTCTGATGGAGGATTATTTCCCTCAGGATCAAAAATGTTGAATTTAAACGCTCCCCGCCCAATACACAAACATGGGACGCTATTAATCTAATATGTACAGGATCTTGAGATCAAGTCCAACTGGGAACAGGGATGACACGTTGCCGCTGTAACCTGGGAGCAGCCATAGAAGAATATAATCCAGGATCCTGTATGGTCTGTAGGTCAGATTAGGAGAACAAGCATGAAATAGGCGCACTTTCCTCCAGAGCTGCAGTTTGTGGGGATTTCACAAGCTCTCAGCAGTCTAGACAGTCTGCACTCTGGGGCAGGACCCTGCAGTCAACATTCTGATTGCAATCTGTGCTATTCTTTCCTATAAACTAATGGGTTGAAAAAAAAAAAATCAATCTCAAGATTTATGCTTGTCGAAAAATTTTCACAAGTGCCCTGAGGTCTCGGATGATATTCACTAAAAACAGCAAAAACAAATTAATCTGATTTCCTTCTGGTAAGCACAAGCAATGTCAGGCTATCCAGGGCATCTGTAACCAAATCTGCAGGGAAAAAAACCAAACACACAAAACAGCACAAAAAGCTGCAGCGCATCCCCCCTCCCATTGCAAACTGGGACTCTCCAAACAAGTTTTCAGAGAGCACTGGTCTGCAGGCTCTGTCAACAAAGGGGGGATCTGGAGGGGATGAAGCTCCAGCAGGAAGTGGGGGAGGGGCACTGGATATCATAAACACAGCTGAAGCACTAGGGGGGCTTAATTCTTCCAGCCATCAATTAATAAGTTACTGAAACTTTAGCAGCTCTTAGAGGGACCCCCCTCCAATACCATGAAAAGCCTGTGCACAGGATCAGTCATCAGCCCAGTCCAGGATAGTTACATCCTAATGGCATTTCTGCATTTTGTAACTTTAGGCTTTTACAATTCCATCACTTGGATGATGGTGGAAACGATTAACCCCACAAGAAACAACTTTTTATATGGACGCAGGTTATAGATCACACCAGCCTGACAGTCGCTAAATGTAACGTATCAAGTGCCCCCGACTCCATGCACTGATCATACAATGTGCTGCACAGCCCCTAGAGATATGGGGGGTACCCTTCACAGGGGGCACCAGTCCTCACAATGTACTTTACATTAATACAGATCACTTCGGTTGGGGAATTGATGGGAGAATCTATTTCCTACGATCAGAGGAAAACCCACAGACACGTAGATGATATCCAATTAGCCATTTTAGACTCTCGTTTAGGAAAGTCCATATTTAGTAAATGAGACCAGAATTAGCCCAATTACAGCTATTGTTCCCCCGGCTGATGTCACAGAACCACTTTCATCTGTCATTAGGGTTGGGTCACTTGTCACACGTAACGAACGAAGATGACGTTTGTTGCATTTAGGAATCTGATCAGTGAAATTTTACTGACGGGATCAATTTCATTACGGTAATCCCTGCAACGTACATGATCCTCAAATGATTAGATACAAACTGAAAACAAAATATGACTCCAACCAATAGTATGAGAACAGCAGCAATCCTAATAATCCCTCAAGTATCAGATGTGTCCAAGTGCAATCCTAATAATCTCAAACCAAATCGTACCTGACCAAGAGCAACCCAAATAATCCCAAACCGACCAAGAGCAACCCAAATAATCCCAACAAACCAAGAGCAACCCTAATAATCCCACACCGACCAAGAGCAACCCTAATAATCCCACACCGACCAAGAGCAACCCTAATAATCCCACACCAACCAAGAGCAACCCTAATAATCCCACACCAACCAAGAGCAACCCTAATAATCCCACACCAACCAAGAGCAACCCTAATAATCCCACACCAACCAAGAGCAACCCTAATAATCCCACATCGACCAAGAGCAACCCTAATAATCCCACACCAACCAAGAGCAACCCTAATAATCCCACACCGACCAAGAGCAAACCTAATAATCCCACACCAACCAAGAGCAACCCTAAAAATCCCAAGCCGACCAAGAGCAACCCTAATAATCCCAAGCCGACCAAGAGCAACCCTAATAATCCCAAGCCGACCAAGAGCAACCCTAATAATCCCAAACCGACCAAGAGCAACGCTAATAATCCCAAGCCGACCAAGAGCAACCCTAATAATCCCAAACCGACCAGGAGCAGCCCTAATAATCCCAAACCGACCAGGAGCAGCCCTAATAATCCCAAACCGACCAGGAGCAACCCTAATAATCCCAAACTGATCAGACATGTCCAGGGGCAATCCTAAAAATTCCAAACAGATTAGATGTAAATTAAATCCTGTAAAACAAACCTAAAGTGACTACACATGAGCAATCAAAACCCTTTTATCAAAATGATTTAATGTGGGAAAAGTGAAATTCTATTAATTTAGAATCCAAAATATCAGAATATAGAATCTTATGATCCTTAGCCGATCAGATACAAGCACCAAACCTCTGCTGTATGATCCCAGACAACAACTCATTGTACCCCCTTATACAGCACTTTACAGACCTCATCAATATGGGAAATGACCCTTTAAACCAAAGTGTTTTTGCACTTTCTCCCTTTACCTAATTAGCTGTGTACTTTACTATGGGACTCATAAACAAACACACTTTTTTTTATTATTATTAATAAGAAGAAGTCTACAAAATGCATTAAAAGCTTCAAGAATTGTAAAGAAAAGTAGCAGGAAACTTTCCGCAGCATCTGCTCCTCGTCTACACATTAACCCACTGAGACTTCACCCAGGGGGTTATTTATTAAACTACAACTCCCAGCATGCCTTGTCAGCCTGCATCCTGGGACTTGTAGTGTACACTGTAAACTATACTATAAACTGTATAATATTGCGTAAATAGCCCATGAAGCTCACCGTCTCCGCAGACACCAGCGCCAGCAAGGCAAAGCTTAGTAGTATCCACATATTCCTCATGATTCCCCAGTAAGGCTGTGCGGGTGACACCAGAGACCCGGGAGAAAGTTGTGCAGCTCTCTGTCACTTGTTGCTGTAGGACTCCCCGGCAATGTCTGCCTCCTGCGTGCCCGGGCGCTGCAGCACCGCACCGCACCGCACCGCACCGCACCGCACCGCACCGCACCGCACCGCACAGCACAGCACAGCACCGCACCGCCGAAGCTGCCCTGGTGGAGCAGAGCTATAGGACTCTGATAGCACAGCGCCCTTCTCCCGCGCTCCCCCGGAGTGTGCGGCTGCAGAATGAGGCTCCGTGCGCTCCTCTCCCCCCTTCCGCCTGTTCCTCCCTCAGTCTCCTCCGCGATCTGTACAGATGGAGTAGTGCGACTCCTAGTTAAAACCCGGGAGAATGAGCAGCGCAGGAAGTGACATTCCTCCTCACATCTCCCTCCATGACCCTCCTCCTCCTCCTCCTTTACAGTCACTACAATCCACCGTTCTTTCTTTTCTTATTACAAATTCACGTGCAAAACACTAAATGATGTATAAAAAAAAGGGGGAACTAAGGGTCAGGTATGGGGGGCACCGTGTACAGGCTTAGGACCACCTTTACCAACCTAATAGTATTCAGCAATATTTCTGCCAAACTTTGCACCACTAAAAAAGCCGCTGGCGCGAAGCCCATTCCCTAAAGTTTGTGCCTTGTGTGGCCATTCAGTATTCGGTCAGTATTTTACCTCAGTATTTGTAAGCCAAAACTATGAGTGCGTGATAAATGCAGAAGTGGTGCATAGGTTTCTATTAGGGTATGTTTCCACGGTCAGGAAACGCTGCTTGTTTGACGCTGCGCAGAGCTGCAGCGTCAAACACGCAGCGTCCAGATGTTCCTGCATAGTGGAGGAGATTTTATGAAATCCCGTCTCCACTATGCGTGGAAACCCGCACGCGGCGGCCCTGCGACTCCGGCGTCCCCGCAAGGCATATCACAGGGCCCTATGGGAGAGAGCAATCATCCCGGATGTGAAGAGTTAACACATCCGGCATGATCGCGTCCCAGAAAGGGGGCGGGGCTTAGCGCCGAGCGGCTTCGCCTCTGCGGCGATACCGCCGGCCATCCTGAACGTGGAAACATACCCTTAGGGTATGTTTCCACGTTCAGTTTTTGCTTCAGGCTTTGGTCAGGATTTTATGCAGGTAAAATCCTGACCAAAACTGCACCTGAGGTCACTGGCAGGTCACCTGCGGTGTACATGCGTGTTTTGCTCATAGTAGCAACATGCTGCGTTTCGAAAAAATGCACCACGCATGCGTTTTTTAATGCATAGTGGAGTCTGGATTTCATGAAATCCCATCCACTATGCTGTAACATCTGGATGCTGCGTTTTTGACGCTGCGGAAAATCGCAGCGTCAAAAACGCAGCGTTTCCTGAACGTGGAAACATACCCTTATAGTTTTCCTCTGATTGTTCCACTCCTGGATTTAGCTTACAAATACTGAGGTAAAATACTGACCGAATATTGAGAGTGACCATGGCCTTACATTCAGGCCTTCATACACTGCTGCATCACAGAATACGAGGATATATATATATATATATATATATATATATATATATATATATATATATATATATATATATATATATATATATATATATATATATACAGGGGTTGGACAAAATAATGGAAACACCTGGAAACATCAACAAAGGTTAGTTTAATATGGTGTAGATCCACCTTTTGCGGCGATTGCAGCCTCAATTCTCTGAGGTATGGATTCATACAAGGTGTGAATTGTTTCCAAAGGAATTTTAGCCCATTCGGCAGTTAAAACACCCTCCAGTTCTTTGAGCGACGATGGCGACGGAAATCAACGTCTAACTTGAATCTCTAAAATCGACCATAAATGCTCAATAATGTTGAGGTCTGGGGATTGTGGGCGCCAGATGAGATGCTCAACTTCATTAGAATGTTCCTCGTGCCATGCTTTAACGATTCTGGCTCTATGAATTGGTGCATTATCATCCTGAAAGATGGCGTTCCCCTCCGGGAACAGTGCTTGAACCATTGGATGCACTTGGTCGCCCAAAATGCCTAAATAATCTCGGCTGTTAATTCTTCCATGAAGGAATATCATTGGCCTGGCGTATCTCCACGAAATAGCACCTCAGATCATCACAGAACCTCCGCCATGTTTTACGGTTGGGAGAAGGCAGTCTGGATGGAATGCTTCTTTCGGCTGTCTCCAAACGTACACTCGGCGGGAGGACGGAAATAGGGTAAACAATGATTCGTCTGAGAATATCACGTTTCCACTGCTCGAGGGACCAATTCTGGAGGTTTCTACACCACTCTAAACGCTTGGAAACATTTGTCATTGAGAGCAGCCGTTTTCTAATTGCAGCTCTTCCGTGGAATCCAGATTTGTGCAGCTCCCGACGAACAGTTTTCGTGGAAACTGGGTTCTGTAGGTGTTCATTGAGCTCAGCAGTGATTTTCGGAGCCGTGGTCTTGCGATCCTCTCTCACAATTCGCTTTAGAGTCCGACGGTCTCTCTCAGTCAACTTTGACTTTCGGCCGGACCTGTGCTTTGCTGCGGACGTTTTTCCTTCTCTTTCAAACGCAGTCATTACTTTGGAGACAGTACCTCTTGACACGCCAAGCATTCGGGCACTTTCTGTTACACTAGCGCCTGCCATACGAGCACCAACAATTTGGCCTCTTTGAAAATCCGAGAGGTCTGCCATTGGTATGAGGTTCTCATCAATGTTCTTACATTTCTGCAAAACAAACAGTTAATTTACATACACATCACATAGCACAAATAATCAACTACAAAACATTACCATATGTCACAGTTTGCATGTTTATTACATGTTCGAAGATTATGATGCCAAAACTTTAGGTGTTTCCATTATTATGTCCAACCCCTGTATATTCTCCTCGTATTCTGTGATGCAGCAGTGTATGAGGGCTGAATGTAAGGCCATAGTCACTCTCAGTATTCGGTCGGTATTTTACCTCAGTATTTGTAAGACAAAACCAGGAGCGGAACAATCAGAGGAAAAGTATAGAAACACGTCACCACTAATGATGAGCGAGCGTGCTCGGATAAAGTGTTATCTGAGCATGCTCGTGTGGTAATCAAGTGACTCTGGCATGCACAAAAAATATGTGCAAGTCCCCGCTGCTGCATGTTTTGTGGCTGTTAGCCAATCCCTGCATGTTTTGTGGCTGTTAGCCAATCCCTGCATGTCTCGCGGCTGTTAGGCAATCCCTGCATGTCTCGCGGCTGTTAGGCAATCCCTGCATGTCTCGCGGCTGTTAGGCAATCCCTGCATGTCTCGCGGCTGTTAGGCAATCCCTGCATGTCTCGCGGCTGTTAGGCAATCCCTGCATGTCTCGCGGCTGTTAGGCAATCCCTGCTTGTCTCGCGGCTGTTAGGCAATCCCTGCTTGTCTCGCGGCTGTTAGGCAATCCCTGCATGTCTCGTGGCTGTTAGGCAATCCCTGCATGTCTCGCGGCTGTTAGGCGGTCCCTGCATGTCTTGCGGCTGTTAGGCAATCCTTGCATTTCTTGCGGCCATTGTGGAAGAGAGGAGACCTACTGCTGCACACCTCAGCTTGAGGCTTTTTACAGGGATTCTATCATGCCACCTTGCCTCCTGGGTGTAGGGGCGGATCAGTAACTTGCAATTAGCTGTCCTGCCGGTCTCTGGAGCAAGGCATAAAGGACTGCTGCTCCCTCGGTGTTCCGGCTACCAGGATCCTGCGCCTCAGAAGAAGGCAGCCTGTGTAGGGCAGAACTCCTTCTGGTATCCACGCCTTTCCTATGACTTCTTCACCCTCTCTACAATACAGTTCTCTTGTCGTGTCCTTTCTTAGGAACTGCCGCACTTAGGGCAGGCGCAGCTCCGTGTCCTTCTGTCTCAGCCTCTGACAGGCTCCCACACCTGTCAGGGACCAACTCCCTGAGCAAAGCTCAGACAGCAACTGCCTAACTTCCTCTCCAGGCAACTAGTTTTACCTAAGTGTGAAGAGTGCCCTAATAAATAGGAGCATAGCTCCCCCTGGTGGCCTGGAGTGCGAAATGTGTTGCATGTTTGTGTTACCTGGATTCGGTTGTCTTTCCTTTGCCTCCAAACGTAACATCACTCCCCCTAAAGGGAAATGACATTACTGCAACGACCAGGACCCTGGGGCGCTGCACTAGCACCAGTATGTACTTTGCGAGCAGAGCTAGCGTGCAGTTTGTACGGTCCCCGAGGGATGTATAAATATCCAAACGGCCCTTGGCAGAAAAAAAGATTCCCCTGCCTTAGTGTGCCCTTTCTATTCCTCAACAGGTTGGCGCCCAGCCCTCTCTTGTGTACACCATGGTAAAGTGCAGGGCCCCAGATCCAGGGTCATGTAGGGCCCTTGTCCTATGAACAGAGTGGGTATAGAAGCAGATGCCCCCTCCCTTCCCGGGGGCTGTATATGCAGTGTACCGAGAGTAGCAGTTTACTGCAGGATGAGAGCTTAGAGGAGCAATATACTGCAGGATGTGAGCTGTATATACAGAGGCCTTAGAGGAGCAATGTACTGTGGGATTGGTGTATTACTGACATACTGTGTAATTGGAGCTGTATACAGAAGTGCAGGATGGAGCTTTAATTTGAGGGTCTGAGAAGAGTGATATACTTTGAGATGGAGCTGTATGTAGAGGGGAAGTGATGTGCTGCATGATGGGGCTGAGGAGCAATATATTGCCAGATGGGATAGTATATAGAGGGGATGGTGGCTGTTTATATAGGGTGCAGAGGGAAGCAATGTACTGCAGGATGGGGGAGGTATACTGTATACTGGAGGCTGAAAGAAGCAATGTGTGCTCTATACAGAGGACTAAGAGAGAGCCTATGGGGAATTCATTATGCTATATGGAGGCCGATGAGGAGTGCATTATACTATATAGAGGCCAATAGAGAGTGCATTATACTATATGGAGGCCTATGAGGTGTGCATTATACTGTATGGAGGCATATATGTAATGCTTTATACTAAATAGAAATCTATAGGGAGTGCATTATACTATATAAGGCCTATGGGGAGTGCATTTTAGTATATGGAGGCCTATGGGAATACATTATACTATATGGAGGCCTATGGGGAGTGTATTATACTATATGAAGGCCTATGAGGAGTACATTATACTATATGGAGGCCTATGGGGAGTGCATTATACCGTATGGAGGCCTATGGGGAGTGCATTATACCATATGGAGGCCTATGGGGAGTGCATTATACTGTATGGAGGCCTATGGGGAGTCGATTATACTGTATGGATGCCTATGTGGAGTGCATTACACTATTTGGAGGTCTATGGGGAGTGCATTATACTATATGGAGGCCCATGGGGAGTGCATTATACTTTATGGAGGACTATAGGATGCATTATACTACATGGAAGCCTTTAGGGAGTGCATTGTACTATATAGAGACCTATGTGGAGTGCAGAATACTATGTGGAGGAGTATAGGCTGCATTATACGATATGGAGGCTATTTAGGGGAACATCATACAGTATGGGGATTACAGTGAGGGGGCCATCATACAGTGTTGGAGCCATCAAACAGTATGTAGGCTACTAAGGGGTCAGCATACTGTGTGGTAGAATTATACCGTGTATATGGGAGCATCATACTGTGTAGAGGGGAGCTGTGAAGGGGGAGACGCAGAACATTATTAAATTTTAAGTGGGCACTTATTTTTATAGGGTGTGACAGAGTCACTGGTGAAGTGATGAAGGGGAGATACGTGTTGGGACGGTTTATTGAAAGTTATATTATGAGCTTGTGTTAGTGGACATTCATAGAGCGGGAGGGAGAATGTCCACGTATCTCTACCTGCATTGTCCTGATAGGACCTGCGTGATGTCGAGATCATGTGATCAATTACATGATGGAGGAGTCACATAGTCTGGACCTAAATGGCTGACTGCCAAAGCTTTCAGTGTTTAATGTGTGCCTGGAGAGGGAGCATTCCAGGAAGGTGTGTGCTAAACCTGACCCGTGGAGATTGCTACCTGTGAGCGTGCTCATCTCCGCTAGGAAAAGGACTGTGTTTCTTTTGGTTTCTTTGTTTTGCTGTTTTGCCCAGAGGGCCGTCTTTATTTTCCCAAGCTTGGTTTTTGCTGTTTCCAATAAACCAAGCAATTTCTTAAAGAGACAGGGTTCTGGTTATACCTCTGTGTCCAGATGAGTGAGCCGTTCTACCACAAGGGGCACTCTGGTTATTATTGTGGCTGTCAAATAGGATACACAAAGGGAATTATTACTTTCTAGGGGGCAAAATGTGCGCACTGTTTTCTGGGGCACTTTCACAGGGCACTAATATATTCTAGACGTTTGTTTTACCATATAGCGGGCGCACAGTAGCACACAGCAGGTGCAGTAATGGGGACACATAAGGCAGCAGCGGCTCAGCTTGGGGTTTTAGAAGGATGAGGAGTTTGTGCAGGTTGGGGATTGATGGGGACGGTGATTGAAATCTAAGAAGTGAAAAGTGTCTTTGTTGTATTCTCTGCAGATGAGTCCTGGCTGGAGAAGTTGTCATGTCGGTCTGGGCCAGATGGAAAAGATGGGAAAAGTGAACGATTCCATCAGAGAACGTCAGCGGTAAGTCACCATCTATAACTGTACTGTGATCTATCACATGTCCTGCAGGACTGGTGTCTACCATTATGTCACCATATGTCGGTATTATCAGTGTTGCTCTTTGTATAGATATTTTTACTAACAGCGCGGTCATCTGCTGAGGTTCTCCTACATCTACTATTATGGGGCGCTACCATAGTTGTAATCAGGGTTACCTGGTGATTAATTATTACACTACGGGGGGGGGGGGGAGGGGTGATTATAATCTGCGGGAAGAGATGGCTGGTACTGCAGGGAAATGTGTTATAATAACCTGGTTGGAGCAGATTAATATACTACAGATTATCACTGCAATTGAATATGAAATTATAATGAGGGGGGGTGATTTATCATTATACCAAGCAGGGTTATTACTGCACAGGGGTACATGATCGTGATTCAGTTGGATTCAAATTGCAGCATCTTTGCACTGTATAATTAGAAATTAAATGCAAATTTCTTGGTTGTTGATAATGGGCAAATGGATTTTCAACCATTAACCCGTTCACAACATATGGCGTATAGGTACGTCATATGTCGTGTACGCCCCTTTGATGCAGTCTCTGGCAAGTTTAAATGACCCCCTTTTTGCCCATTCAAAATAAAACAATTAAGGCTATGTTCACACGGTGCGGTTTTTGCTGCGGATCCGCAGCGGATTTGCACTGCGGATCCGCAGCAGTTTTCCATGTAGGTTACAGTACAATGTAACCCAATGGAAAACAGGACCCGCTGTGCCGACGATCCTTTTTTCCACAGGCAAATCCGCAGCGGTTTTGCCTGCAGAAAAAAGAAGTACCATGTCAATTCTTTCTGCGGATTCCGCAGCGGGTTTCCAGCAGCCCCAATAGGAAACTGCATTTGGAAACCCGCAGTGGAATCCGCAGAAGAAAAAGGATGAAAAACCGCAGCTAAAATCAGCGCTGAATTTAGCTGCGGTTTTTCAAAACAGGACCTGAAAAAAAAAGGATGAAAAAAAGGATCGTGTGAACGTAGCCTTAAAAATATAAAAAAATACACATTTTTGCTATTGCTTTGTTCATAAATGCACAATCTATCAAAATATAAAAATAATTAATCCGATTGGTTAACGGCGTAACAAGAAAAAAAATTAAAAATGCCAGAGTTACGATTTATTTGTTCTCCGCAACATTGAATTATATCTACCCCAAAATAGTTTCAATGAAAATGTCAACTCGGCGCAAAAAATATAAGCTCTCACTTAGCCAAGGGTCCCGAAAAATAGAGATGCTACATGTCTCTGAAAATGGAGCCATTTTATTTTTTTTTTACAATATTTAGATTTTTTTTACAACTTAAATAAAAAAGAACCTATACATGTTTGGTGTCTGCAAATTCATAATGACCTGAAGAATCATAATTGCAGGTCAGTTTTAGCCTTTAGTGAACATTGTAAAAAAAAAAAAAAAAAATAAACAATTGTGGAATTGCACTTTTTTTTCAATTTTACCGCACTTTTTTTTTTTCTTGTTTTCCAGTACATTATATGGTACTAGATGGTGGCCCGATTCTAACGCATCGGGTATTCTAGAATATGTATGTAATTTATTTATGAAGTTTTCAGAATAATGCAATTTAAACAAAGGATTCGGCGGCCGGCCGCGATCAATTAGCGAAGCGTGGTTCAAATTCCGCGCCAATTCGCGGGCGGACTGCGACTGTCACTGATTGTTCGCGGCTGGGCGTGACCAATCAGTGAAGCCAGGGCCAGCTCCAGGTTTTTGAGGGCCCCGGGCGAAATAGTCTCAGTGGGCCCCCCTCTTTAACACATACCATGATTCATGATGCACAGATACAGCAGAGAAATATAGCACAGCCAAGTAGCGTATAACACAGCCTACGTAGTATATAACACAGCCCTTGTAGTATACAGTATAACACAGCCACGTAGTATATAGCACAGCCACGTAGTATATAACACAGCCCACGTAGAATATAACACAACCACGTAGTATATAGCACAGCCACGTAATATATAGCCACGTAGTATATTACTGTAGTATATTGCCCAGCGACGTAGTATATAGCACAGACACGTAGTATATAGCACAGCCCACGTAGTATATAGCACAGACACGTAGTATATTGCCCAGCCACATAGTATATTGCCCAGCCACGTAGTATATAGCACAGACACGTAGTATATAGCACAGACACGTAGTATATTGCCCAGCCACGTAATATATTGCACAGCCACGTAGTATATTGCACAGCCATGTAATATATTGCACAGCCACGTAGTATATAGCACAGAGACGTAGTATATAACACTGCCCATGCAGTATATAACCCAAGCCACATAGTATAGAGCACAGCAATGGTATATTGCCCAGCCACGTAATATATACCACAGCCACGTAGTATATAGCACAGCACACATAGTATATAACACAGAGATGTAGTATATAACACAGCCCACGCAGTATCTAACAAAGCCCACGTAGTATATAGCAATGTGGGCACCATATCCCTGTTAAAAAAAGAATTAAAATAAAAAATAGTTATATACTCACCTTCCATTGGCCCCCGGATCCAGCCTAGGTGTTTACCAATGCTCCTCGTGACGCTCCGGTCCTAAGAGTGCATTGCGGTCTCGCGAGATGATGACGTAGCGGTCTCGCGAGACCGTTATGTCATCATCTCGCGAGACCGCAATGCATGGACCGGACCATCGTGAGGAGCGGGAAAGGCCTGGGCTGGATCCGGTGGCAGACAGAAGGTGAGTATATAATGATTTTTTAATTTTCTTAATTATTTTTAACATTAGATCTTTTTACTATTGATGCTGCATAGGCAGCATCAATAGTAAAAAGTTGGTCACACAGGGTTAATAGCAGCGTTAACAGACTGCGTTACACCGCAGCATAACGCGGTCCGTTAAGGCTGCCATTAACCCTGTGTGAGTGCTGACTCGAGGGGAGTATGGAGCGGGCACTGACTGCAGGGGAGTAGAGAGCAGCCATTTCGCGGCCGCACTGTGCCCGTCGCTGATTGGTCGTGGCCGTTTGACCGCGACCAATCAGCGACTTGGGATTTCCGTGACAGACAGACAGATGGAAGTGACCCTTAGACAATTATATAGTAGATGGTCGTTCAAAAGAACAACTGGTCCCACAAAAAGCAAGCCCTGATATGGTTATAGTGACAGAAAAAAAAAGTTATGGCTCTTGGAAGAAGGGGAGCAAAAAAATGGAAAATGGCTTGGGGGTGAAGGAGTTAACAATACATAATCCATTTGTAATTTATTTCTAGCAGAAAGAGGATGTTACTTTTATGAAATGATTTGTTAGTAGCCGCTTCTAGGACTCGCACGCACGAGTACTAAATAAAGACCCAAAACTATGGATGAGTTGCGGAATTCATGGGCCAATGCTTTGTTCTGTTGGCAGATATGCAACAGACTTAGTTGTGTGAAGGAGGTTACACTTTTCTGACAGTAGATGGCGATGTTGTTACTGTTATATGCTTAGTTGAATGTAATGCATATGCTTGTTGTACTTTGGTTTCATTTTCTCTCTGGTAAAAGGTCCTTTAGACTTCCTGTTATGCTGTATTAAGAAGCTGATGCATGTACCTCATGTTGCTGTATTAAGAAGCTGATGCATGTACCTCATGTTCTGTGAAGATAAAAGTTGAATTACCCCATATAATCTACTCTCACAAGTTTCTTCTGCGACCAAACTATGCAACATGTTCTTGGCGCCCAGGCTAAAATTTTCCAGCCTTGATTATTAAACAGTGTACAGAAATGTCAGATACAGAGATCTCAGTAGGACACCCACCTGCCAAGACAATGCCATCCGTACTCTGCAATCATGTTGCACCAGGGCAGTGGGTGTCAGACGGGTCACCTTCCACCATATCCAAACACTGAAGTGCTGCTGTCACATCTGACAGTGGCATCTAAGCAGTTGAACTGCTGCTATCGGCGCTAACTCTGATCCCAGTTGGGTGCGCGTCTACCGTACTCCTAGAGTCTCTTGGGGCTGTCGCTGACCCTGGAAATGTGCACCATATTCTAACAACTTGGCACCTGGCTTTCAATGTCATGTATCATATTCTCTGTCAGATTGGCAACTTGCATTGTAACGTAACCGGTATTATGTTCCTCAAACTCTGGGCACTTGGCACAGATTAGAGAAAGGTGTGCACCTCTCATAGTGTAGTAATATCATCATAACAGTTGGCACCTGGCATTGTATCTTATACAATATTCCTCAATAGCTATGCCACCTGGTGACCAGTGGCATCCCCCATACAATAACTTGTACGGTATTGTATTCCCTGTTAACAGCACCATATTACATGTCATATGTGCGTATCTGATCAGTAATGTGTTCTATATTCCCACCAGGTTTGAACTTGATACTATTTAGTGACATGCACCGTTCGCCCAATCAAGCATGCCCCTGGCTCTGTCCAGTGATTTACAGTGGCTTGCAAAAGTATTCAACCCCTTGGCATTTTACCTATTTTCCTACATTACAACTTTTGTTTAGATTTTTTGCAATCCGAGTTGCGTGTGATGCATCAGCACTAAATAATCTAAGTTGGGGAAGTGAAGAGAGAAAAATATGGCCAAAAATTAAATTTATGGGATCAAATAGCTAAAAATTGGCATGTGCATATGGATTCACCCCTTTTGCAATGAAGCCCATAAAAATTTCTAATACAAACAACACCATGAAGACCAAGGAGATCTCCAAACAGGTCAGGGACAAAGTACAAGTCAGGGTTGGGTTCTAAAAAAAATATCCCAATCTCTGATGATCCCCGAAGCACCATCAAATCCATTATCATCAAATGGAAAGAACATGGTAACACAACAAACCTGCCAAGAGAGGGCCGCCATCAAAAGTACCGTATATACTCGAGTATAAGCCGACCCGAGTATAAGCCGACCCCCCTAATTTTGCCACAAAAAACTGGGAAAACTTATTGACTCAAGTATAAGCCTAGGGTGGAAAATGCAGCAGCTACCGGTGAATTTCAAAAATAAAAATAGATGCTCCATACCGTTCATTATTGCCCCATAGCTGTGCCATATAGTGCTCTGCACCGTTCATAATTGCCCCATAGCTGTGCCATATAGAGCTCTGCACCGTTCATAATTGCCCCATAGCTGTGCCATATAGTGCTCTGCACCGTTCATTATTGCCCCATAGCTGTGCCATATAGTGCTCTGCACCGTTCATTATTGCCCCATAGCTGTGCCATATAGTGCTCTGCACCGTTCATAATTGCCCCATAGCTGTGCCATATAGTGCTCTGCACCGTTCATAATTGCCCCATAGCTGTGCCATATAGTGCTCTGCACCGTTCATTATTGCCCCATAGGATGTGCCATAGAAAGCTGTGCCATATAGTGCTCTGCGCCGTTCATTATTTCCCCATAGCTGTGCCATATAGTGCTCTGCGCCGTTCATTATTTCCCCATAGCTGTGCCATATAGTGCTCTGCACCGTTCATAATTGCCCCATAGCTGTGCCATATAGTGCTCTGCACCGTTCATTATTGCCCCATAGGATGTGCCATAGAAAGCTGTGCCATATAGTGCTCTGCGCCGTTCATTATTTCCCCATAGCTGTGCCATATAGTGCTCTGCACCGTTCATTATTGCCCCATAGGATGTGCCATAGAAAGCTGTGCCATATAGTGCTCTGCGCCGTTCATTATTTCCACATAGCTGTGCCATATAGTGCTCTGCGCCGTTCATTATTTCCCCATAGCTGTGCCATATAGTGCTCTGCACCGTTCATTATTGCCCCATAGCTGTGCCATATAGTGCTCTGCACCGTTCATAATTGCCCCATAGCTGTGCCATATAGTGCTCTGCACCGTTCATTATTGCCCCATAGCTGTGCCATATAGTGCTCTGCACCGTTCATTATTTCCCCATAGCTGTGCCATATAGTGCTCTGCGCCGTTCATTATTTTCCCATAGCTGTGCCATATAGTGCTCTGCACCGTTCATTATTGCCCCATAGGATGTGCCATAGAAAGCTGTGCCATATAGTGCTCTGCGCCGTTCATTATTTCCCCATAGCTGTGCCATATAGTGCTCTGCGCCGTTCATTATTTCCCCATAGCTGTGCCATATAGTGCTCTGCGCCGTTCATTATTTCCCCATAGCTGTGCCATATAGTGCTCTGCACCGTTTATTATTGCCCCATAGCTGTGCCATATAGTGCTCTGCACCGTTTATTATTGCCCCATAGCTGTGCCATATAGTGCTCTGCACCGTTCATAGTTGCCCCATAGCTGTGCCACATAGTGCTCTGCACCGTTCATAATTGCCCCATAGCTGTGCCATATAGTGCTCTGCACCGTTTATTATTGCCCCATAGCTGTGCCATATAGTGCTCTGCACCGTTCATTATTGCCCCATAGCTGTGCCATATAGTGCTCTGCACCGTTCATAATTGCCCCATAGCTGTGCCATATAGTGCTCTGCACCGTTCATTATTGCCCCATAGCTGTGCCATATAGTGCTCTGCACCGTTCATAATTGCCCCATAGCTGTGCCATATAGTGCTCTGCACCGTTCATTATTGCCCCATAGGATGTGCCATAGAAAGCTGTGCCATAGAAAGCTGTGCTGCTGCTGCAATAAAAATAATAAAACACATACTCACCTCTCTTGCTTGCAGCTCCTCAGCGTCCCGTCCCGGCGTCTCTCTGCACTGACTGATCAGGCAGAGGGCGCCGCGCACACTATATGCGTAATCGCGCCCTCTGACCTGAACAGTCAGTGTGGAGAGAGAGACGCTGGGAAGACGGAGCGGCGCCCGGCGTGTGGAACGCGGACAGGTGAATATGACATACTTACCTGCTCCCGGCGTCCCGCTCCTTCCCCCGGACAGCTGGTCTTCGGTGCCGCAGCCTCTTCCTCTGTCAGCGGTCACTGTTACCGCTGATTAGAGAAATGAATAGGCGGCTCCGCCCCTATGGGAGTGGAGTCCATAATCATTTCTCTAATGAGCGGTCCCACGTGATCGCTGAACGGGGAAGAGCTGCGGCACCCGGAGACCGCAAGACGGGCAGGGGGAGCGCCAGGAGCCCCGGAAGCAGGTAAGTATACCTCAGCGCCCTCTCCCCCTCACCCGCCGACCGTGACTCGAGTATAAGCCGAGAGGGGCACTTTCAGCCCAAAAATTTGGGCTGAAAATCTCGGCTTATACTCGAGTATATACGGTAACCGTGAAGGAGCTGCAGAGTTCCCAAGCAGAAACTGGAGTATCTGTTCGTACAACCACAATAAGCCGTACACTCCATAGAGGTGGCCTTTATGGAAGAGTGGCCAGAAAAAAGCCTTTACTTACACACAAAATTGTTTTGCATTGAGGAATGGGCAAAAAATCCCAGTGGCAAGATGTGGAAAGCTCATAGAGACCTATCCAAAGCAACTTGCAGCTGTAATTTCCGCAAAAGGAGGCTCCACAAAGTACTGACTTTAGGGTGGTGAATAGTTATGCATACTGAAGTTTTAAGTTATTTTGATCTATTTGTTGTTTGCTTCACAATAAAATAAAAACAAATGTTCACAGTTGTCGGCATGTTCTTTACATGAACTGATGCAAACCCTAAAAAAAAACAGTGAAATTCCAGGTTGTGAGGTAGAAAAACATGAAAAATGCCAAGGAAGGTGAATACTTTCACCAGCCACTGTATTCCTGGTCCTGAGACTACTGTATAAGTTATTATAATCTTAGATATGACTGCTGGTACCTGTGGTGTGTCTTATTTTCTAAATTTTCTCCAGACTGCACTCCTGTCCATCCCCTTGCTGAGGACCATCCTGTTGGGAATTCTGACCTTGAGATCAGGGCTGGATTTAAGAGGTGGGTGTGGCCCGGGGCCCATTTTGGAGGGAGGCCCATTTTTCAAGGTGCTGCAATATGTAATGCAAAAACACAAAATGAAACGAATGCAAGTTTATTTACAAAAATCATTTATGCAGAGTAATTCAAGTAAAATTCATTTTTTACAATCCGGGGCACTTTCCTTGATTTTCGTTCTGCAAAATCACTAATGATGTCACTAAAGTCCAATTCACGCAGTATATCTGACCTTGTCAGCTCTTGAAGTCCTGAAAGGGCGTTAAAGGGAACCTGTCACCTCGTTTTTTCAGTATGAGATAAAAATACTGTTAAATAGGGCCTGAGCTGTGCATTACAATAGTGTAGTTTGTGGACCCCGATTCCCCACCTATGCTGCCGAAATACGTTACCAAAGTAGTCGTTTTCGCCTGTCAATCAGGCTGGTCTGGTCAAAAGGGCGTGGTGTCTTCCCCCAGATCTTGCTTAGTTTTCCGTTGGTGGCGTAGTGGTGTGCGCATGCCCAAGGTCCCAAATCCACATCACAGGGAGTGAAAAGATTGCGATGTGCTGTATTTCATTGGTGATCGGTGGGCGCGGCCATCTTGTTTTGGCCGCACGTGCGCAGAAGCGGCGCTCTGCTGGCCGCGGCTTCAGGAAAATGGCCGCGGGATGCCGCGCGTGCGCAGATGGAGATCACGGCGGCCATTTTCCTGAAGCAGAGTTCGCATCTCTGCTTCAGGAAAATGGCCACCGCGATCTCCATCTGCGCACGCGCGGCATCCCGCAGCCATTTTCCTGAAGCCGCGGCCAGCAGAGCGCCGCTTCTGCGCACGCGCGGCCAAAGGAAGATGGCCGCGCCCACCGATCACCAATGAAATACAGCACATCGCGATCTTTTCACTCCCTGTGACGTGGATTTGGGACCTTGGGCATGCGCACACCACTACGCCACCAACGGAAAACTAAGCAAGATCTGGGGGAAGACACCACGCCCTTTTGACCAGACCAGCCTGATTGACAGGCGAAAACGACTACTTTGGTAACGTATTTCGGCAGCATAGGTGGGGAATCGGGGTCCACAAAATACACTGTTGTAATGCACAGCTCAGGCCCTATTTAACAGTATTTTTATCTCATACTGAAAAAAACGAGGTGACAGGTGCCCTTTAAAGATTAAAATATGTACATATGTATATGTGTATACTGTAGAAGTTTGGGCTGTCTATATCAAAGACTGCTGCTGGGCTCTATATGTCAGAGGCTTCTGCTGGGCTGTATATGCATGAGAGGCTTCTGCTGGGCTGTATATATATGAGGGCTACTGCTGGGCTGTGTATATATATATATATATATATATATATATATATGAGGGGCTTCTGCTGGGCTGTATATATATGAGGGGCTTCTGCTGGGCTGTATATATAAGAGGTGCTGCTGCCGAGCTGTATATATCAGAGGCTGTTTACCTGTATATATCAGAGGCTGTTGCTGTACTGGCTGTATATGTATGAGAGGCCTCTGCTGGGCTGTGTATATATGAGGGCTACTGCTGGGCTGTATATATACACATATATATATATGTATATATGGGGCTTCTGCTGAGCTGTATATATACAGGTCCTTCTCAAAAAATTAGCATATAGTGTTACATTTCATTATTTACCATAATGTAATGATTACAATTAAACTTTCATATATTATAGATTCATTATCCACCAACTGAAATTTGTCAGGTCTTTTATTGTTTTAACCCCTTTCTGACATCGGACGTACTATCCCGTCGAGGTGGGGTGGGCCCGTATGACCACCGACGGGATAGTACGTCCAGCGCGATCGGCGGCGCTCACGGGGGGAGCGCTGCCGATCGCGGCCGGGTGTCAGCTGCCTATCGCAGCTGACATCCGGCACTATGTGCCAGGAGCGGTCACGGACCGCTCCCGGCACATTAACCCCCGGCACACCGCGATCAAACATGATCGCGATGTGCCGGCGGTGCAGGGAGGCATCGCGCAGGGAGGGGGCTCCCTGCGGGCTTCCCTGAGCCCCCCGCAGCAACGCGATGTGATCGCGTTGCTGCGAGGGTCTTACCTCCCTCCCTGCCTGCTCCAGACCCGGATCCAAGATGGCCGCGGATCCGGGTCCTGCAGGGAGGGAGGTGGCTTCACAGAAGCCTGCTCAGAGCAGGCACTGTGAAGCAGCCTGCACTTCTCTCAGATCGGTGATCTGTCAGAGTGCTATGCAAACTGGCAGATCACCGCTCTGTATTGTCCCCCCCTGGGGCAAAGTAAAAAAGTAAAAAAAAAAAATTCAAAATGTGTAAAAAAAAATTAAAAAAAATATTCCAAAATAATGAAAAAAGAAAAAAAAATTATTCCCATAAATACATTTCTTTATCTAAATAAAAAAAAAA
Source organism: Ranitomeya variabilis (assembly GCF_051348905.1). Taxonomy (NCBI): domain Eukaryota; kingdom Metazoa; phylum Chordata; class Amphibia; order Anura; family Dendrobatidae; genus Ranitomeya; species Ranitomeya variabilis. The sequence continues at coordinate 511,057,657 of NC_135237.1, forward strand.
AAACAATAAAAGTACACATATTCATATTTAGTATCGCCGCGTCCGTAACGACCCGACCTATAAAACTGGCCCACTAGTTAACCCCTTCAGTAAACACCGTAAGAAAAAAAAAAAAAAAAAACGAGGCAAAAAACAACGCTTTATTATCATACCGCCGAACAAAAAGTGGAATAACACGCGATCAAAAAGACAGATATAAATAACCATGGTACCGCTGAAAGCGTCATCTTGTCCCGCAAATAACGAGCTGCCATACAGCATGATCAGCAAAAAAATAAAAAAGTTATAGTCCTGAGAATAAAGCGATGCAAAAATAATTATTTTTTCCATAAAATAGTTTTTATCGTATAAAAGCGCCAAAACATAAAAAAATAATATAAATGAGGTATCGCTGTAATCGTACTGACCCGAAGAATAAAACTGCTTTATCAATTTTACCAAACGCGGAACAGTATAAACGCCTCTCCCAAAAGAAATTCATGAATAGCTGGTTTTTGGTCATTCTGCCTCACAAAAATCGGAATAAAAAGCGATCAAAAAATGTGACGTACCCAAAAAGTTACCAATAAAAACGTCAACTCGTCCCGCAAAAAACAAGACCTCACATGACTCTGTGGACCAAAATATGGAAAATTTATAGCTTTCAAAATGTGGTAACACAAAAAATATTTTTTGCAATAAAAAGCGTCTTTCAGTGTGTGACGGCTGCCAATCATAAAAATCCGCTAAAAAACTCGCTATAAAAGTAAATCAAACCCCCTTTCATCACCCCCTTAGTTAGGGAAAAATAAAAAAAATGTATTTATTTCCATTTTCCCATTAGGGTTAGGGTTAGGGCTAGGGTTGGGGCTAGGGTTAAGGCTACAGTTAGGGTTGGGGCTAAAGTTAGGGTTAGGGTTGGGGCTAAAGTTACGGTTAGGGTTTAGATTACATTTACGGTTGGGAATAGGGTTGGGATTAGGGTTAGGGGTGTGTCAGGGTTAGAGGTGTGGTTAGGGTTACTGTTGGGATTAGGGTTAGGGGTGTGTTTGGATTAGGGTTTCAGTTATAATTGGGGGGTTTCCACTGTTTCGGCACATCAGGGGCTCTCCAAACGCGACATGGCGTCCGATCTCAATTCCAGCCAATTCTGCGTTGAAAAAGTAAAACAGTGCTCCTTCCCTTCCGAGCTCTCCCGTGTGCCCAAACAGGGGTTTACCCCAACATATGGGGTATCAGCGTACTCAGGACAAATAGGACAACAACCTTTGGGGTCCAATTTCTCCTGTTACCCCTGGGAAAATACAAAACTGGGGGCTAAAAAATAATTTTTGTGGGAAAAAAAAGATTTTTTATTTTCACGGCTCTGCGTTATAAACTGTAGTGAAAGACTTGGGGGTTCAAAGTTCTTACAACACATCTAGATAAGTTCCTTGGGGGGTCTAGTTTTCAAAATGGGGTCACTTGTGCGGGGCTTCTACTGTTTAGGTACATTAGGGGCTCTGCAAACGCAATGTGACGCCTGCAGACCATTCCATCTAAGTCTGCATTCCAAATGGCGCTCCTTCCCTTCCGAGCCCTCCCATGCATCCAAACGGTGGTTCCCCCCACATATGGGGTATCAGCGCACTCAGGACAAATTGGACAACAACTTTTGGGGTCCAATTTCTCCTGTTACCCTCGGGAAAATACAAAACTGGGGGCTGAAAAATAATTTTTGTGGGAAAAAATTTTTGTTTTATTTTTACGGCTCTGCATTATAAACTTCTGTGAAGCCCTTGGTGGGTCAAAGCACTCACCACACATCTAGATAAGTTCCTTAGGGGGTCTACTTTCCAACATGGTGTCACTTGTGGGGGGTTTCTACTGTTTAGGTACATTAGGGGCTCTGCAAACGCAATGTGACGCCTGCAGACCATTCCATCTAAGTCTGCATTCCAAATGGCGCTCCTTCACTTCCGAGCCCTTCCATGCGTCCAAACGGTGGTTCCCCCCCACATATGGGGTATCAGCGCACTCAGGACAAATTGGACAACAAATTTTGGGGTCCAATTTCTCCTGCTACCCTCGGGAAAATACAAAACTGGGGGCTAAAAAAATAATTTTTGTGGGATAAAATTTTTGTTTTATTTTTACGGCTCTGCATTATTAACTTCTGTGAAGCCCTTGGTGGGTCAAAGCGCTCAAAACACATCTAGATAAGTTCCTTAGGGGGTCTACTTTCCAAAATGGTGTCACTTGTGGGGGGTTTCAATGTTTAGGCACATCAGTGGCTCTCCAAACGCAACATGGCGTCCCATCTCAATTCCTGTCAATTTTGCATTGAAAAGTCAAACGGTGCTACTTCCCTTCTGAGCTCTCCCATGCGCCCAAACAGTGGTTTACCCCCACATATGGGGTATCGGCGTACTCAGGACAAATTGTACAACAACTTTTGGGGTCCAATTTCTTCTCTTACCCTTGGGAAAATATAAAATTGGGGGTGAAAAGATAATTTTTGTGAAAAAATATGATTTTTTATTTTTACGGTTCTGCATTATAAACTTCTGTGAAGCACTTGGTGGGTCAAAGTGCTCACCACACCTCTAGATAAGTTCCTTAGGTTCCTTAGGGGGTCTACTTTCCAAAATGGTGTCACTTGTGGGGGGTTTCAATGTTTACGCACATCAGGGGCTCTCCAAACGCAACATGACGTCCCATCTCAATTCCTGTCAATTTTGCATTGAAAAGTCAAACGGCGCTCCTTCCCTTCCGAGGTCTCCCATGCGCCCAAACAGTGGTTTATCCCCACATATGGGGTATCAGCGTACTCAGGACAAATTGTACAACAACTTTTGGGGTCCAATTTCTTCTCTTACCCTTGGGAAAATAAAAAATTGGGGGCGAAAAATAATTTTTGTGAAAAAATATGATTTTTTATTTTTACGGTTCTGCATTATAAACTTCTGTGAAGCACTTGGTGGGTCAAAGTGCTCACCACACCTCTAGATAAGTTCCTTAGGGGGTCTACTTTCCAAAATGGTGTCACTTGTGGGGGGTTTCAATGTTTAGGCACATCAGGGGCTCCCCAAACGCAACATGGCGTCCCATCTCAATTCCAGTCAATTTTGCATTGAAAAGTCAAATGGCGCTCCTTCGCTTCCGAGCTCTGTCATGCGCCCAAACAGTGGTTTACCCCCACATATGGGGTATCGGCGTACTCAGGACAAATTGTACAACAACTTTTGGGGTCCATTTTCTCCTGTTACCCTTGGTAAAATAAAACAAATTGGAGCTGAAGTAAATTTTTTGTGAAAAAAAGTTAAATGTTCATTTTTATTTAAAAATTCCAAAAATTCCTGTGAAGCACCAGAAGGGTTAATAAACTTATTGAATATGGTTTTGAGCACCTTGAGGGGTGCAGTTTTTAGAATGGTGTCACACTTGGGTATTTTCTATCATATAGACCCCTCAAAATTACTTCAAATGAGATGTGGTCCCTAAAAAAAAATGGTGTTGTAAAAATGAGAAATTGCTGGTCAACTTTTAACCCTTATAACTCCCTAACAAAAAAAAATTTTCGTTCCAAAATTGTGCTGATGTAAAGTAGACATGTGGGAAATGTTACTTATTAAGTATTTTGTGTGACATATCTCTGTGATTTAAGGGCATAAAAATTCAAAGTTGGAAAATTGCAAAATTTTCAAAATTTTCGCCAAATTTCCATTTTTTTGCAAATAAACACAGGTAATATCAAAGAAATTTTACCACTATCATGAAGTACCATATGTCACGAGAAAACAATGTCAGAATCGCCAAGATCCGTTGAAGCGTTCCAGAGTTATAACCTCATAAAGGGACAGTGGTCAGAATTGTAAAAATTGGCCCGGTCATTAACGTGCAAACCACCCTTGGGGGTGAAGGGGTTAATACTGATGATTTTGGCCTACAACTCCTGATAACCCAAAAAACCTGTCTCAATAAATTAGCATATTTCACCCGTCCAATCAAATAAAAGTGTTTTTTAATAACAAACAAAAAAACCATCAAATAATAATGTTCAGTTATGCACTCAATACTTGGTCGGGAATCCTTTGGCAGAAATGACTGCTTCAATGCGGCGTGGCATGGAGGCAATCAGCCTGTGACACTGCTGAGATGTTATGGAGGCCCAGGATGCTTCAATAGCGGCCTTAAGCTCATCCAGAGTGTTGGGTCTTGCGTCTCTCAACTTTCTCTTCACAATATCCCACAGATTCTCTATGGGGTTCAGGTCAGGAGAGTTGGCAGGCCAATTGAGCACAGTAATACCATGGTCAGTAAACCATTTACCAGTGGTTTTGGCACTGTGAGCAGGTGCCAGGTCGTGCTGAAAAATGAAATCTTCATCTCCATAAAGCATTTCAGCCGATGGAAGCATGAAGTGCTCCAAAATCTCCTGATAGCTAGCTGCATTGACCCTGCCCTTGATGAAACACAGTAGACCAACACCAGCAGCTGACATGGCACCCCACACCATCACTGACTGTGGGTACTTGACACTGGACTTCAGGCATTTTGGCATTTCCTTCTCCCCAGTCTTCCTCCAGACTCTGGCACCTTGATTTCCGAATGACATGCAAAATTTGCTTTCATCAGAAAAAAGTACTTGGGACCACTTAGCAACAGTCCAGTGCTGCTTCTCTGTAGCCCAGGTCAGGCGCTTCTGCCGCTGTTTCTGGTTCAAAAGTGGCTTTACCTGGGGAATGCGGCACCTGTAGCCCATTTCCTGCACACGCCTGTGCACGGTGGCTCTGGATGTTTCCACACCAGACTCAGTCCACTGCTTCCTCAGGTTCCCCAAGGTCTGGAATCAGTCCTTCTCCACAATCTTCCTCAGGGTCCGGTCACCTCTTCTCGTTGTACAGCGTTTTCTGCCACATTGTTTCCTTCCAACAGACTTACCATTGAGGTGCCTTGATACAGCACTCTGGGAACAGCCTATTTGTTGAGAAATTTCTTTCTGGGTCTAAAGGCCCCGTCTCACATAGCGAGATCGCTAGCGAGATCGCTGCTGAGTCACTAGTTTTGTGACGCAACAGCGACCTCCATAGCGATCTCGCTATGTGTGACACGTACCAGCGATCAGGCCCATGCTGCGAGATCGCTGGTCGTGTCGGAATGGCCTGGACCTTTTTTTGGTCGTTGAGGCCCCGCTGACATCGCTGAATCGGTGTGTGTGACACCGATCCAGCGATGTCTTCACTGGTAACCAGGGTAAACATCGGGTTACTAAGCGCAGGGCCGCGCTTAGTAACCCGATGTTTACCCTGGTTACCAGCGTAAATGTAAAAAAAAACAAACAGTACATACTCACATTCCGGTGTCCAGGTCCCTTGCCGTCTGCTTCCTGCTCTCACTGACTGCCGCCGTACAGTGAGAAGTGAGAGCACAGCGGTGACGTCACCGCTGCGCTCTGCTCTCACTGTACGGCCGGATCTCAGTCAGAGCAGGAAGCAGACGGCAAGGGACCTGGACACCGAAAGGCGAGTATGTACTGTTTGTTTTTTTTGGTAACCAGGGTAAACATCGGGTTACTAAGCGCGGCCCTGCGCTTAGTAACCCGATGTTTACCCTGGTTACCCGGGTGCTGCAGGGGGACTTCGGCATCGTTGAAGACAGTTTCAACGATGCCGAAGTCGTTCCCCTGATCGTTGGTCGCTGGAGAGAGCTGTCTGTGTGACAGCTCCCCAGCGACCACACAGCGACTTACCAACGATCACGGCCAGGTCGTATCGCTGGTCGTGATCGTTGGTAAATCGCTTAGTGAGACGGGGCCTTTACCCTCTTGCTTGAGGGTGTCAATGATGGCCTTCTTGACATCTGTCAGGTCGCTAGTCTTACCCATGATGGGGGTTTTGAGTAATGAAGCAGGCAGGGAGTTTTTAAAAGCCTCAGGTATCTTTTGCATGTGTTTAGAGTTAATTAGTTGATTCAGAAGATTAGGGTAATAGGTCGTTTAGAGAACCTTTTCTTGATATGCTAATTTATTGAGACAGGTTTTTTGGGTTATCAGGAGTTGTAGGCCAAAATCATCAGTATTAAAACAATAAAAGACCTGACAAATTTCAGTTGGTGGATAATGAATCTATAATATATGAAAGTTTAATTGTAATCATTACATTATGGTAAATAATGAAATTTAACACTATATGCTAATTTTTTGAGAAGGACCTGTATATATATATATATATATATATATATATATATATATATATGTGCGGGCTTCTGCTGGGCTGTATATATATGAGGTGCTGCTGCCGAGCTGTATATATCAGAGGCTGTTTACCTGTATATATCAGAGGCTGTTGCTGTACTGGCTGTATGTGTATGAGAGGCTTCTGCTTGGCTGTATATATATATACAGTATATATATATAAGAGGCTTCTGCTGGGCTGTATATGTCAGAGGCCTCTGCTGGGCTCTATATGTCAGAGGCTTCTGCTGGGCTGTATATATATAAGGAGCTTCTGCTGGGCTGTATATATATGAGGGGCTTCTGCTGGGCTGTGTATATATGAGGGGCTTCTGCTGGGCTGTATATATATGAGGGCTTCTGCTGGGCTGTATATACACAGGGGTTGGACCAAATAATGGAAACACCTAACGTTCTGGCATCATAATCTTCGAACATGTTATAAACATAACATATGGTAATGTTTTGTAGTTGATTATTTGTGCTATGTGATGTGTATGTAAATTAACTGTTTGTTTTGCTGAATTGTAAGAACATTGATGAGAACCTGATACCAATGGCAGACCTCTCAGATTTTCAAAGAGGCCAAATTGTTGGTGCTCGTATGGCAGGCGCTAGTGTAACAGAAAGTGCCCGAATGCTTGGCATGTCAAGAGGTACTGTCTCCAAAGTAATGACTGCATTTGAAAGAGAAGGAAAAACATCCGCAGCAAAGCACAGGTCCGGCCGAAAGTCAAAGTTGACTGAGAGAGACCGTCGGACTCTAAAGCGAATTGTGGGAGGAGATCGTAAGACCACGGCTCCGAAAATCACTGCTGAGCTCAATGAACACCTAAAGAACCCAGTTTCCACAAAAACTGTTCGTCGGGAACTGCACAAATCTGGATTCCACGGAAGAGCTGCAATTAGAAAACCGATGTTCTCAATGACAAATGTTTCCAAGCATTTAGAGTGGTGTAGAAACCTCCAGATCTGGTCCCTCCAGCAGTGGAAACATGTGATATTCTCAGACGAATCATCGTTTACCCTATTTCCGACCTCCGGCCGAGTGTACGTTTGGAGACAGCCGAAAGAAGCATTCCATCCAGACTGCCTACTCCCAACTGTAAAACATAGTGGAGGTTCTGTGACGATCTGGGGTGCTATTTCGTGGAGATCCGCCGGGCCAATGATATCCCTTCATGAAAGAATTAACAGCCGAGATTATTTAGGCATTTTGGGTGACCAAGTGCATCCAATGGTTCAAGCACTGTTCCCGGAGGGGAACGCCATCTTTCAGGATGATAATGCACCAATTCATACAGCTAGAATCGTTAAAGCATGGCACGAGGAACATTCTAATGAAGTTGAGCATCTCATCTGGCCCCGACAATCCCCAGACCTCAACATTATTGAGCATTTATGGTTGATTTTAGACATTCAAGTTAGCCGTCGATTTCCGCCGCCATCGCTGCTCAAAGAACTGGAGGGTGTTTTGACTGCAGAATGGGCTGAAATCCCTTGGGAAACAATTCACACCTTGTATGAATCCATACCTCAGAGAATTGAGGCTGTAATCGCCGCAGAAGGTGGACCTACACCATATTAAACTAACCTTTGTTGATGTTTCCAGGTGTTTCCATTATTTTGTCCAACCCCTGTATATATATGTATATATATATATATATATATATATGAGGGGCTGCTGCCGGGCTGTATATATCAGAGGCTGATGTTGTGCTGCCGCGCTCCGCGGTGGAGAATCCTCTTCTCGCGCCGACATCGTGGCTCCACCTCCTTCCTCAAAGGTAGCTGAACAAACTCTCATCTGATCTAACCAGGGAGCGATCATATAGCTGAATAGGTAGCACCTAGAAGCTTCTGTTGAGATCGGAGAACGGTGCCGCATGCCATAAGCTAAGCATTAGGTACAGGGAGGGTACTAAGGAAGCCTGGCTAGCCAGGACAGTGGATGCTGACGCAGGTCAGGTGCCATGACTCTGCCACTCTGCGCCAGCCACTGAGATGTAGGACTGTAGCCAGGTCCCTACACTTTCAATAGTTTCTCTTTTCTTAAATGTTCCTTATCATTAGAAATGGTTCACATCAAAGAGACGTGTATTTTACATGTTTTGAGATATTTATCCCTATATTGGTGGAAGGCCCCTGCTTGGTGGGTGGCCCAGGGCCCAAGCCCCTTGGGCCCACCCCTAAATCCGGGCCTGCTTGGGATTCATCTGCTACCAAGTTCAACCTTTGTTGCAGGAGACAAGTGTGGAGATCAAGGAATCCTTCTGCACCCAGTTTAGCCCATGTAACTAACCTAACATTATTCAGAATAGGAGACTTCCATATCCAAGGGCCCCATTCAGTGGTGTAACTTGAAGCTCATGGGCCCCAAAGTAAAAGCTCCAGCAGGGTCGCCAAATATTGCAAGTCTTTAGTAGTATTGGTCTTTTCATATGGGAAAAAGAGACTCCAGGGCCGGGGTGCAAATGCCACTCTTGCACTTATTGTAGTTGTGCCTCTGGCCTCATTGCTGCAAAAGTGGTCACCTTTATAAATACATCTAATAGTCCACCATATTTAGAAAATCTGTAATACTACAATCAGGCATGTGATTATGCTCAACTATCATAACTATGACCTCAATACAGTGCTGATATTGTTTCTCATCGGCTGAAGTAAAGCTTTGTGGTATGAAGACAGGTTTTAATATACTGAGAACAAAGAAAGTAAGGAATTCCAAGAGTTCAAAGAATTCATTGAAATATAAATATGAATTCTGTTACTGAACATATCTCAAATTCTCACCACTTTTTCCCTCCTAAAGGTGCACTCAGATATAAAATGGAAATGGCCTCTACAATGAAATAACTAAATATCAAAATGAAGAAAAAAAATGCCATAAAATATAAGCACTAAGTAATAAGACTACTAATAAGTATGTGATAGGGATGGTCACCGGATGTGCTGCAATAAGGATGAGTGACATTCCATACTTAGAAAGTAAGGTTCCCTTATGAGAATAAAAATGTTATTGTGGCAAAAAAAGATCCCAAAAAAACACAAATCACAATACAAAGACAAATATTCCCATTACAACAATGAAAAGTGCTCTATTATTGAAAAAGCCAAAAAAAAAAGCTAAAATTAGTATTGTTTCTTTTCTAATGACTCATTCTATATGATCATCATTATTTATCACATATAATGTACATCGTATACAAAAAATAAAAAGACAAAAACTGCTGCCTCACAAATATGGAATAAATAGAAATATATACCTTAAATGACTCCAATAAAAACTTCAGCTTATCTTGAAAAAAAATAACCCAAAAAACATAAATGAAGCCCTTGCAAAACCGTCTACGGAAAAGTAAAAATATTGTCGTTCTCAGAATTTGCCACCTAAAATTAGTAAAAAAACATAAAATCTTGGCATTGCTGTTATTATGTCACCTTGCAGAGTAAAGGCTCATTCGGACGTCAGTGATTTTTCTCCTGTGCAAAAATTAGTATAAGTTTCATCAGTGTTTTTTTATTAATGTCATCAGAGTTTGGTTAGTGAGTCAATTTTCATCATCAAGAGTTTCCTCAACTTTTTCTCAGATGAAAAAAAAAAGTTTTCCTAGTGTCTTGTATCAAACAGTCCTTGAAAAACGGATAAAACACAGATGGCATCCCGGTGCTGTCCAATTTTTTCACAGACCCATAGACTTGTATTGGCGAGTTTGATTCCAGAATCAGACAGACTACTCACTCTTCAAAATACATGGACGTGTGAACAGCCCCATAGACTATAATAGGTGCAAGTTCTATCAGTAAAAAACACTGTTAGAACTCTTACATGAAAAACTGACATCCGAATTAGGTCTAAGGGTCCCTTTCCACTTGCGAGAGACAAAACGGTCCGATTAACGGACCGAAAAAACGGAGGAAAATCATGCGATTGTCATGCGAGTGTCATGCGATTTTTAAATTAAAGGGTTAAATGGCGGAAAAAATTGGCGTGGGCTCCCGCACAATTTTCTCCGCCAGAGAGGTAAAGCCAGTGACTGAGGGCAGATATTAATAGCCTAGAGAGGGTCCATGGTTATTAGCCCCCCCTGTCTACAAACATCTGCCCCCAGCCACCCCAGAAAAGGCACATCTGGAAGATGCACCTATTCTGGCACTTGGCCACTCTCTTCCCACTCCCGTGTAGCGGTGGGATATGGGGTAATGAAGGGTTAATGTCACCTTGCTATTGTAAGGTCACATTAAGCCAGATTAATAATGGAGAGGCGTAAATTATGACACCTATCCATTATTAATCCAATAGTACGAAATGTTTAAGAAAACACACACACACATGATTACAAAGTCCTTTAATGAAATAAAGACACAGGTTGTTGTAATATTTTATTATTCTCTTAATCCAGCTGAAGACCCTCGTTCTGTAACAAAGTAAAAATAAAAAATAAACAATATCCCATACCTTCCGTCAGTCCCACAAAGTAAATCCATCTGAAGGGGTTAAATCATTTTACACCCAGGAGCTGTGCTAAAGCAATTGTGCTCCTGTGTGTAAAAACCCCAGCGAATGAATGAAATGCAGGGTGACCTGGAGTTACCTTGAGTTGCGGTGAGGCGCCCTCTGCTGGATGTCCTCATGAACTGGAGCCTGGTAAAAGTTCCTACGCTCGAGTTCATATGAGGACATCCAGCAGAGGGCGCATCACCGCGACTGAAGGTAACTATAGGTCATTGACCTACATTATCTTCATTCCCCGGGGTTTACAGGCACGAGCACAGCTGCATTATAGCAGAGCTCCTGCCTGTAAAATATTTTAACCCCTTCAGATGGATTTACATCGTGGAAAGTCACAGATCTACGGAAGGTATGTATATTGTTGGTTTATTATTTTTAATTTGTTACAGAACGAGGGTCTTCAGGTGGATTGAGAGAGCAATAAAATATTACAACAACCTGTGTGTTTATTTCATTAAAATACTTTGTAATAATGTGTGTGTTTTTTTTAACCATTTCATACAATTGGATTAATAATGGATAGATGTCATAATTGACGCCTCTCCATTATTAATCTGGCTTAATGTGACCTTACAATAACAAGGTGACATTAACCCTTCATTACCCCATATCCCACCGCTACACGGGAGTGGGAAGAGAGTGGCCAAGTGCCAGAATAGGCGCATCTTCCAGATGTGCCTTTTCTGGGGTGGCTGGGGGCAGATGTTTGTAGCCAGGGAGGGGCCAATAACCATGGACCCTCTCTAGGCTATTAATATCTGCCCTCAGTCACTGGCTTTACCATTCTGGCGAAGAAAATTGCGCGGGAGCCCACGCCAATTGTTTCCGCCATTTAACCCTTTAATTTCGTAGCTAGAGCCCCCAAATTTGACACACAGACACTTCTAACATTAGTGAAGAGGAATATGTAATAAAAGAAGGGATATGAGATGGTTTACTGTATGTAAACCATGTCTCATATCCTGTCGGGTTTGTGAAGGAGAGAGCAAAAGCCGGCAATTGAATTAGCGGCTTTTATGCTATCTAGCGCTGAATTAAATATAAATATACATATATAGGTGTCTCACTGACATATATATATATATATATGTACCGTATATACTCGAGTATAAGCCGACCCGAGTAAAAGCCGACCCCCCTAATTTTGCCACAAAAAACTGGGAAAACTTATTGACTCGAGTATAAGCCTAGGGTGGAAAATGCAGCAGCTACCGGTGAATTTCAAAAATAAAAATAGATGCTCCATACCGTTCATTATGGCCCCATAGCTGTGCCATATAGTGCTCTGCACCATTCATTATTGCCCCATAGCTGTACCATAGAAAGCTGTGCCATATAGTGCTCTGCACCGTTCATTATTGCCCCATAGCTGTGCCATATAGTGCTCTGCACCGTTCATTATTGCCCCATAGCTGTGCCATATAGTGCTCTGCACCATTCATTATTGCCCCATAGCTGTACCATAGAAAGCTGTGCCATATAGTGCTCTGCACCGTTCATTATTGCCCCATAGCTGTGCCATATAGTGCTCTGCACCGTTCATTATTGCCCCATAGCTGTGCCATATAGTGCTCTGCACCATTCATTATTGCCCCATAGCTGTGCCATATAGTGCTCTGCACCGTTCATTATTGCCCCATAGATGTACCATAGAAAGCTGTGCTGCTGCAATAAAAATAATAAAACACATACTCACCTCTCTTGCTTGCAGCTCCTCGGCGTCCCGTCCCGGCGTCTCTCTGCACTGACTGATCAGGCAGAGGGCGGCGCGCACACTATATGTGTCATCGCGCCCTCTGACCTGCACAGTCAGTGCGGAGAGACGCCGGGAAGATGGAGCAACGCCCGGCGTGTGGAACGCGGACAGGTGAATATGTAATACTTACCTGCTCCCGGCGTCCCGCTCCTTCCCCCGGACAGCTGGTCTCCGGTGCCGCAGCCTCTTCCTCTGTCAGCGGTCACCGTTACCGCTGATTAGAGAAATGAATAGGCAGCTCCGCCCCTATGGGAGTGGAGTCCATATTCATTTCTCTAATGAGCGGTCCCACGTGACCGCTGAACAGGGGAAGAGCTGCAGCACCCGGAGACCGTGGGACTGCAGGGACAGCGCCAGGAGCCCCGGAAGCAGGTAAGTATGCCTCAGCGCCCTCTCCCCCTCACCCGCCGACACTGCCGCCGACCGTGACTCGAGTATAAGCCAAGAGGGGCACTTTCAGCCCAAAAATTTGAGCTGAAAATCTCGGCTTATACTCGAGTATATACGGTATATACAGTGGGGCAAAAAAGTATTTAGTCAGTCAGCAATAGTGCAAGTTCCACCACTTAAAAAGATGAGAGGTGTGTGTAATTTACATCATAGGTAGACCTCAACTATGGGAGACAAACTGAGAAAAAAAAATCCAGAAAATCACATTGTCTGTTTTTTTATCATTTTATTTGCATATTATGGTGGAAAATAAGTATTTGGTCAGAAACAAACAATCAAGATTTCTGGCTCTCACAGACCTGTAACTTCTTCTTTAAGAGTCTCCTCTTTCCTCCACTCATTACCTGTAGTAGTGGCACCTGTTTAAACTTGTTATCAGTATAAAAAGACACCTGTGCACACCCTCAAACAGTCTGACTCCAAACTCCACTATGGTGAAGACCAAAGAGCTGTCAAAGGACACCAGAAACAAAATTGTAGCCCTGCACCAGGCTGGGAAGACTGAATCTGCAATAGCCAACCAGCTTGGAGTGAAGAAATCAACAGTGGGAGCAATAATTAGAAAATGGAAGACATTCAAGACCACTGATAATCTCCCTCGATCTGGGGCTCCACGCAAAATCCCACCCCGTGGGGTCAGAATGATCACAAGAACGGTGAGCAAAAATCCCAGAACCACGCGGGGGGACCTAGTGAATGAACTGCAGAGAGCTGGGACCAATGTAACAAGGCCTACCATAAGTAACACACTACGCCACCATGGACTCAGATCCTGCAGTGCCAGACGTGTCCCACTGCTTAAGCCAGTACATGTCCGGGCCCGTCTGAAGTTTGCTAGAGAGCATTTGGATGATTCAGAGGAGTTTTGGGAGAATGTCCTATGGTCTGATGAAACCAAACTGGAACTGTTTGGTAGAAACACAACTTGTCGTGTTTGGAGGAAAAAGAATACTGAGTTGCATCCATCAAACACCATACCTACTGTAAAGCATGGTGGTGGAAACATCATGCTTTGGGGCTGTTTCTCTGCAAAGGGGCCAGGACGACTGATCCGGGTACATGAAAGAATGAATGGGGCCATGTATCGTGAGATTTTGAGTGCAAACCTCCTTCCATCAGCAAAGGCATTGAAGATGAAACGTGGCTGGGTCTTTCAACATGACAATGATCCAAAGCACACCGCCAGGGCAACGAAGGAGTGGCTTCGTAAGAAGCATTTCAAGGTCCTGGAGTGGCCTAGCCAGTCTCCAGATCTCAACCCTATAGAAAACCTTTGGAGGGAGTTGAAAGTCCGTGTTGCCAAGCGAAAAGCCAAAAACATCACTGCTCTAGAGGAGATCTGCATGGAGGAATGGGCCAACATACCAACAACAGTGTGTGGCAACCTTGTGAAGACTTACAGAAAACATTTGACCTCTGTCATTGCCAACAAAGGATATATTACAAAGTATTGAGATGAAATTTTGTTTCTGACCAAATACTTATTTTCCACCATAATATGCAAATAAAATGATAAAAAAACAGACAATGTGATTTTCTGGATTTTTTTTTCTCAGTTTGTCTCCCATAGTTGAGGTCTACCTATGATGTAAATTACAGATGCCTCTCATCTTTTTAAGTGGTGGAACTTGCACTATTGCTGACTGACTAAATACTTTTTTGCCCCACTGTATACCTATTCTATATGTATATATCTACTCTATTCTAACCTGTCAGTGTGATTTTACTGTACACCGCGCTGAATTGCCGGCTTTTCAAAGGACACCGGTGCGTAAAATTCGGACAGAACTCGCATGGTGCGAGTGCTGTGCGATTTTTTTTCTCGCACCCATTGACTTGCATTGGCGAGTCTCGTCCGAGAATCGCAGCAATACGCAGCATGCTGCGATTTTTTCTCAGCCGATCCAGATTTTTCTCAGTCTGATTTCGGCTGAGAAAAAAATTGCAAATGAAAAGACACCTATTAACTAACATTGGTCCGAGTGCAATCCGATTTTTTATCGGATTGCACTCGTCCGTTTTCCTCGCAAGGGGAAAGGGGCCCTAAGGCTGAGTCCAGACCGGCTGTAGGTCTTCTTAACCAAACTCAACAGCCTCATATATTGCCCAGGACACTCGCAGCTAGTCCAGACATAGCAATGGGTTTCCCACCCTGAGCTTAACAGCCTCATATATACTTTTGAGGCTGTTGAGTTCAAGTAGGGATATTTGCGGAATTCAGTGGCTTGCAAAAGTATCCAACCACTTTGCATTTTTCTTGTTTTGCTAACTCACAACCTGGAATTTCACTGTTTTTTTTTTATTTTTTGCATCAGTTAATGTAAAGAACATGCCTATAACTGTGAACATTTGGATTTCTATTTATTGCGAAGCTAACAACAAATAGGACAAAATAACTGTAAACTTCAGTGTGCATAACTGTTCACCCCCTAAAGATGGGACTTTGTAGAGCCTTCTTTTGCAGCAATCACAGCTGCATATCACATTGGATAAATACTCTATGATCTTTGCACATCTTGCAACTGAGATTTTTGCCCATTCCTCAAGGCAAAACTTCTCCAGCTTCTTCAGGTTAGATGGTTTCCTCTGGTGAACATCAATCTTAAAGTCTGACCACAGATTCTCAATTGGATTAAAGTCTGGGCTTTGATTAGGCCTCTCTAAAACATTTACATGTTTCCCCTGAGGGTATGTTTCCACGGTCAGGATGGCCGGCGGTATCGCCGCAGCGGCGAAGCCGCTCGGCGCTAAGCCCCGCCCCCTTTCTGGGACGCGATCATGCCGGATGTGTTAACTCTTCACATCCGGGATGATCGCTCTCTCCCATAGCGCCCTGTGATATGCCTTGCGGGGACGCTGCGTCCCCGCAAGGTGTATGGACATGCTGCGATCTGAAAAGACGCACAGCATGTCCGGAGTCGCAGGGCCGCCGCGTGCGGGTTTCCACGCATAGTGGAGACGGGATTTCATAAAATCCCCTCCACTATGCTGGAACATCTGAACGCTGCGTGTTTGACGCTGCAGCTCTGCGCAGCGTCAAACAAGCAGCGTTTCCTGACCGTGGAAACATACCCTTAGGGTATGTGTCCACGTTCAGGATTGCATCAGGATTTGGTCAGGATTTTTCATCAGTATTTGTAAGCCAAAACCAGGAGTGGGTGATAAATGCAAAAGTGGAGCATATGTTTCTATTATACTTTTCCTCTAATTGTTCCACTCCTGGTTTTGACTTACAAATACTGATGAAAAATCCTGACCAAATCCTGATGCAATCCTGAACGTGGACACATACCCTTAAACCACTCGAGTGTTTCTTTAGCAGTATATCTGGGTATTGTCTTGTTGGAGGGTGAATCTGTTCCAGTCTGAAATCAATGACAGACTGAAACAGATTTTCAAGAATATCTCTGTATTTTGCACCATCCATCTTCCCCTTGACTCGGATTATTTTCCCTGTCCCTGCTGCCAAAAAACATCCCCACACCATGATGCTGTCACCACCATGTTTCACTGTGGGGATGGTGTTCTTGGGGTGTTGAGCGGTGTTGGTTTAGCGCCAGACATAGCGTTTACCTCAGTGACTAAAAACTTAATTTTGGTCTCATCTGACCACAGCACCTTCCTTAATACATTTGGGGAGTCTCCCACATGTCTTTTGACAAACTCAAAACGAGCCTTACAATTTCCTTGTAAGTCTCCTTTGGTCTCTGTGCTGCCTGTCTGATTATTCCCCTCCTTACCTGGGCTGAGAGTTTTGATGGCGGCCCTCTCTTGGCAGAGGTTTGTTGTGGTACCATGTTCTTTCCATTTGATGATAATGGATTTGATGGTGCTCCTGAGAATCATCAGAGATTGGGATATTTTTTTTTTACAACCCAGCCATGGTTTGTACTTTTTAAAAACTGATTAGACTTCCCTGACTTGTTTGGAGATCTCCTTGGTCTTCATGGTATTGTTTGTTTAGTGGTGCCTCTTGCTTAATGGTGTTGCAGGCTCTGTGGCTTTTCAGAAAAGGTGTGTAGATACTGACTGACCTGGTGACACTTAGGGTACCGTCTCACAGTGGCACTTTTGTCGCTACGACCGTACGATCCGTGACGTTCCAGCGATATCCATACGATATCGCTGTGTCTGACACGCAGCAGCGATCAGGGACCCTGCTGAGAATCGTACGTCGTAGCAGATCGTTTGGAACTTTCTTTCGTCGCTGGATCTCCCGCTGTCATCGTTGGATCGGTGTGTGTGACACCGATCCAACGATGCGTTCGCTTGTAACCAGGGTAAACATTGGGTTACTAAGCGCAGGGCCGTACTTAGTAACCCGATGTTTACCCTGGTTACCATCGTAAAAGTAAAAAAAAAAAAACAGTACATACTCACATTCCGGTGTCCGTCAGGTCCCTTGCAGTCTGCTTCCCGCTCTGACTGACTGCCGGCCGTAAAGTAAGAGCAGAGCACAGCGGTGACGTCACCGCTGTGATCTGCTTTCACTTTACGGCGGCACTCAGTCAGAGCGGGAAGCAGACGGCAAGGGACCTGACGGACACCGGAATGTGAGTATGTACTGTTTTTTTTTTTTTACTTTTACGATGGTAACCAGGGTAAACATCGGGTTACTAAGTGCGGCCCTGCGCTTAGTAACCCGATGTTTACCCTGGTTACCCGGGGACTTTGGCATCGTTGGTCGCTGGAGAGCTGTCTGTGTGACAGCTCTCCAGCGACCACACAACGACTTTCCAACGATCACGGCCAGGTCGTATTGTGAAGGAACAAATTGTGCTAGGTTCTCCATTTTGTGCTAGATTCTCCATTTTGTGTTTTTGACTCCATTTTCTTGTTGCTTTAAGATAAATTCTGTTATTTAATTAGGTAAAAGGTTACAGCTGCCATGAAGTAACTTTATCTTGTTGTTCACAAGCCTGGTATGCAACTAGGCTATGGTTCATAATTGGTATAAAGACCTTGAGTCTTCGGACTCGAGCCAGGGAAGAGATTCGGGGGTTTATCACTATACAAGGCTGAGGCATCTGTTAGAAAAACACATACTATGCCAAAAAGACATGACCATATCTGTAGTTTCCATTTTTCCTGTATCCTCATGGGTTAAGTTTTTCCTGTATTTTTATAGGTTAAGAACTGTGAGCGTGTTCTTATGCTGATTGGTTGAAGTATAATTTCTATGACAATGAAAATGCATACACAAAATAAACGGGGGCCAGAGATCTGCTCGATCCCCCATACAGAGACACACGTCTCCGTCTGGTCATTTTCAGTTGCCGGCAACACCTTGTATATTAATTTGGAAATCACTGGGTTAACCGTGAAGGATCACTTTAGATCCTCCCTCAACAGTTGGCGCCCAACGTGGGGCTCCAAGCAGGAACGCCTCTGCCCCCCGGAGGACAACAAGACAAAGGATCCTCGGACCGGACACAGGCACTGGAAAATTGGGACTGATCATCCCCCACAACAACCACGGTAAGTTGGCAGTTATACTGTCCAGACTGACCGTTTGGTGTGGTTTTCCTGTGTTTGTTGCTGCAAAGAGGATCTGAGGTTTGTCCCCGGAGGTGGGATGATTTTTGGGTGGAATCATATAGAGGTGTAGTTCCGTTGGAAGCCCAGTGCTCGAACCGTACCTCATAAGGGACGGACACCCCGGATTGACCAGTGATGTAATTCTCTTTATAGTCAAAATATCCTGAATTCCTGATCACTGTTAGAATCAGGCGCGGTGAGGTGATCGAAGATTGGGTAGGATGCGTAACTCAGGAATCAAATATTTATATATGTCCAGAGGTGTCCGGAGGGTTTAGTCTGAGATGCCCTCCTCCTTTCACTGAGTACCGCGATTTTGGGTTGTCCCAGCGGGGGACAGGTAAAAACCCTAGTGGAATAGACTATACGGCTGCTCTAGTACTATGCACGACTAAGTAAGGGTATTTAACTCTAAAGGAGAATCAGTTTCCGTGGTAGAAGAAGATTTTGAATTGTGTGATGAATTTGATATTGTTAGCTCAAAGACGGGGAAAGAAATCTGTCAGGAATGCAGGGAAAATATTCTCAATTATTGTTTTTTTTCCTAAGGTATCCTGGTATGTGAATTGTGCGATGAAGATTTTGTAGAAATTAATTAAGTCTGAGAACTGCTGTATTCTGTGTTTATCTCTAAAATATCCGATGGGAGGGGGCAGCAGCATGTGGCTGCGCTCTTGAGTCTCTCTGTATTTTCTTGGTGTAGTACACGCTGGTAGATCTGTGTTTTGTTTAAGGCGACAATATTGTTTTGAAGTACAAAGAAATATTGTAAATTGAAAGTGAAATCTAGTGTCTAGTTTTAGAAGGAAACTTGTAATCCTCAATCCCAAAGCACCAATATATACTGGGTTGCCAAAACTTAGTGCGCTTCCACCCTATGATCCTGATGGGTGGATTTGTGATGTATGCGGAGTTACTAATTTTCAGTGTAGAGAGGTCTGTTACAATTGTGGAGCGAGGAGATCCAGGGTTGTAGCCCCCACCTTTCCCTTGCTAAACGCTGACAGCATCTATTATCGGCCACTGCCAGCACCAGCCACAGCAATTCCCCGCTCCAATTCCAGCCCCCCCCTCACAGCTGCAAGGACACAGCTCCCCTTATCAGCGGTTCATGTAACAGACTCCAGCTCCTGCCCTCCCCACCTTACACAAATCTAGTCTCATACTAAAATATCCCTTTTAACCCTGTCTGGGAATCTCACTCCCCAGCCCCGCCATGTCAATTCTCAGATCAAGAGGTTGTTTTAATTAGAGTAGATGACAGACCCAATAAATATACTCTTACAAAACCCTGTGGGTCCTTTCCTTGAGGTTGCTGTTCAGTTCCTAATCTCTCCCTCATGTCCGGTAAATTTACTGGGGGCAGATTTATTATCACAGTTCTGCTCCAGAATACAATTCCAAGATGATGGTCAGCTGATACTTACGTTATATAACCCCTATGCAGATGAATATAAAGAGATGTGTATCCTACATGCCCTTCCTACGGTTATGATGGTCCTGATAGACCCAGATTCTCCCCCAATAATGCCTGTAGAACCAGTAAAAGTGTTTCTCAAACCTGGTGCCCCTTTTTCTAAAGTCCATCAATACCCTTTGAAATATGATCAGGAGCAGTGTCTCAAGGGGCAAATACAAATGTTACTTGATAATGGTGCTCTGATACCCTGTGTTTCCCCATGTAACACACCCTTGTTTCCCGTTAAGAAAAAGACCCCACCCGGCCAACCCCCTGTGTACCGGCTGGTACAAGATCTACAGGCAGTTAATGCAGTTACTGTTCTGGAAACTCCGGTGCCTAATCCACATACTCTTTTTTCCCAGATATCTCAGGATGCTGCTTGGTTCACAGTCATCGATCTTGCCAATGCCTTCTTCAGTATTCCATTACACCCAGATTGCCAGTTCTGTTTGCATTCACTTATCAGGGATGACAATTGACGTGGACAGTTATGCCACAGGGGGCCCAAAAAGAAGTCCCAATCAGTTTGCAAAAAATATGGGCGAGTGTCTTTTACCCTGGCAATTAGAACACCCCTATGTCACGCTGCTTCAGTATGTGGATAATCTTTTGTTGTGTGCACAGACAGAGCAGGAAGCCATTGCTGCCACTGTTGGCCTTCTCAAGTATCTGGCAGATCTGAACTGTTGGGTTTCGGCCTCGAAACTTCGGTTCTGCCTTGGTCAAGTGATATTTTTGGGTCACTGTCTCCTTCAGGGTGCCAGACACCTCACAAAAGAAAGAAAAATAGCCGTCAGCTCCCTTCCTTTACCAAAAGATGAGACTGAACTCCAGCGTTTTCTTGGACTATGTACTTATTGTTGTCAGTGGATACCGGACGCATCCCGTATAATGCAACCTTTCTACAATGCCCTGGAAGACGGTTCAAGATGTGCTGATGATTTTGGCAGATTCCACACCGGATACACTGTTACTACGGAAGATACTGTAGTGCACGGAGCTGCACTCCCTCCCTCCCTCCCTCACTGTCAGCACAAGAAGTAGAACTTCAGGCTCCGTCTACTGCATGTGTTCTGGCCAAAGACAGGTGGGCTAATATATACACGGACTCACAGTATGCATTTGGTATTGCTCATGATTTCGGAGCCCTGTGGGCCAATCGAGGGTTTATTACCACCGCCGGGACTCCAGTGAAGAATGCTGAAGCTGTTAAAACCCTCACGGACTCAATCAAATTACCTACAAAGGTGGCCATTATCAAAGTTAAGGCGCACGGTCCTAGGAACAGTCCACACACTGTTGGTAACGTCTTTGTGGATATGCAAGCAAAAGCTGCTGCTCTCCTACCCGTTGAACTGACCATACCAACTCTGGTGACCACACGCTCTCAGCGTAAACAGTTACAAGAAACATTGACTCTACAGGAAGCTGATGATCCACGCCAGACTGAGGTTTTCTGTCGGACCCCGCGAGACCGCTTAATGACGCTGCAGAGAATGTCCCCAAAGGAAGAAGTGAAGCAGTGGAAGGCTGATGGAGCATGTATGGACAATGGTCTCTGGAAAAAGGACCAATTTCTGTGTCTCCCTAAGCGGATGTATCCTGCTATTGCCACGTGGGCACATGGGCCCACACATCGAGGAAAAAACCAGGCCCTAGCCTGGTACAAAAATTCTACTGGGCTCCAGGTATTTCTCCAGTCCTGACAGCACACAACCGTGCATGTAATATCTGTCAGATCTGCAATCCCGGTCAACTTCAACGCGTACCCCAGAAGCATTTTGCTAAGCCCGACTATCCTTTCCAAAGGCTCCAAGTGGACCACATCATGTTGCCTAAGTCTGGAAGGTATGAATATTGTCTGGTGGTTGTCGACATGTTCTCCAGTTGCCCTGAAGCATTCAACGTTACCAATATGACTGCATAGACTACAGCGAAGAAACTGGTGATGGAAGTTATATGCAGATATGGTGTTCCAGAAGTCGTTGAAAGTGACCAAGTCCTATGTGTATCAGGAGGTTTTGACAATGTTTGGATCCACTGTAGCCCTCCATACTATCCACAATCCAGTGGGAAAGTTGAGAGGCTGAATGGCACACTGAGGGGACAATTGACCAAAATGATGCAGGAGACTACGGCATCACGGCCAGAGCTCCTACCCATTGTACTGTACCACATTCGTACTACCCCTAAGGCAAAACATGGCCTGTCCCCATATGAGATATTGTTTGGTGCTAGGCCCACAGTTGCAAATTTCCAGTCTCAGTAGTTGTCAGAAGAAACTAACCGTGCTGTTCAATATGTTATTCAGTTTAGTAAAAATCTTGCTAACACCCATGTTTTAGTTTCTTCTTCCCTTCCAGATTCAGCAGAAACCGATATTTGTTACAACTTAAAGTCTGGTGATTTTGTGGTCGTGAAAAGGCATGTCAGAAAACACGGACTAGAACCCTTGTATGACGGTCCCTACCAAGTCCTCAGTATCACTCTTATGTCAGTAAAGCTGGAAGGAAGGCCGACGTGGATCCACGTATCGCACTGCAAGCTGGTCAAACAGACTAGTAGCAAATAAGGGGACATAATGTTTTGGTTTTCGCATTTTCTATATTATTATTGGTAACCACATGGGACAGCCTAAATTCCCCAATATCCTTGAATAATAAGTTTGTCAAATATCATGAAAGATTAGTAGTACAGATGGGTATAGCCAATAAAATTGTCAGTTCTATTTCCATTTACCCTATGATTACACAAATGTGGGATAAATTGCTTAGGGCCACAGACTATCTAGATGATCAAATTTGGGATATATTGGATATACTTAATACTACGGTTGTTGTCCAAAACCAATTTATTATAGTCACTCACTAATCAACATACTGTAGTAATGGATTACTTAACAGCAGCACAGGGTGGTATGCGTCAGATTATTGGACCCGCATGCTGTCATTATATAAATCCCAATAGCACTATGAAGTTTAAGTTAAAGTTAGAGGATATTCAAAGACTCAGAGATTAATATGATAAAGACAATGACCGTAATGAGGACAGTTGGTGGGCAGACACCTTCTCCTTTCTTAATCCAGCCAATTGGTTTGAGGGACCTGGGGGCTGGATAGCTGGAATCTTTCAAAGTTTGTTAAATATTGTTGTCTTAATTCTTGTTATGTATGTAATACTAAAACTTGTTCTTTGGTGTATTTCTGTATGTATTAGGAAATTTTGCACTAAGACAACTAATGATGAAACCAAAAGCGTTGCCACCTCTGCTCTTCTCTACACCGATTTCACAAAGTTACCTGATGAAGATGTTGAAGCCAAGCGCATGGCTATCTTCAAAAGATCCCCACTACTGTTATCAATAGTTGTTATTCGTAAATTCTAGTATACAGGGGGGACGGGTACGCCGCAACAGCCATGGCTGGTAACATGGCATCAGTCATGTGAAGACCAGTACCCCTCGAGCTTAGAGCTTGGGATAGTACCTCTGATGCTGGACATTAACAAAATGTATCTAGGGGGGAATGTGAAGGAACAAATTGTGCTAGGTTCTCCATTTTGTGCTAGATTCTCCATTTTGTGTTTTTGACTCCATTTTCTTGTTGCTTTAAGATAAATTCTGTTATTTAATTAGGTAAAAGGTTACAGCTGCCATGAAGTAACTTTATCTTGTTGTTCACAAGCCTGGTATGCAACTAGGCTATGGTTCATAATTGGTATAAAGACCTTGAGTCTTCGGACTCGAGCCAGGGAAGAGATTCGGGGGTGTATCACTATACAAGGCTGAGGCATGTGTTAGAAAAACACATACTATGCCAAAAAGACATGACCATATCTGTAGTTTCCATTTTTCCTGTATCCTCATGGGTTAAGTTTTTCCTGTATTTTTATAGGTTAAGAACTGTGAGCGTGTTCTTATGCTGATTGGTTGAAGTATAATTTCTATGACAATGAAAACTCATACACAAAATAAACGGGGGCCAGAGATCTGCTCGATCCCCCATACAGAGACACACGTCTCCGTCTGGTCATTTTCAGTTGCCGGCAACACCTTGTATATTAATTTGGAAATCACTGGGTTAACCGTGAAGGATCACTTTAGATCCTCCCTCAACAGTATCGCTGGTCGTGATCGTTGGAAAGTTGCAGAGTGTGACAGTACCCTTAGACTGCATGCAGGTGAACTTCCTTTCACTAAGCAGGTGACTCATGGCCAGGGCCACGTACCCTGCTTTATCTCCTGAATCCGCCCTCCATCTGTACCCTTCCCCCACCTAGAGAAGAGGGGAATAGAAATGCACCACAGTACACCAACCAGACAAACAAGGTAACATGAACAGGGGAAACAGAAAATACCAGGCATACAAGTATACACTCACATATAACAGAGGAATGCACCGGGCAATCGAGGATGAGGTAGAAACAAAGTAGGAGAAGAAAGGGAATTATCACAGTCACTAAACCAAGCAACAGTCACGGATAAATCCAGCAAACACCTACGCTTATAACCACCAACTACTATCCTCCCAGAAATTCAGCATAAGCTATCTCTGATGATGTGTGTCAGTCAGGACCTAAATTATATAGAAGATAGGAATGCCTAACCATGCTCAGTTGAGAGCCCTAGCTCCCAGAGCTCTCAAAATGGCAGATTAACCCCTGTACTGCCAAAAAGAAATTGACACCATTTACAATGAAGGCGAAGTACTTCTATTCTGCGCAGGAGTAGGAGAAATCAGACGCTGCGGTCTTCTGGCTCCACTATGATGCAGTAACCATGTGACACACTGTATATGTACCAGACATAGTGTCCTATTGAATAGGTAGAATAATATTTGAATAATCTTGGCAACTTAGACTATTTAGTGATGATGCATCACACACAAAATGAATTAAAAAAATATTTAAACACAGGTTGCAATGTAACAAAACAGGTAAAAAGCCAAGGGGGTGAATACTTTTACAAGCCACTATACATGTACTAGACATAGTATCCTAGGGAATAGGTAGAATAATATTTTAAAAAACTTGGGTTAGTGACATGGGTTGTCAGTTCTTTGGAGATCACTATGCGGTATGCAAAGGCAGTTCAGAGGTTAGAGGGAAACAGTCACGAGAGGATCTTTTAAAATTCAAATTCTCCGACTTCGCTGAATTTTCTCCAAAAAATGTATCTGCAGCAAACCACATACGGTAGTTAAAATGCCTTTAATTGCCTGGAAAATATGTGTAAAACATTGTGAGTTCAGCTTGGTGTCAATTGAACACGTTTTGAGCTTTGTAATGCAAACACAGACAGGTAGTCCTGGCAGCAACACAGTTTAGCACTATGAAAAACAGTGGGCAGCCAGAAAGTGTGTGGCTGGCATGGTTGCACAGTAGCTGCGTCAGGAGCAGCATGGTAGAAAATTAAGATGGAACAGGCAAAGCACCGCTTGGCAGTTAAGGGCCGACTGTGAAGTAACTGTAGCAGCATGGTAGAGAGCTTATAAGGGTAGGCAAGAAGATACTTGGCAGTTTAGGACCAGCATTCCACCACCTCCAGCATTTCCTCCCACACCCCCATTATTGCCCTTTCCACCACCACCTTCATTGTCCATTCCACCACCACTATCATTGCTTTTTCCCCTACCATCCCATCATTGCCCTTTCCACCACCTCCATCATTTCCTCTCCCCCACCACCCCCATTATTGCCTTTCCACCACCACAATTATGTCCTTTCCACCACCACCATCATTGCACTGTCCCCCACCCCATCATTGTTCTTTCTACCACCTCCATCATTGCTTTTTCCCCCACCAACCCATCATTGCCCTCTCCATCACCCCATCATTGTTCTTTCCACCACCTCCATTACAGCCTTCTCCTTCATCACCCCAATTCATTGCCTTCTTCCCCACCATTCCCATCATTGACTTTTCCGTTACCATCATTACCTTCTTCCCCACCTCCATCATTGCCTTCTTCCCCACAACCCCCATCATTGCCCTTTCCACCACATTCATCATTTCCTCCTCCCCCACCATCCCCATCATTGCCCATTCCACAACTTCCATGATTTCCTCCTCCCACACCACCCCATCATTGCCCTCTCCATCACCCCATCATTGCCTTCTCCCCATCTGCCACATCATTGCCTTCTCCTCCCCTACACACACAGACACACACAGCACCATTCACCTCTCTGCACATTCCCCCGCAGCGCTACGCATGCACGCACACACACACAATGACCTCTCTGCTACAGCATCACCATCGGCAGCTTCCTCTCTCTGGCACAGCCGCCCGCTGAATGATGACATTATCCAGCGGCACTGTCTGTGTGAGAGGAACCGCGGGCAGGAAGCAGGACAGATCTCTGCAGCTCCGCTCCGCTGCTATTTTCTCTTGTAGGCAGCGGAGCTGCAGGGATCACTCCTTGCCCGCTGCACATGAGGGCGATCTGGCCAGGGCCCCCTCGGGGCCAGATAAACAGGCCAGATTGCCCTCATTATTAGCCACCCTGCAGGGACCCACCTCCACCTCCGGGCACCGGTGCAGCCACACAGGCTGCACATGCGGTATGTCCGCCCATGGCCCACTCCACTCCTCAGCCTGAAAAGACAGATAATTAATTGAATAACATGGAAATTAATAATTTCCCATTTCTATACCATACCGCCCATAGAAAGGACTGAATACAAAGAACATGTCATGATCTGGCATCAATCTACTCAGGTTATCCTAGGTTTTTCCCTTTGAATTTAATTGAATGTAGACTTTTTTTTCCCTTATGATACTATAAAGCCAGCTGGGTAATGGATTCAGCTTGTTTTATTACAGAAGTGTGACGGTTTATTCATGTCCCTTGTTCTGCATGATTTGTGATCACTATTAAGAATTTTCTTTTATCTATTTTTATATGTAAAAGCAGTTACTCCAGCGCCGTTGAAGTAGAGAAAATGTTGGCTTGACATAAAAAGAAACAAGAGATCTGAGATGTCCCAGAATAGTTTGTGGGAAGGTTCATAATGCAGAGGAACTCGCAGCTATACTATAGAAAGTCCTCCACTGGAAACAAAACAGATACAGAATATCTATATGCTCGCCATGCTTCTAACCACCTATAGAGAATAGAAGGTGCTAGTGTAACACCTGTGTTATAGATGGCAACATAACTGCATGATTGAAAAAACTCCAATTTCTCTCGTCCAAAGGTTAAATGTACAAATGCAGCAGATCTGTCCACACATGAAGTAACAGATTAGATGTGCTGACAGGTTGGCTGGAGAGATCATCTGAATGCTGTCTATTAAATGGCTTATAAGTGCTTCCAAAATTTTTTCTTACCAGAAATGGCCTGGGGGATGGTCATAGGAAGGTCAGAGTTTGCAGGATTTATTTATATGTAAAGGGAAGATCCAGTATCGTGTTCTCTTTCTGAGATATACAACTCTGGCAAAAAATAAGAGACCACCACATCAAAACCCTGTCGTGGGCAGCCCAGTCTCCAGACCTGAACCCCATTGAAAACCTCTGGAATGTAATCAAGAGAATGATTGATAGTCACAAGCCATCAAATACAGAAGAACTGCTTAAATTTTTGAGCCAGAAGCAGTGTGAAAGACTGGTGGAAAGTATGCCAAGACGCATGAAAGCTGTGATTAAAAATCATGGTTATTCCACAAAATATTGATTTCTGAACTCTTCCTGAGTTAAAACATTAGTATTGTTGTTTCTAAATGATTATGAACTTGTTTTTTTTGCATTATTTGAGGTCTGAAAGCACTGTTTTTTTAATTTTGATCATTTTTCTTTGTCAGAAAAAAAATACTAAATTTATTGCTTGGAAATTCGGAGACGTTGTCAGAAGTTTATAGAATAAATGAACAATTTACATTTTACTCAAAAATATACCTATAAAGAGAAAAATCAGACAAAGTGAACATTTTGCAGTGGTCTCTTAATTTTTTGCCAGAGCTGTATGTATCATTATAACCTCTCATTCTTTATGGGATCAGGGAACCTTTCATCAAATTTTTCTCTACTGGAGAGAGAGACTGGAGGAGGTGTGAGGGAATGGGGTCAGTGGTGCAAGTAGTCAGACGAGAAGAGGAGAGGAGCTTGGGGAAAGGGGCAGCACAGCTGAGTTTTGCTGTGTCACATTGCAAACCCTTTTATCTTCTCTCCTCCTGTCCTAGCACTATTAGCTCTGCTGTACTGCCCCCTGCCCTTGCATTTGCTGTCTAGAGATGTATCAGTAATCACACTAATGTCTGTCATGCTCACAACTTGTACTTGCTCTGCAGTGAGATCATAGCAGGGTGTCATTATATCTCATACAGTATAAACCCAAAACAGACTGTTCCTGTGTGAAATGTAATGACTGCCTGCTCTGATCTCACTGCAGAGCAATTACAAATTGACCTAAGAACAATAACATATAAGGTGTGATTACATCTCACACACTGAGAAACCTACTCCTAGTTTTTTTTGTGGGCATGTTCTTTTTCCAGTGTGTTGCTGCCTGCTTATGATTGGTCAACATCATATAGGGGAACAATTACATACCCTCAGATGCCAAGTGCTTTGATTGGTAATATCTCTGCAACAAAAAAACAACATCCGTTTTAATCCGCTTTGCAGCCAATATTACATTGTGTGTCTAGTTCAGCATGAAAAATTTGGTCAAAGCTCCTTCTTACCTGTGCAATTGAGAATGCCTGTACAATGGTTGACTATTAGAGCGCCCGCTAGGACCGTGGGGTACTCAGAACCGGGCTGGTTCTTAAAGAGATGTGTCACAGCAGTGGTGACCCAGTCCATGGCCTTGGGCGTCCAATAAAAGGGGCAATAGTGCAGTGGGAAATAAAGTCTAAAGAGTAGTCCCCAGGGCTCCTGGTGAAGTTGGTAAGGATGATAGATGGTGAAGTGCAGGAAAGAATTGGAGGACACAAAGTTGCAGTCTCTTTACCTTTTACTGGTGCAGTTCAGGTACAGGTTACAGGTGGTCTTTGGAATCCGGGTAGCCTGGAAGCGATTCGGAATCCCCCTAGCCAGGTGGGGTTGGAAGCTTTCCTTACTGCACTGTATTCTGAGTCCCTTGCTGCCTGAGGCTTCAGACAAGGTCCTCTCTCACTCTGTCCTTTTAGGTGGCCACTACCCGCATGGCAGGCAACTCAAACCTTTTTACAGGGGTCCCTCTCTCGTTGTAACTTTGGGCTCTATCTGCTGCTGTGCCATCGGGTGTAGTTGTGGCCAGGAGACTTGGAATCTCCTGCCCCCCAGTTTCTGCTGTGGAGCATACAGTTCCCCACAACCTCGGACTTCCGGCCTCCGGTTTCTGTGCTTGAACCTGCAGCTCTACTCCAGTTTCTCTCTCCTCCATTGCTCCTTCTCCCCTCACTATCTCCTACAGACTGTCTGACTCTCCTGTCAGGAGCTGCAGAACCACATGTCTGCTCGGCTCCAGCTCTCCTCACAGACTGCCCTCTAACTCCTCCTCCAGCCAGAATATATAGGAAAGCTATCCTCAATCCGAGTCTAGAGCTCCCTCTTCTGGCCCGGAGTCAGAACAGTGTTGTATGTACTTGTTACCTCTTAAAGGGATCCTTGTCGCTTCCAGGCATGGCATCACCCTCCCCGTGAGGAAGGCAATACCACTCTGACAACCGGACCCCTGGGGTGTCACACTATTATGATGTGCTCATTTTTGGATGTCTTCAACAATAATTGGCCAGTGTAAACTATGAAATGAACAATGATTAGCAATAAAATTGCTTACTGTTGATCTTGAAATGTGCTACCTTAGAAAAATAACTGTTATCGGAGGCACGATCAGTAAAAAATATCAGCGTATTGTAACTGAATATTGCTGCCATGCAACAACGAAATGCTATAATACATTAATTAATTATCACAAGTACTTGAGCAAACAAACTGTGAACAATATGGAATGCAATAATTGAATAATGGTGCCACACCATGAATAAATAACATAGTAGATTGACAGAAAATTAGTAAATGACCCCATAAAACTAACACCCTTTAAGAAAAATGAAGAAAGAATAGATGCTATATATATAATACTGTCAATTACATTATTTCTTACAGTTATTATTCTTCCTTAAATTGTGCCATTCAGATGGTGCTCCTTGAAAGGTCATTTTTATTTTCATAAAGCAATAGTATATATTTTATTATAGAAGTCTCCTTCTTTCTCCTCCTGGACTAATCTTTCAAGATATATTACAAAGTCACTTATTTTCATGTGTACTATTGATTTATTAAATAAAAATATTACGACAGTTAAACATTAAAGTGAATCTGTCAGCAGGTTTTAGCTATGTAATCTAAGGACAGAATTAGGTAGCTGAGACACTAAAATCAGCAAAGTGTGTGTGTGTGTGACACTAGTTGCTACTCACGGACGGACTGTGAGGCAAAAGTTTCGGGGTCACTACCCAGAGAGCACTTAGAAAGCTTAGGGAAAAGACAAAGGCGTAAGTCAGGTCATGGTCTGGGTTTGAAATACCAGGAGATAGCAGATCAAAGCAAAAGGACAAGAAAAAGAGATTGTTAAAGCACAGTCCAAGGGACAGGCAATGGAAGACCAGAACTCAGAACAACAGAATCAGGCTAATACTCATCAGGAAGCATAAACTATTTCTGGCAGGGATCACAGGCACACAGCTCAGTTAAACAGCTTGGGCAATCTCAATGAGAGAGAATACCTGGAGAAAGTCCTGCATCTCCCAGTCCCAGAATGGACAGCTGAACTGTCAAAGCACTGATAGCTCAGCACGGCCATAACAAGATTGGACAACCAAGCTGTCAATCAAAGCTGTCATGATCCAGACCAGGTTTTGAGTCCTGTCTTCCCTTTCCCGGTCTGATCATGTCAGGGGTTAACTTTTCTCAGCCTCAGTCTGGTTTCAGGTTTTGCTATTTATCTCTGTTGCATCCTGCAGTCGGCGTCAGTTATAGTTCTGCCTACAGCGTGTGTAGCTGACTCTGGTATATCCTGACTTGTCCTGCTGCGTTAGGTGCCTAAACCCGTGTCTCTGTATTCCCCAATCTGTTGTGAACTCCGTTTTCCGGCTCCCCCTTGTGGTCACAGATGGTATTGTGTGACTTTGGTTTTTTGGCTCCCCCTGGTGGTTTGGTTTATTATCCTGCGGGTCTGCTGGATCAGCTGCCTCGTTATTCACCAGGGAGGCTCCTATTTAGCTCTGCTTCACTTCCACTTGTTGCCGGCTGTCAATGTATTCAGTGCTATTCTGATTACTCCTGATTATCTCGTTTTCTGCCTCTTCAGGATAAGCTAAGTTCTGTTTGAATATTTTTTGCTCATCTGCCTGCAATATGATTTCTGTGTATGATGAGTCTAGTCCAGCTTGCTAACATGTGATTTCTTTTTGCTGGTAAGCTCTGGGGTACGGAGTTGCTTCCCCCGCACCGTTAGTTGGTGCGGGGGCTCGAGCAATCTCTGCGTGGATATTTTGAATAGGGTTTTTTATTGACCGCACAGTTTCCTTCCTATTTTCTGCTATCTAGTATTAGCGGGCCTCATTTGCTAAATCTGATTTCATCTCTGCGTTTGTGCTTTCCCCTTAACTTACCGTTAATATTTGTGGGGGGCTATTCTATATCTTTGGGGTCTTCCACTGAGGCAAGTGAGGACTTACTTTCCCTCCAGGAATAGTCAGTTTCTCAGGCCGTGACGAGACGTCTAGGATTTTTAGGTAACGTTCCACGGCTGCCTATAGTTGTTTGCGGATAGGATCAGGTAGCGGTCAATCTGTTCAGTTACTTAGCTAGTCCGACCAGCGATCCTTGCCACTAGGATCATAACACCAATCCCCATCTTGACTCAATGTTCCATTTTTTACATGTTTACTCCATGGTTTTGACTTGGCTTGTATCCTGACCTGCTTCTGCCTTCTGTCTTTTGCTTATCCGCTCCTGGCTGTTACTGACCTTTTGGCTTGTCTCTGACTTTGTGTTATGTCTATTCCTTTGGTACTGCGCTACTGACTATATCTACCCGGCCTGTTTGACATTCCTACTGCCACCTAGTGGTAGCTTTGCTGCTGCACAACAGGCCTGCTTTGTCTAGGTGGTGCCCTCCTTCCACTCTATAGCCATCTAGTGGAGCTTGCACCTACCTGCATTGCAGCAGCGTGACAAAAACACTGACAACTCAGCATGACCCAGTTTCCACAGGACAGCAAAACAATCACCCACCGATTGGAGGAATTGTGACAGTGTGCTGTTTACTTACAATAAAGGTTTTATCATTCATTAGGAGATAATAACTGTTGGACTACAGCAGGGCATGAGCCCTGGTTTGACTGTGCCCCCTCCTTTGACAAGCAGCTCACTGTCAATAAACTACAGTGGTTTTACATTTCTGTTTTTTTTTCTGTCAGGATTGGGGTGCAGAGAGTACATTAATGAGAAAAAAATTAACTTTTTTGAATTGACCACATGGCTGCAATGAAAGAAAATAGTGAAAAATTCAAAGGGGTATGAATAGTTTCCATACTCACTGTATGTACACAGATAGCTATGTTGTGGATGTTGTTAGCTTTCTCAACTCTGCTACATGCTGCATCTTAGAACTCTGTGTCTCAACTGCTGCACCCAGTAAATTAAGTGATACATCATTGGAATCAGGCTCTCTTGACCTATATTATGCTACTCTCAGACTAAATGGAGAATATGTGCTGACATATTCTGTTTAAATTACACTATAGTAAATAACCTCAAAATACAGTGTCCCCCAAAGTTATCCATATAAGATCTTAAGTACTCCATGAGAGTTATGTTAGTGTAAATGTTTCCAACATCAAATAATGCCATTTATTCTGTGCCATCTGTGTGCCCCATATACAGGTGCTTCTCATAAAATTAGAATATCATCAAAAAGTTAATTCAATTCAGTTCTTCAATAGAAAAAGTGAAACTCATATATTATATAGAGTCATTACAAACATAGTGATCTATTTCAAGTGTTTATTTTTGTTAATGCTGATGATTATGGCTTACAGCCAATGAAAACTCAAAAGTCATTATCTTAGTAAATTAGAATAATTAACAAACAAAACACCTGCAAAGGCTTTCTGAGCATTTAAAAATGTCCCTTAGTCTATTTCAGTAGACTCCACAATCATCTGTTTTTTGGGGCTATAGATGGAAGACTGATGGAATCTCAATCATAGGGTCAAACGTGATGTGAAAAGAGACTTAGGGTACTGTCACACTCTGCAACTTTCCAACGATCACGACCAGCGATACGACCTGGCCGTGATCGTTGGAAAGTCGTTGTGTGGTCGCTGGAGAGCTGTCACACAGACCGCTCTCCAGCGACCAACGATGCCGAAGGCCCCGGGTAACCAGGGTAAACATCGGGATACTAAGCGCAGGGCCACGCTTAGTAACCCGATGTTTACCCTGGTTACCAGCGTAAAAGTAAAAAACAAACAAACCGTACATACTCACATTCCGGTGTCCTTCAGGTCCCTTGCCGTCTGCTTCCCGCTCTGACTGAGTGCCGCCGTAAAGTGAAAGCAGATCACAGAGGTGACGTCACCGCTGTGCTCTGTACTGCCTTACGGCCGGGAGTCAGTCAGAGCGGGAAGCAGACGGCAAGGGACCTGAAGGACACCGGAATGTGAGTATGTACGTTTTTTGTTTTTTTTTACTTTTACGCTGGTAACCAGGGTAAACATCGGGTTACTAAGCGCGGCCCTGCGCTTAGTAACCCGATGTTTACCCTGGTTACAAGCGAACGCATCGCTGGATCGCTGTCACACACAACGATCCAGCGATGACAGCGGGAGATCCAGCGACGAAATAAAGTTCCAAACGATCTCAGCAGGGTCCCTGATCGCTGCTGCGTGTCAGACACAGCGATATCGTATGGATATCGCTGGAACGTCACAGATCGTACCGTCATAGCGATCAAAGTGCCACTGTGTGACAGTACCCTTACTGTGTTGCTCTCTGAATCCTATCCAAACCTTACCTCCTAGGAGTATTGTGCATGTTAACCCCTCTGCTTTCACCCCCACTCCCATTTTATATTGTGCATGTTTCCCCCTTTGCTTCTACTACCTCATCCATTTATAATGGGCATGTGTAGCTCTGCATGGTAGCCGCTGGCGAGGAACTTGACCGCGTATAGCCCATTTGGGATCTTTTCCTAAAACCATCCCGCCACTTGTGACCAAACCAAAAATTCCCCAACTTAACGCTAATTATGCAATAAAGACATAACATGTTAAATTCTTTTGTATAATTTTGGCCACAGCGGCCAGATTTATTAACAAACAAAACATAATAAATATAATTATAAAAAAAAACATCTGAAGAACTTGAGGGGGAGAGTTCTTGGAGCTAAAAGATCTGGCATCATGTATATAGGCAAAAATGCCCTCCAAAATTTCAAAACAACCCTTTTTACCCTCAGCCGTGACCACCAGCTTGAGGGCACCATGTAACCCTTTTTAGGGCAGACCAAAACCCCAAAGCTCCCAAGGACAATCCCCGTCCAGAGCCCGTAACCACCAGCCAGATCAACCCCCATCAAATTGACCTTCCTCCAATAAAACATCACCAACTCCAAGAACCCCTCCCCCCACCAACCACGAACAGCCCTGACCACCTCAGGCTCGTTAGTGCCCCACCACAGCCAAAGCCCTTTCAACTCCCTCCTGGAGAGCGAGCGCCCACAAGTCAATACCGATCTCATTCAAATGCACGCCATCCTCTCTCCAAAAATTACCGACCCCAGCCTCCAACTCAAAGTGCCTCACTGCAATTCCCCCGTTCCTGGATACAAAATCCGCTACAGATCTTTTAAGTTTTATCCTGGCCCTATTAATGCCTTTCAAGGATCGAGCCAACCTCCATTGCTTCCTAGGCACTATGTCAGACCACACCGTCAGAACTCCCAGATAACAGACCCACAATCTCAAAAAATCAAATCGGATGTCCCTAATCAGTTCCCTAATCGGTTTCGTACCCAAGTCATTCCCCCCCATGTGCACCAGTAAAATATCCGGAGCTCTATATAGATGCACGGCCCAAGAAAATTCCGGCAACACCCTATTCCATAACATACCCCTGAACCCCAACCAACAAATCTCAACAATATTATGGCTAAAACCTAACTGTCTGCCATCCGGCCTGTTGTCCGCCCGCAACGCACCCCAATACACGAACGAATGTCTGAAAATCCAGGTCAATAACGGGGGCCGACCTAAAAAACAGAACAACAATTACATGCCAGCATGACTCAATACACCCCAAAAACAACACCTAACGACGAACATAAGTCAAATAACGATTCAAATTCCATCTCCCAATCCGTTTAATCACTTCAGCTCCTAAACCCAAACCGTCTGCCTCTGTAGCACCCCCGATCCTAAAAGAGTGAGACCCGTAGGACCCAGAATCACATCCCAACTCCACCAAAACCTTCTTCAAAACTGCCGTAAATTGAAAACACGACAAAAAGGTCCCATCTTGGTGACAAAGCAGCGGGCCCGATCTACAAGACCACAGACTCCAGTACTCCTCCAAACAACGTTGCGGGCACATCAAACCTCCATCCACCCTACCTAAAACTACCTGCTTACCCTTTCCAAACTTGTCAGTTTTCGACCGCCGAATCCAAAACGAAATGCCTCCCGCCCAAAAATCAACGTCCTCTGCCAACAAACCCCCTGCTCTGTGTTTGCTAGGAGACACCAGCTCCCCCAATCTCAACACCCCAAAAAATGCCTAAGAATAGGCCAACCTGAACAGGGAAGCTTCAAAATGAGAACAACAAAGTCTACCAACTACATTCCCCTACCTAGTTAACATGTTAAACGAAATGGGTCTGCGCTTGTCGACACTAACATTCCCGCTACGAAAACCCTTCAGCGCCTGTTTAATCAGAAAATTTTTGGTAATATCAACCGATCCCTGCAGCTTAAAACCAAAAGCCAAACCTGCCATAAATTTATTTACTTTCGATACAGACCAACCCCACTCAGACGCTTTACCCACCAAAAACAATACCGCCAGCGTTCTATCAGTATCAGATTCCACCACTCCCCATTGACCAAACCAGCTTTCCCATATTTTCCAAGCCGATTTGTAAGCCAGCCACGTAGGCGCAGAGACTGAGGACTGAATCAACCGACCTCCTCGACCGCAACAATTTTCCACAAACGTGAAGGGCATACCACTCCTGAGGCTTCCGCGTCTGGCGCCAACTCCCGGAGACGTTCCCACTGTGAACGAGACAAAGCATCTGCTATAGAATTTTCCACACCCAGCAAGTGTACCGCAGAAATGTATGCATTCAATTCCAAACACCGCAACACCAACTCCCTAACCAATCTAATCACCGGAGGAGAGGATGAAGTTTAACTATTGATAATAGAGACCATGCTTATGTTATCACAGTGAAACCTGACCTTCCGATTTTGAAAAATGTCACCCCAAATCACAACTGACACCACGATTGGGAACAATTCCAATAGTGCAAGATTCCTGTGCAAGCCCTGCCTCCGCCAGCCGACCGGCCACAAACCGGCACTCCACCGACCTCCGCAATACGCACCATAACCCACCGAACTGGCTACGTCCGTGTAAATCTCGCAATCGAAGTCATCCAACTTTTCTAACTGAATCAACGATCTACCGTTGTAATTTGATAAAAAACGCTGCCAAACAACCAAATCCTCTCTATGTTCCTTAGTCAAACGAACGAAATGATGTGACGCCCTAATTCCTGCCGTCGCCAACGACAACCTGCGGCAAAAAATCCTGCCAATGGGCATAATCTGGCATGCAAAGTTCAAACGCCCCAAAAGGGACTGCAACTCTTTCAAAGTCACCTTCCGCAATCGACCAATCCTGTGTACCTCTTGTACCAGCCACAAAAGCTTATCTTCGGGTAACCTACACTCCATTTTCTCAGAATCAATAAGGATGCCCAAGAAACTCAAAACCTTGCCCAGTCCCTCAGTCTTTTCCTTGGCCAATGGAACACCAAAAAGCCCAGC
Organism: Ranitomeya variabilis; assembly: GCF_051348905.1. NCBI lineage: Eukaryota > Metazoa > Chordata > Amphibia > Anura > Dendrobatidae > Ranitomeya > Ranitomeya variabilis. The sequence continues at coordinate 511,094,613 of NC_135237.1, forward strand.
CATCCACTCCATAGTAGCCAACAAATTCCTACATACGTCTGAATCCGGGGGGCCAATAAACAAGAAGTCATCCAAATAATGAATGACGGAAGGGACTCCGGTAACGTCCCTAACCACCCATTCCAGGAAAGTGCTAAACGTTTCAAACAGTGAACAAGAAATCGAACAGCCCATAGGCAAACATCTATCTAAATAAAAACCACTGTTCCAAAAACAACCCAGCAGAGGAATACTCTCTGGGTCAACCGGGAGCAACCGAAAGGCCGATTCGATGTCCACCTTAGCCAACAATGCCCCTTTTCCATACCGCCGCACCCACTGTACTGCCGCATCAAATGAAGTGTACACCACTGACCATAACTCTTCATCAATGCCGTCATTAACTGACCTACCCCGCGGATACGACAAATAGTAGATCAACCGAAACTTGTTAGGCTCCTTCTTAGGCACCACCCCTAATGGCGAAACAATCATTCCTTCGATCGGCAAAGAACTAAATGGCCCAGCCATCCTACCCAGTTCCACCTCTTTTGCCAACTTGCTGCTGACCAACGCCCCATGCAAGTCTGCTGACCTAAAGTTCTTGGTAGTAAAAGGAACCACGTGATTAGGAGCCGGAATCCGAAAACCATCAGAAAACCCGTGTAAAAGAATACCCGCCTTTTCCTGATCCGGGTATCTATTTAGATAAGGGCCATCCTTTGAAGCCTCACTGGAGTCTCCCCCTTGACTGCCACCCACTCTTGGCTTACCCCTTGCCTTCTTGAAACACTTTGACGCTCCATGAGAGCCTCCGTTGCAATGGGAACAAATGTGTTTAAATTTACAGGAGTTCCCGTACTTACATTGGCCGTCATTAAACTGCCAACATGTTCCTGACTTCTCTTTCCCACCCTGGGCCCCATGATCTCCGCTGCTATGTCCAGACTGTTGGCTGCCGGCACTTCCGCTCCCATGAAAGTACTGCCCGTACCTCACAGGGGCCATAACTTTCAACCAGAGCCCAATGTCTTTTTTGATCCCATTTGATTTCCGGCCTAACCTGTTATGATCCTGTGACATTGGAGCCGCATAAGACTTTCTCAGGAGTAGGTGGAACCTATACTGACCGCAATCCCTAAACTGACACCGCAACTAGAAGTAGACGTGGGATGTACCTAACAATCCTAGACACTTCGACACAGCCGGAGGACTAAATACCCCTATAGATGGAAATGGGAATCCTATCTTGCCTCAGAGCAGAACCCCAAAGGATAGACAGCCCCCAACAAATATTGACTGTGAGTATTAGAGGAAAGACACACGCAGGCAGAAAACAGGGTTTAGCAAAAGAGGCCACTGTAGCTAGATAGGATAGGATAGGACAGAATGCTAAGCGGTCAGTAATAAAACCCTGAAAATAACCACAGCAGATAATACAAAAATTCCACCATCTAACTAAAGATATGGAACGTATATCTGCATCTCCTGAGAATCCAACTTGACTGGAAAAATCCTGCACAGTCAAAGCTGGACAAGAAAAAACAATGAATAGCACTGATCTGTAAAGCACACAGTATGTGTGCTGCAGAATCAAAAACCAAACACTTATCTTTGCTGAATGGCAGCAGGGCAGGAGGAACAGACTGAGATCCAAACCTTCCAAGAACAATGGACAACTGGCAAGGACTAATGAATCCTGCAACCTTAAATACCCCAGTCAGCACTGCAATTAGCAGGGACACCTGCCCAGGATTGCAACCCAGGGACAACTGCATTACCACCAACAACCACCAGAGGGAACCCAAGAGCAGAATTCACAACAGTACCCCCCCTTGAGGAGAGGTCACCAAACCCTCACCAGAGCCCCCAGGCCGATCAGGACAAGCCAGATGAAAGGCACGAACCAAATCAGCAGCATGGACATCAGAGGCAAAAACCCAAGAATTATCCTCCTGGCCATAACCCTTGCATTTGACAAGGTACTGAAGCCTCCGCCTCGAAAAGCGAGAATCCAAAATCTTCTCAACCACATACTCCAACTCCCCATCAACCAACACCGGGGCCGGAGGATCAACAGAGGGAACAACGGGCACCACATATTTCCGCAATAAAGATCTATGGAAGACATTATGGATAGCAAAAGAGGCCAGAAGCGCCAATCGAAAAGACACCGGATTAATAATCTCAGAAAACCTATAAGGACCAATAAATCGAGGCTTAAACTTAGGGGAAGAAACTTTCATAGGAACATGACGGGAAGACAACCAAACCAGATTCCCAACCCGAAGCCGGGAACCAACACACCAACGACGGTTAGCAAAACGTTGAGCCTCCTCCTGAGACAACACCAAATTGTCCACCACATGAGCCCAAATCTGCTGCAACCTGTCAACCACAGAATCCACACCGGGACAGTCAGAAGGTTCAACCTGCCCTGAAGAAAAACGACGATGAAAACCAAAATTACAAAAGAAGGGCGAAATCAAAGTAGCCGAACTAGCCCGATTATTAAGGGCAAACTTGGCCAATGGCAAGAAAGCCACCCAATCATCCTGATCAGCAGACACAAAGCATCTCAAATAAGTCTCCAGGGTCTGATTAGTTCACTCGGTTTGGCCATTTGTCTGAGGATGAAATGCGGAAGAAAAAGACAAATCAATGCCCAGCCTAGCACAAAAGGCCCGCCAAAACCTAGAAACTAACTGGGAACCTCTGTCGGACACAATATTCTCCGGAATACCATGCAAACGAACTGCATGCTGAAAAAACAATGGAACCAAATCTGAAGAGGAAGGCAATTTAGGCAAAGGCACCAAATGAACCATCTTAGAGAACCGGTCACAAACCACCCAGATAACCGACATCCTCTGGGAAACCGGAAGATCAGAAATAAAATCCATAGAAATATGCGTACAGTGCCTCTCAGGGACTGGCAATGGCAAAAGCAACCCACTAGCACGGGAACAACAAGGCTTGGCCCGCGCACACGTCCCACAAGACTGCACAAAAGAACGCACATCACGTGACAAAGAAGGCCACCAAAATGACCTACCAACCAAATCTCTGGTACCAAAAATACCAGGATGGCCAGCCAACACAGAACAATGAACCTCAGAAATCACTCTACTAGTCCATCTGTCAGGAACAAACAGTTTTCCCACCGGACAGCGGTCAGGACTGTCAGCCTGAAATTCCCGAAGAACCCGTCGTAAATCAGGGGAAATGGCAGAGAGGACCACCCCCTCTTTCAGAATGCCCACCGGTTCAAGGACCTCAGGAGAATCAGGCAAAAAACTCCTAGAGAGGGCATCAGCCTTAATATTCTTAGAACCCGGAAGATACGAGACCACGAAATCAAAACGGGAAAAAAACAAGGACCATCGAGCCTGTCTAGGATTCAGCCGTCTGGCAGACTCGAGGTAAATCAGATTCTTATGATCGGTCAAGACCACAATACGGTGCTTAGCTCCCTCAAGCCAATGTCGCCACTCCTCAAACGCCCACTTCATAGCCAACAATTCCCGATTGCCGACATCATAATTGCGTTCGGCAGGCGAAAACTTACGGGAAAAGAAGGCACATGGTTTCATCAAGGAACCAACAGGATCCCTCTGGGACAAAACGGCCCCTGTGCCAATCTCAGAAGCGTCAACCTCAGCCTGAAACGGAAGAGAAACATCCGGTTGACGCAACACTGGAGCAGAAGTAAATCGGCATTTAAGCTCCTGAAAGGCAGAGACAGCTGCAGAGGACCAATTGGCCACATCAGCGCCTTTCTTCGTCAAATCGGTCAAGGGTTTAACCACGCTGGAGAAGTTAGCAATGAAACGGCGATAAAAATTAGCAAAGCCCAAAAATTTCTGAAGGCTCTTCACGGATGTGGGTTGAATCCAATCATGAATGGCCTGAACCTTAACCGGATCCATCTCGATAGATGAGGGAGAAAAAATGAAGCCCAAAAAAGAAACCTTCTGCACTCCAAAGAGACACTTAGACCCCTTCACAAACAAAGCATTATCACGAAGGATCTGAAATACCATCCTGACCTGCTTCACATGAGACTCCCAATCATCGGAAAAGATCAAAATGTCATCCAAATATACAATCCAAAACTTATCAAGAACAAAAACAGATGGAGCATTAGAGAGCCCGAATGGCATCACAAGGTATTCAAAATGGCCTTCGGGCGTATTAAACGCAGTTTTCCATTCATCACCTTGTTTAATATGAACAAGATTATATGCCCCCCGAAGGTCAATTTTAGTAAAACCAACTAGCCCCCTTAATCCTAGCAAACAAATCGGAAAGCAGAGGTAAAGGGTATTGAAACTTGACTGTGATCTTATTCAAGAGGCGATAATCAATACAGGGTCTCAAGGAGCCATCCTTCTTAGCAACAAAAAAAAATCCCGCTCCCAACGGTGAATAAGATGGCCGAATATGCCCTTTCTCCAAAGACTCCTTAACATAACTCCGCATAGTGGTATGTTCAGGCACAGACAGGTTGAAAAGTCGTCCCTTAGGAAACTTACAGCCTGGAATCAAATCAATAGCACAATCACAGTCCCTATGCGGTGGAAGGGAACTGGACTTGGGCTCATCGAATATATCCTGAAAATCAGACAAAAACTCTGGAATTTCAGAAGAGGAGGAAGAGGACATTGACATCAAAGGAACGTCATTGTGAACCCCCTGACAACCCCAACTAGTCACAGACATTGACTTCCAATCCAATACAGGATTATGTACCTGCAACCACGGAAAACCCAGCACGATAACATCATGCAAATTATACAACACCAGAAATCGACACTCTTCCTGATGGGCTGGCGCCATGTGCGTGGTCACCTGTGTCCAAAACTGAGGCTTATTTTTAGCCAAAGGTGTAGCATCAATCCCCCTTAAAGGAATGAAAAGGCGCCTGAATCCACAAACGCCATGACAGAAAATGAAGACAATGAGCAGATCAAGGACACAGATAACAGAAATTTAGGTTGTACAGTACTGATGGTAAATGAACTAGTGATCCTCTTTGTACGCTTAGGGCAGACTGAAATGACATGAGAAGCATCGCCACAATAAAAACACAACCTATTCTGACGTCTGAATCCTTGTTGTTCCGTTCTAGACAGAATCCTATCACATTGCATTGGCTCAGGCATCTGCTCTGAGGACAACGCCACAGCACGCACAGTTCTGCGCTCTCGCAAACGCCAATCAATCTGAATGGCCAGAGACATAGAATCACTCAGACCAGAAGGCGTGGGAAACCCCACCATAACATCTTTAACGGATTCAGAAAGACCCTTTCTGAAAATTGCCGCCAAAGCATCATCATTCCATTTAGTCAACACAGACCATTTTCTAAATTTCTGACAATACAATTCTGCCGCTTCTTGACCCTGAGACAGGGCCAACAAGGCCTTCTCTGCTTGATCCACAGAGTTTGGTTCATCATATAATAATCCTAAAGCCTGAAAGAAGGCGTCTACATTAAGCAAGGCCGGATTCCCAGATTCCAGGGAAAATGCCCAATCCTGAGGATTGCCACGCAGCAGGGAGATGTCAATTTTAACCTGCTGAATGGAATCACCAGAGGATCGAGGTCTCAGAGCAAAAAACAGTTTACAGTTATTTTTAAAACTCAGAAATTTGGACCTGTCACCAAAAAACAAATCAGGAATAGGAATCCTAGGCTCTAAAACCGGAGTCTGGACAATATAATCAGAAATACCCTGTACCCTAGCAGCAAGCTGGTCTACACGAGAAGCTAATCCCTGAATATCCATGCTAGCACCAGACTCCTCAGCCACCCAGAGAAAAAGAGGAAAGAAAAGACAAAGCAGGCTACAGAAAAAAAATGGCTCAACACTTTTCTTCCCTTCTTCTGAGATGCATTTAACTCATTGTTGGCCAGTTGTACTGTTATGATCCGGTGACCTTGGAGCCGCATGAGACTTTCTCAGGAGTAGGTGGAACCTATACTGACCGCAATCCCTAAACTGACACCGCAACTAGAAGTAGCCGTGGGATGTACCTAACAATCCTAGACACCTCGACACAGCCGGAGGACTAAATACCCCTATAGATGGAAATGGGAATCCTATCTTGCCTCAGAGCAGAACCCCAAAAGATAGACAGCCCCCCACAAATATTGACTGTGAGTATTAGAGGAAAGACACATGCAGGCAGAAAACAGGGTTTAGCAAAAGAGGCCACTCTAGCTAGATAGGATAGGATAGGACAGAATGCTAAGCGGTCAGTAATAAAACCCTGAAAATAACCACAGCAGATAATACAAAAATTCCACCATCTAACTAAAGACATGGAACGTATATCTGCATCTCCTAAGAATCCAACTTGACTGGAAAAATCCTGCACAGTCAAAGCTGGACAAGAAAAAACAATGAATAGCACTGATCTGTAAAGCACACAGTATGTGTGCTGCAGAATCAAAAACCAAACACTTATCTTTGCTGAATGGCAGCAGGGCAGGAGGAACAGACAGAGATCCAAACCTTCCAAGAACAATGGACAACTGGCAAGGACTAATGAATCCTGCAACCTTAAATACCCCAGTCAGCACTGCAATTAGCAGGGACACCTGCCCAGGATTGCAACCCAGGGACAACTGCATTACCACCAACAACCACCGGAGGGAACCCAAGAGCAGAATTCACAACACTAACCGCCTTCCTCTGACAAAACTGCTCGTCATAACGCAGCCAAGCCTGACCCCCATAGGTATGGTGTGCCTCTCCAATTGAGTTGAAATAACAAAAAAGACCCGAACAGTTATCCGGAAATTTCTCGCCTATTACACTAGCCATTATCGCAAAAGCCTGCTGCCAGTTAACGAAAGTTTGCGGAATCAATAGCCACCTTTTCTCTTCTCTTCCTCTTCCTTCTTGCTATCCTCCTTCTTACCCTTGTCCAATTTAAACTTTTCTAGAGGAAGGAGGGAGAAAATCTCCACATACTCGTTCTTCCAAATTTTCTCCTACACCTCCTTCTTTAAATGCGCCCCGAGCGGACCCTCAAAGCATACATACACCTGCCCTTTCTCCCTATCATCTAACTATACAGTATCCCCTTTATCCTTCTCTGTCTGCACTGAAACTGATACATCGGTGGCTGACGCCTGTGCCGACCCCCCATGCCTTGCTGTGTCGCTCGTCGCCCGCGATCCGATACCCAAACCGTGTAACCAGGCCCCCAGCGGTGACCCCACAGCGCCTTCCGCAACACCCCCTTCCAGACTTTTCAAAAAATGCGACACTCCTGCCAGAATATCACTAATCCCCGACACCCCAGAACCCCCTACTCCTGCTAGCACGCTACTGTCAGCTGCTGCACTCTGACTAACCCCAACCTCGCCTAACCGACCCCCCACTGGTAACAAACGAGACATGGACATATACTCACGAGGCTGCGCGGGTGCTGTGTCCACGCCTGCCGGACCTCCGGACTCCTGCTGCTCTCCGTCCAGCGGCTGGTCGCTCCCCGATTCGCTCGCGTCGCCGTCCCCTTGCTGCTCCAGGCCTGCGCCCCTGGCCTCCACATCACCAGGGGGGACCGGAGCAGGGGAGATACTCGCCGCTCCCTTGACCGTCTGCTTGACCTGGATCTGCAGTCGGCAGCAGCCTCCCGTGGTCTGCCACCCATTAGTGCACTGCTGTCATCTCTGGATCTGGAGCCCGGCAGAGCGTCTGGAGGCTGCCTGCCCTGCAATCTACTCTGCCTGCCATTTCCTTGTACCGGTGTCCCTCCTCCGGCCACCCCTGGGGTACCTGTGGGCGCTGACTCCGCTGAATGTCTTCTTGCAGCTGCCGCAGCTGCCTGCATTCCTCTAGCCGCCGCTGGCCTAGCCATGCACACCGGCGCTTCACTTCCGCTACTGGGCCCTCTCCTGACCTGCGGCGACCCCCGGCGCGCATGCGCAGGCCGAACATTCGGTGCGGCCTGCATTTCCGGCAAAGCCGGGCTGGCCGCCGAACTCCTCGTTGCGATGGTGCGCCACCGACCCGCACCGGCAGAGTGGGTACCTGGATTCCTGCCGGAGGTGGAGGTCCGCCGCACCGCTGCACCTAGCCTCCGCAGGGTCCCGGGAGGGGCTCCGTGGCCTCCGCCTGCCACGTGCCACAATCTCTGGGGATAGCCGCTCTGGGGGCCTGGTCCTTCGCGCCCTGCTGCCCCGCTGACCCCCGTCGCCCAGCAGAGAGGCCAGCTGCTCCTGCAACCAGCCATCCCTCCGTGACCGAGCCATGTCCTGCAGTCTGTCCACAAGGTCCTCGATGGACTCCATGGTAAGTGGGGGAGGTGATGTCGCGCTGGGCTCCTGTTCCACTCTGGGCTCCTGATCCACGCTGGGCTCCTGCTGGGTTCTTCTTTCAACGCTAGGTTCCCATGCTAATGGCTTTCCCGCACTTTTCCACCCCTTTTGTCACCCGTCCCCAAGTTCCCAGACTCCTCCCCATCCCCTTTTCGGCCAATCGGATTCATAGCCTTTAAAAAATAATATAGGAAAACCCTTTCATGGCAACGCAGTCATGGGGGGCTTCCATCCAGCTGCGCCCATTCCAGCCCCCATCTAGAATTCTCCTGTGATGCCCCGGCATGCTACATGAAAGAGTGGGTCGTGGCTTGGTGTTGGTGCTGTGAGGGCCTTGCACCCTGAAGGCCGCCTGTAGCTGGTGGTGAATGGATAAGGGGTGCAAGGGCTTGCGGGTACAAAGTCTTATAGACTCTTCCTTCACATTGTAAAGCATTTTGAAACCCATGGTTTCCTTCCACTGTTGTCTTCTCCAGGTCCGGTAAAGCACACTGTTTCACCCTACTTTGTCACAGTTCAGCTCGTCACCGTACTAATCATCAAGTCTCTCTACCTGCTCAGTGCTTCCGCTTCCTATTTCTTTCACTTTTGGTGCCATGGATCTACTGCTCGTGATCCCTACTTGTCCCACAAATTCAGTCCTATTACCTTCGGTGTTCACCATGCTCAGGGCTTCTCGTGACACATCATCCAATCCAAGAACCTCTTTAAGGTGAAAAGTCCCTCTGCCTCTTCAGTCACTTCAAGGTCGCGCTAACTCTTGTCCCTTATTCTCCTTTGCTGTAGATGGCAGCACTGCTGTCATGTCGGACGCTGTTCAGACCAGGTCGTTCGACAGACAGCGGTAGTTCCGCTTTTGACCACTATGTGCTCATTGGCGTCGACTAGATTTTGTCTAGCTGGTCCGGGGTTAATTTACCTGATGCTCGGATTGGAAGCTGGGCCATGCCCATTGCCTTTAAATAGTTCTCCTGAACATTGGGCGTCGCCGATTATAGCTTCTGTCTTGTGCGTTGTTATCTCGGTCTGGAGTGGTGAGCTAGTAGTTGGAGTATCGTTGCTGGTGGTGTATTTCCCTTTGTCTTATTTACTCCTTCCTATATTTGTATTTATTTTGCCCTGCGCATTTATAGTGTATTCCTGAGTGACTGCGGCGTGGTGTATATTTTCTGTTATCCTTGTCTGTTCTAACTGTGGGTATTGGTGTATGATCTTTTCACTGGGTGGTGGGCGCTGGTTTCAGCCTAGGGTTGAAACAGGAGACAGGGCGAGGGTCGAGGCCTAGACATGCACACCATCAGTGTAAACTCTAGGTAGAGGGTCAGTCAGGATTTCCCTAGTCTGAGGGAAATTGCAGGGGCCCGGGTTATTAGCTCTTGCCCACCTAGTCTCCCCGTGACATTATAATCGGCCTTAAAAACAACAAAAAAAGGGTTTCCTTTTTTTTTTGTTTTGTCATGGATCCCATGACTTCCATAACCCGCCAGTTGGAGGCGCTGTCCCTACAGGTCACTGAGTTGAGGGGGGCAGTGCAGCAACAAGGACTAGCAGTATCTAATGTGCAAGCTGGAGCGACAGGTAGAGTTGCTGAGCCTAAGTTTCCTTTGCCTGAAAAATTTGCTGGGGAACGCAGTAAATTTGTTTCTTTTCGTAAAGCTTGCAAACTATATTTCCGTATGTGCCCGATCTCCTCAGGTAATGAGGCTCAGCGTGTGGGCCTGGTGTTGTCATTGTTAAGCGGGGATCCGCAAGCATGGGCGTTTTCTTTGCCATCTGATTCTGCTGCATTTGACTCTGTGGAGAGTTTTTTTTCCTTTCTTGGAAATATTTACGATGAGCCAGACAGAATGGCTCTAGCAGAATCTAAGATACGCACTATTCGCCAGGGGGAGCGAGTAGCAGAGGATTACTGTTCTGAATTTCGTCGCTGGGCAATCGATACACAGTGGAATGATCCAGCGCTACGGAGTCAACTTATTCATGGGGTTTCTGGAAGGGTTAAAAAAGCCCTTCTGATGTACGAGACCCCTACTTCTCTAGATTCTGCTATGAGTCTGGTTGTCCGCATTGATCGCCGTTTGCGTCAGGGGGAGCATGAGAAGCCGCCTATGGGAGAGGGTTTAGGTTCACGTGAGGTTGCTGCAGGTGAGCCCACGGAGCCTATGCAAATCGCAGGGGTGTCACATGTGAAGCGTCGAGCCCCTGAGCTCAGGAAGCAGGGAGCCTGTTTTTACTGCAGTAAGACTGGTCATTTTCTTAACATCTGTCCTCTACTGTCTAAGAAAAACGCAACGGCGGAAAACTTCTAAGCTCAGAGGGTGTGGAGGAGACCAATCTGAGCTTATGTATATCCTCCATGGTGGTTTCTCAATGCATGCTCCCTGCTAAGGTTATAATCTCTGGCAGTGAGCTGCCAATTACTGTGTTTGTGGATAGTGGTTCAGCCACAAATCTCATTGATGAGGAGTTTGCGCGCACAGCAGGTTTTAGGATTGAAAAACTGCCTCATCCTATCCGCGTGGTCACCATCAATGCTGCTCCTCTCTCACAGGGGGAGATTAATGAATTTGTGGCTGAGGTGAAACTCCACATTGGGGTTCTACATTCCGAGCAGGTTACATGTAAGGTGCTCAGGAATCTTCCTGCTCAGGTGGATTTGGGTTTTCCATGGTTGTCTATGCACAACCCGGTAATTGACTGGAAAACTCAGGACATAATTCAGTGGAGCGAATTCTGCCAGGAGAGTTGCCTGGCCACATGTGTGTCTGCTGTAACTTCAAGCGTTCCGGAGTCACTTCTGGATTTTGTGGATGTGTTCTCTGAGAAGGGTTGTTCAGAGTTGCCGCCACATCGCCCTTATGACTGTACTATCAGATTTAAACCAGGGGCCAAATTGCCTAAAGCAAGGATGTTTAACATCTCCGGTCCGGAGAGACAAGCATTAAAGGATTACATTGCTGAAAGATTGAGCAAAGGGCACATCAGGCCTTCATCCTCACCTGTGGCAGCAGGGTTCTTCTTCGTGAAGAAGAAAGATGGCGGATTACGCCCGTGTTTGGATTTCAGGGAATTGAACCAGATTACGGTTCGTGATCCATACCCTATGCCACTAATACCAGATTTGTTCAACCAGGTGGCAGGTGCTAAGTGGTTTACCAAGCTTGACCTCAGGGGGGCGTACAACCTCATAAGAGTCCGTCAAGGTGATGAGTGGAAGACGGCTTTTAATACCCCTGAGGGTCATTTTGAAAATTTGGTGATGCCATTTGGGTTGACTAACGCACCTGCAGTGTTCCAACATTTCATTAATGATGTGTTTTCGCATGTTTTGGGGAAATTCATTATCGTGTACCTTGATGACATTCTCATATATTCTTGCGACCGTGATACTCATTTAGATCATGTCAGGAAGGTGTTACAGCTTCTCAGGGAGAATAAGCTGTATGCTAAACTTGAGAAATGTGTATTTTCTGTTCAAGAGTTGCCTTTCTTGGGTTATATTGTGTCTGCTTCTGGTTTTAAAATGGACGCCGCTAAGGTGCAAGCGGTGCTGCATTGGGAACGTCCTGATAACCTGAAAGCACTTCAGCGGTTCCTTGGGTTTTCTAACTACTATAGGAAATTTATCAAGGATTTTTCCATCATTGCTAAACCGCTAACTGACATGACTAAAAAGGGTACCAATTTCTCAGTTTGGCCTGAGGCTGCTGTGCGCGCATTTGAATTTCTTAAGAACAGTTTTGTTTCAGCCCCCATTCTTGTGCAGCCAGACGTATCAAAACCTTTTGTTGTGGAAGTCGATGCATCTGAGGTTGGTGTGGGGGCGGTACTATCACAAGGCTCATCTTTGAGTGATTTGCGTCCATGCGCCTATTTCTCCAAGAAACTGTCGTCCGCCGAACGTAACTACGATATCAGCAACAGGGAGTTGTTGGCAATCAAGTTGGCCTTTGAGGAATGGCGACACTTCTTGGAGGGGTCGGTACATCAGGTTACTGTTATTACCGACCATAAGAATCTGCTGTATTTGGAGTCAGCCAAGCGTCTGTCCCCCAGGCAGGCTCGCTGGGCATTGTTTTTCACGCGGTTCAATTTTGTTGTCACTTACAGACCGGGGTCTAAAAACACTAAGGCGGATGCTCTGTCCAGGTGTTTTCCGGGGGGAGAACCTCAGGAGGATCCAGTACCCATCCTCCAAAAGGGTGTTGTGGTTTCGGCTCTCACTACCGAGGTTGAGGCTGAGATTGCCGAGGCTCAGGAGGAGGTACCATCTGAGCTTCCCATCAACAAATCTTTTGTACCGCTTCATCTCCGCTTAAAGGTTTTGGCGGAGCATCATGATGCTGTCCTGGCTGGCCACCCAGGGGTTAGAGGTACCTTGGAGTTGGTGTCACGTCGGTTTTGGTGGCCCAAGATCCGACAGGACGTGGTCTCATACGTATCAGCTTGTACCACGTGCGCTAGGGCTAAGACGCCCCGCTCCCGTCCTGTTGGCACACTACTTCCTCTTGAGGTACCTAGTAAGCCATGGACGGAAATCTCCATGGATTTCATCACTGATTTGCCCTCCTCAGCTGGGAACACGGTCATCTTGGTGATTGTTGATCGGTTTTCAAAAATGTCGCACTTTGCGTCTTTGCCTTCGTTGCCTAACGCTAAGACTCTGGCTCAGGTATTTGTGCAGGAGGTGGTCAGACTTCATGGGGTTCCGTCTGACATCGTGTCTGATAGGGGTACTCAGTTTGTGGCAAAATTTTGGAAAGCATTTTGCTCACGGCTGGGGATCAAGTTGTCTCATTCTTCGACGTTTCATCCTCAGTCAAATGGTCAGACTGAGCGTATGAACCAAAATTTGGAACAGTACTTACGCTGCTTTGTCTCTGATAACCAGGAGGAGTGGTCTACCTTTCTTCCTTTGGCTGAGTTTGCCATCAATAATCACCGCCAGGAGTCGTCTGGGGAGTCTCCGTTTTTTTGTGTTAACGGGCTACATCCTCAATTTTGTATTTTGAGCCAGAGGGGCTCTTCTGGCGTTCCGGAGGAGGACCAGTTAGGAGCACAATTGTCATCAGTCTGGAGGAGAGTTAAACAGCACCTGTTGAGTGTGGGTGCTAGGTACAAACGTGTGGCTAACAGTAGGCGTGTGCCAGGTCCGGACCTGAGTGTGGATGACTGGGTGTGGTTATCCACAAAAAACATAAGACTCAAAATACCATCCCTTAAATTGGGTCCACGGTTTATTGGTCCATTTAGGGTCACCGCCGTCATTAACCCAGTAGCGTACCGATTGCTACCTAGGTGTATGCTCCCTACGGTGTATAAGATACACAACGTGTTCCACAGGTCTCTTTTAAAGAAGGTGGTGGGTTCTGTGGACGCGGCGCCTATGCCACCTCCAGTCTTGGTGGATGGTAATTTGGAATTTGAAGTCTCCAAGGTGGTTGACTCTCGTGTAGTGCGCCGCACTTTACAGTACTTGGTACACTGGCGTGGTTATGGGCCTGAGGAGAGGTCCTGGGTACCAGCCTCGGACATTCATGCGGATCGGCTGGTCAGGTTTTTTCACCGTCGCCATCCGGACAAGCCGGGTCCTATAAGCCGTGAGGGCCCTGGGGTCCCTCGTAGAAGGCGGGGTACTGTCATGTCGGACGCTGTTCAGACCAGGTCGTTCGACAGACAGCGGTAGTTCCGCTTTTGACCACTATGTGCTCATTGGCGTCGGCTAGATTTTGTCTAGCTGGTCCGGGGTTAATTTACCTGATGCTCGGATTGGAAGCTGGGCCATGCCCATTGCCTTTAAATAGTTCTCCTGAACATTGGGCATCGCCGATTATAGCTTCTGTCTTGTGCGTTGTTATCTCGGTCTGGAGTGGTGAGCTAGTAGTTGGAGTATCGTTGCTGGTGGTGTATTTCCCTTTGTCTTATTTACTCCTTCCTATATTTGTATTTATTTTGCCCTGCACATTTATAGTGTATTCCTGAGTGACTGCGGCGTGGTGTATATTTTCCGTTATCCTTGTCTGTTCTAACTGTGGGTATTGGTGTATGATCTTTTCACTGGGTGGTGGGCGCTGGTTTCAGCCTAGGGTTGAAACAGGAGACAGGGCGAGGGTCGAGGCCTAGACATGCACACCATCAGTGTAAACTCTAGGTAGAGGGTCAGTCAGGATTTCCCTAGTCTGAGGGAAATTGCAGGGGCCTGGGTTATGATCTGGTGGCCTAGGAGTAGCATGAGACGTACTCTGGAGAAGGTGGTACCTGTACTGACCGCAGACCCTGAACTTAACACCGCAACTAGAAGTAGCCGTGGAATGTACCTATCACTCCCTAGACATCTCGACACAGCCGGAGGACTAATTACCCCTAGAGATAGAAAAGGGAAAACTATCTTGCCTCAGAGAAAATCCCCAAAGGATAGACAGCCCCCCACAAGTATTGACTGTGAGAGGAGAGGGAAGTAACATACGCAGACTGAAATCAGAATTTAGCAAAGGAGGCCACTTCTAGCTAAATAGAAAGGATAGGACAGAGTACTATGCGGTCAGTATTAAAACACTAGAAAATATCCACCACAGAAAATACAAAATCTCCACATCTAACTAAAGACATGGAGGGTATATCTGCATCTCCAGAGATACCAGCTTGGCTGAACAAATCCTTATACAGACCAAGCTGGACAAGACAAAACATGGAAAATAACTTGAACGATCAGGCCCACAGCATGTGGACTGCAAAAAACAAAGCCAGAACTTATCTTTGTTGAAATGAACAGCAAGCAAGAGAGACCAGGCAGGGAAGTGAATTCTCCAGGAAACAATGGACAACTGGCACTAACTAAAGGGCCAAGCAAGACTAAATAGCCCAGTCAGAATTGCAATAAGTGGACACACCTGATGAATGCTGCAATCCAAAGACAGCAGCGCTATCACTTATAACCACCGGAGGGAGCCCAAGAGCAGAATTCACAACAGTACCCCCCCCTTGAGGAGGGGTCACCGAACCCTCACCAGAGCCCCCAGGCCGATCAGGACGAGCCAAATGAAAGGCACAAACCAAATCGTCAGCATGAACATCGGACGCAACAACCCAAGAATTATCCTCCTGGCCATAACCCTTCCATTTGACAAGATACTGAAGCCTCCGCCTCGAAAAACGAGAATCCAAAATCTTCTCAACCACATACCCCAACTCCCCATCAACCAACACCGGGGCAGGAGGATCAACAGAGGGAACAACAGGCACCACATATTTCCGCAACAAAGATCTATGAAAAACATTATGGATGGAAAAAGAGGCCGGAAGGGCCAAACGAAAAGACACCGGATTGACAATCTCAGAAATCCTATAAGGACCAATAAACCGAGGCTTGAACTTAGGGGAAGAAACCTTCATAGGAACATGACGGGAAGACAACCAGACCAAATCCCCAACCCGAAGCCGGGAACCAACACACCGACGACGGTTAGCAAAACGCTGAGCCTCCTCCTGAGACAACACCAAATTGTCCACAACATGAGCCCAAATCTGCTGCAACCTGTCAACCACAGAGTCCACCCCAGGACAATCAGAAGGCTCAACCTGACCTGAAAAAAAACGAGGATGAAAACCAGAATTACAAAAGAAGGGTGAAACCAAGGTAGCAGAACTAGCCCGATTATTAAGGGCAAACTCGGCCAATGGCAAGAAAGCCACCCAATCGTCCTGATCAGCAGACACAAAGCATCTCAAATAAGTTTCCAAAGTCTGATTAGTTCGCTCGGTTTTGCCATTTGTCTGAGGATGAAATGCGGAAGAAAAAGACAAATCAATGCCCAGCCTAGCACAAAAGGCTCGCCAAAAGCTAGAAACAAACTGAGAACCTCTGTCGGACACAATATTCTCCGGAATGCCATGCAAACGAACCACATGCTGAAAAAACAACGGAACCAAATCAGAAGAGGAAGGCAATTTAGGCAAAGGTACCAAATGAACCATCTTAGAAAACCGGTCACAAACCACCCAGATAACCGACATCCTCTGGGAAACTGGAAGATCCGAAATAAAATCCATAGAAATATGCGTCCAAGGCCTCTCAGGGACCGGCAAAGGCAAAAGCAACCCACTAACGCGGGAACAGCAAGGCTTGGCCCGCGCACAAGTCCCACAGGACTGCACAAAAGAACGCACATCCCGTGACAAAGAAGGCCACCAAAAGGACCTACCAACCAAATCTCTGGTACCAAAAATCCCAGGATGGCCAGCCAACACAGAACAATGAACCTCAGAAATCACTTTACTAGTCCATCTGTCAGGAACAAACAGTTTCCCCACTGGACAGCGATCAGGTTTATCAGCCTGAAACTCCTGAAGAGCCCGTCGTAAATCAGGGGAGATGGCAGAAAGAATCACCCCTTCCTTAAGAATGCCGACCGGCTCAAGGACCCCAGGAGAATCAGGCAAAAAGCTCCTAGAGAGGGCATCCGCCTTAACATTCTTAGAACCCGGAAGGTACGAGACCACAAAATCAAAACGGGAGAAAAACAGGGACCATCGGGCCTGTCTAGCATTCAGCCGTTTGGCAGACTCGAGGTAAATCAGATTCTTATGATCAGTCAAGACCACAATACGGTGCTTGGCCCCCTCAAGCCAATGACGCCACTCCTCAAATGCCCACTTCATAGCCAACAACTCACGATTGCCGACATCATAATTGCGTTCCGCAGGCGAAAACTTTCGAGAAAAAAAGGCACACGGTTTCAACAAGGAACCATCAGAATTCCTCTGAGACAAAACGGCCCCTGCCCCAATCTCAGAAGCGTCAACCTCAACCTGAAATGGAAGGGAGACATCCGGCTGACGCAACACAGGGGCAGACGTAAATCGGCTTTTAAGCTCCTGAAAGGCAGAAACAGCCGCAGAGGACCAATTCGCCACATCAGCACCCTTCTTCGTCAAATCGGTCAGGGGTTTAACCACACTGGAGAAGTTGGCAATGAAACGGCGATAAAAATTAGCAAAGCCCAAAAATTTCTGAAGGCTCTTCACAGAAGTGGGCTGGATCCAATCATGAATGGCCTGAACCTTAACCGGATCCATTTCTATAGATGAGGGAGAAAAAATGAAGCCCAAAAAAGAAACCTTCTGTATTCCAAAGAGGCACTTAGACCCCTTCACAAACAAAGCATTATCACGAAGGATCTGAAATACCATCCTGACTTGTTTCACATGAGACTCCCAATCATCTGAAAAAATCAAAATATCATCCAAATATACAATCATGAATTTATCAAGATAATTCTGAAATATATCATGCATGAAGGACTGAAACACAGATGGGGCATTAGAGAGCCCAAATGGCATCACAAGGTATTCAAAATGGCCTTCGGGCGTATTAAACGCAGTTTTCCATTCGTCACCCTGCTTAATACGAACAAGATTATATGCCCCTCGAAGGTCAATCTTAGTAAACCAACTAGCCCCCTTAATCCTAGCAAACAAATCAGAAAGCAAAGGCAAAGGGTATTGGAATTTGACCGTGATCTTATTCAAGAGGCGATAATCAATACAGGGTCTCAAGGAGCCATCCTTCTTGGCAACAAAAAAAAAACCTGCTCTCAATGGTGAAGAAGATGGCCGAATATGCCCCTTCTCCAACGATTCCTTAACATAACTCATGTTCTGGCACAGACAGGTTAAAAAGTCGGCCCTTAGGGAACTTACAACCTGGAATCAAGTCGATAGCACAATCACAGTCCCTATGCGGTGGAAGGGAACTGGACTTGGGCTCATCAAATACATCCTGGAAATGTGACAAAAACTCAGGAATTTCAGAAGAGGGGGAGGAGGTAATTGACATCAAAGGAACGTCACCATGAACCCCCTGACAACCCCAACTAGTCACAGACATAGATTTCCAATCTAATACCAGATTATGCACCTGTAACCATGGGAAACTTAGCACAATAGCATCATGCAAATTATGCAACACCAGAAAACGACAATCTTCCTGATGAGCTGGCACCATACACATGGTCAGCTGTGTCCAAAACTGAGGTTTATTTTTAGCCAGCGGTGTAGCATCAATGCCCCTCAAAGGAATAGGACTCTGCAAAGGCTGCAAAGGGAACCCACAATGTCTGGCAAATTCTAAGTCCATTAAGTTTAAAGTGGCGCCTGAATCCACAAATGCCATGACAGAAAATGACGATAATGAGCAGATCAGGGTCACAGACAACAGAAATTTAGGTTGTACAGTACTGATGGTAACAGAACTAGCGATTCTCTTAGTACGCTTAGGGAAATCAGAAATAACATGAGCAGAATCGCCGCAGTAAAAACACAACCTATTCTGACATCTGAATCCTTGTCGTTCAGCTCTAGACACAATCCTATCACACTGCATAGGCTCAGGACTCCGCTCGGAAGACAACGCCACAGCGCGCACAACTCTGCGCTCGCGCAAGCGCCGATCAATCTGAATAGCCAGAGACATAGAATCACTCAGACCAGCAGGCGTGGGAAACCCCACCATAACATCTTTAACAGATTCCGAAAGACCCTTTCTGAAAATTGCAGCCAAGGCATCCTCATTCCATCTAGTCAGCACAGTCCATTTTCTAAATTTCTGACAATATAATTCTGCCGCTTCTTGACCCTGAGACAGGGCCAACAAGGTCTTCTCAGCATGATCCACTGAATTAGGTTCATCATACAATAACCCTAGCGCTTGAAAAAAAGTGTCTACATTAAGCAAAGCAGGATTTCCAGCTTCCAGGGAGAACGCCCAATCCTGAGGGTCACCGCGCAGCAGAGAGATGACTATTTTAACCTGCTGTATGGGATCACCAGAGGAACAGGGTTTCAGAGCTAAAAACAGTTTACAGTTATTTTTAAAGCTCAAAAATTTGGACCTGTCCCCAAAAAACAAATCAGGAGTTGGAATTCTAGGCTCTAAAACCGGAGTCTGAACGATATAATCGGAAATACCCTGTACTCTAGCAGCAAGCTGGTCCACACGAGAAGCCAATCCCTGAACATCCATACCAGCGCCAAACTCCTGAACCACCCAGAGGTAAAGAGGAAAGAAAAGGCACAACAGACTACAGAAAAAAAATGGCTCAGCACTTTCCTTTCCTTCTTCTGAGATGCAATTAACTCATTGTTGGCCAGTTGTACTGTTATGATCTGGTGGCCTAGGAGCAGCATGAGACGTACTCTGGAGAAGGTGGTACCTGTACTGACCGCAGACTCTGAACTTAACACCGCAACTAGAAGTAGCCGTGGAATGTACCTATCGCTCCCTAGACATCTCGACAAACCCGGAGGACTAATTACCCCTAGAGATAGAAAAGGGAAAACTATCTTGCCTCAGAGAAAATCCCCAAAGGATAGACAGCCCCCCACAAATATGGACTGTGAGAGGAGAGGGAAATAACATACGCAGACTGAAATCAGAATTTAGCAAAGGAGGCCACTTCTAGCTATATAGAAAGGATAGGACAGAGTACTATGCGGTCAGTATTAAAACACTAGAAAATATCCACCACAGAAAATACAAAATCTCCACATCTAACTAAAGACATGGAGGGTATATCTGCATCTCCAGAGATACCAGCTTGGCTGAACAAATCCTTATACAGAGCAAGCTGGACAAGACAAAAACATGGAAAATAACTTGAACGATCAGGCCCACAGCATGTGGACTGCAAAAAACAAAGCCAGAACTTATCTTTGTTTAAATGAACAGCAAGCAAGAGAGACCAGGCAGGGAAGTGAATCCTCCAGGAAACAATGGACAACTAGCACTAACTAAAGGGTCAAGCAAGACTAAATAGCCCAGTCAGAATTGCAATAAGTGGACACACCTGATGAATGCTGTGATCCAAAGACAGCAGCGCTACCACTTATAACCACCGGAGGGAGCCCAAGAGCAGAATTCACAACAGGCCCGGGTTATTAGCTCTTGCCCACCTAGTCTCCCCGTGACAACTGCTCAGAGATATTTCCTACTACTTCTTGAACTTGCCCCTAACTGCTTAACTAACAGGAAGTCATTCTTATCCCTAATGCTAAACCCCTCCCACTATGGGCTCATTCCGAACCTTAACACTATTTACTGTAACATGACTATCTAACTGCAGTCACTAAGTTATACCACCTATCTTATGTCCTAAGTCCTAACCTATATCTTATCCGATACTGTACACTACCAGCATTACTTATCTTACGTTATGACATCCTGCATTATACACTACACATTACATAGGTGAACATCACATGACACAATATTTACAAAAAGACGCAGGACACCACACACACAACAGCGCAATTGGTGTCTTCAGGGGTAGAAATTAAATATGTTTCCCCCTTTGCTTCTACACCTACTCCATTTATTTTCTGCATGTTATCCCCTCTGTTTCTATCCCTTCCCCATTTTTTATTGTACATATTTCCCCCTTTGCTTCTACCACGTCCCCCATTTATATTGTGCTTGTTTCCCCCTTTGCTTCTACCACCTCCCCCATTTATATTGCACATATTTCCCTGTTTGCTTTTACTACCTCCCCCATTTATATTGTGCATGTTTCCCCCTTTGCTTCTACCGCCTCCCCCATTTATATTGTGCATGTTACCCCTTTGCTTCTACCATCTCCCCATTTATATTGTGCATGTTTCCCCCTTTGCTTCTACCACCTCCCTCATTTATATTGTGCATGTTTCCCCCTTTGCTTCTACCACCTCCCCCATTTATATTGTGCATGTTTCCCCCTTTGCTTCTACCATCTCCCCCATGTATATTGTGCATGTTTCCCCCTTTGCTTCTACCACCTCCCCATTTATATTGTGCATGTTTCCTCCTTTGCTTCTACCACCTCCCTCATTTATATTGTGCATGTTTCCCCCTTTGCTTCTACCACCTCCCCCATTTATATTGTGCATGTTTCCCCCTTTGCTTCTACCATCTCCCCCATGTATATTGTGCATGTTTCCCCCTTTGCTTCTACCACCTCCCCATTTATATTGTGCATGTTTCCTCCTTTGCTTCTACCACCTCCCCCATTTATATTGTGCATGTTTCCCATTTGCTTCTACCACCTCCCCCATTTATATTGTTCATGTTTCCCCCTTTGCTTCTACCACCTCCCCCATTTATATTGTGCATGTTTCCCCCTTTGCGTCTACCACCTCCCCCATTTATATTGTGCATGTTTCCCCATTTGCTTCTACCACCTCCCCCATTTATATTGTGCATGTTTCAGCCTTTGCTTCTACCACCTCCCCCATTTATATTGTGCATGTTTCAGCCTTTGCTTCTACCACCTCCCCATTTATATTGGCCTGTTTCCCCGTTTGCTTTTACCACCTCCCCATTTATATTGTGCATGTTTCCCCCTTTGCTTCTACCACCTCCCCCATTTATATTGTGCATGTTTCCCCATTTGCTTCTACCACCTCCCCCATTTATATTGTGCATGTTTCCCCCTTTGCTTCTACCACCTCCCCCATTTATATTGTGCATGTTCCCCCTTTGCTTCTACCATCTCCCCATTTATATTGTGCATGTTTCCCCCTTTGCTTCTACCACCTCCCTCATTTATATTGTGCATGTTTCCCCCTTTGCTTCTACCACCTCCCCCATTTATATTGTGCATGTTTCCCCCTTTGCTTCTACCATCTCCCCCATGTATATTGTGCATGTTTCCCCCTTTGCTTCTACCACCTCCCCCATTTATATTGTGCATGTTTCCCATTTGCTTCTACCACCTCCCCCATTTATATTGTTCATGTTTCCCCCTTTGCTTCTACCACCTCCCCCATTTATATTGTGCATGTTTCCCCCTTTGCTTCTACCACCTCCCCCATTTATATTGTGCATGTTTCCCCATTTGCTTCTACCACCTCCCCCATTTATATTGTGCATGTTTCAGCCTTTGCTTCTACCACCTCCCCATTTATATTGGCCTGTTTCCCCGTTTGCTTTTACCACCTCCCCATTTATATTGTGCATGTTTCCCCCTTTGCTTCTACCACCTCCCCCATTTATATTGTGCATGTTTCCCCTTTTGCTTCTACAACCTCCCCGTTTATTTTGTGCATGTTTCCCATTTGCTTCTACCACCACCCCCATTTATATTGTGCATGTTTCCCCCTTTGCTTCTACCACCTCCCCCATTTATATTGTGCATGTTTCCCATTTGCTTCTACCACCTCCCCCATTTATATTGTTCATGTTTCCCCCTTTGCTTCTACCACCTCCCCCATTTATATTGTGCATGTTTCCCCCTTTGCTTCTACCACCTCCCCCATTTATATTGTGCATGTTTCCCCATTTGCTTCTACCACCTCCCCCATTTATATTGTGCATGTTTCAGCCTTTGCTTCTACCACCTCCCCATTTATATTGGCCTGTTTCCCCGTTTGCTTTTACCACCTCCCCATTTATATTGTGCATGTTTCCCCCTTTGCTTCTACCACCTCCCCCATTTATATTGTGCATGTTTCCCCTTTTGCTTCTACAACCTCCCCGTTTATTTTGTGCATGTTTCCCATTTGCTTCTACCACCACCCCCATTTATATTGTGCATGTTTCCCCCTTTGCTTCTACCATCTCCCCCATTTATATTGTGCATGTTTCCCCCTTTGCTTCTACCACCTCCCCCATTTATATTGTGCATGTTTCCCCCTTTGCTTCTACCACCTCCCCCATTTATATTGTGCATATTTCCAGCTTTCTCCACATTGTGCCTTTCCACATACTTTCTGCTGACTCCTCTTTTCTTGTTTCTCTTAGATCACACCCACTGTTGAGTATTGGTTTTATGGACTTCACAGGAACACTACAGATCTCCTCACACCACCTGCTGTCTGGCACTGCCATGTAAAAAGCACTGCCCATGCTTGTCATTGAGTCCAGGCTCTTGCAGATGGCTGGGAAGGAGTTACATGGGTGACCCGTGCGAACTTCTCAATACCTCCTTCTCAGTTTCTGGCTGTGCTGATATGTGGAGCAGATGCTAAAGCTGCAGTTTCACCAATCAGCGATCACTTGATTTTACAATGCAGAAGAGGGGGAGCATTGCTTGTCTCCTCTCTCATTGCCATGCGAACCATGTGGTTCTTTCCTCTCGCCTAGGACAAAACAACAGTTTTACTTGGAAGTTCGACAGTGGGGTTGTGAAAGAAACATACAGAATGTATTGCTCAAAACTGGTGCTGTCCCTTGTGATGCGCTACCCTAGACATCGGACCTCAAGTACATAGAGGCAAAATACAACCCTATGTGGGATATCCCATGTAAATTACAAGAATATTATAAGTCACCAAGAAGTTCTATAACTGTCTATAAAACACCTCTTCATTAATAATCCTATAGTTATATGGTAAATATAGACACAGCAAGAATAAAGTATTTTATTAGAAATAAAACACTTACTTTTTTATTTAAAAATAACAAAAACAGTTATAATCACCTAACGCATAGTTCCACTGAATCCCTCGTCTCCTGTAATAAAACAAAAATAAAAAAACAACAATATTCTTCACCTGTCCGTTGTTAGGTCTCACGCCATAATGTATGTCTAGGGGATAAACAGTTTTCAGCCTGGACGGTGCCAAAATGTGACCGTCCAGGCTGAGAACCACTGATGAATGAGCTGCTGCGAGCACAGCGTCAGTGGCTAGCGGTGACGTCATTGAGGTTACTGCCGGTCACTGAGGCTGCGTTCCCAGCCAGGCTGAACTGCTGTGACCTTGGTGAGATCCCCTCTAGCACCGTGAGTAATCCAAATTGTATTCCTCTATACTCAATACAATTTGGTGTATGAGTTGGGTCTGACTGGCACCCAATACAAATTTTACTTTCAGATTTGCTATATTATTAAATAAAATTGTTAAAACATTTCCGGTAGGATTTCTTTCTTAAGGGAGGATTACTTCGGGGAGATAACTGCGCCACTGTTATTTTTGCCGTCATCAGGACATGTTGGCATTTGTTGTATGGCCTTTGTAGGGACCATTTATCTGGAGCTTGTTATTGCCGAGTCATTGCTCATTTGTGTGTCTCTTATGGGCCAAAGGAGTGCCTATAACAATATTGCCATCTCTCCATTATATTGTTTAGGTTTCCAGCATTTGATGGTCTACCGCTTTCTATATACAGTGCGCTAGCGTACCTAAACAAAGGATATTGTGGACTTATCTATTCTTTTTCAGCAACTCTCTGTCACCTTAGTGCATACACTTGGATGAAGCTACAGGTGTTATACTCTATGCAAGTGAAACATGGCAATGGCTTTTTGCTTTTAAATAATGCTCTACTGAGTGACGTATATGTAACATTCTTGGTCATTCACATCTCCATGACGATCTGGACAGGTATGACCTCTTTGAATTATGTATATTTTGGCGACTTATTGTTGAACATCCCGCTTTTCCAGTTCATATTGTTTTGCTTTATGGGCCTTTTTCTGCCTTATTTGTCTGCTACCTTTGTCACATTTTTCATCTTATGAGTCTGTCCTGTGACCATATTAACATCTTATAACTCTGTTTGTCTAGTTTATATGGTAAGGCTCATTTTAGAAGCCTTTTCTGATCTTATCTGTCATTTCTTGTGAACACATATTCTATCATTTTTTATTGCTCACTTAATGAGTATGTCTTTAACTGGGACTGCCTTAAAACTATTCTAATGATAATTTTGTACATAGTCTCCTCTGCTTGTATCGCTTGTATCTTCAGGCTATCCCAGTGCGCATGCGCCATAAAATAAAAGATCTTTTGTGCTCTGACGGCACTTCAGCACCATACCATTGCGCCTCTTGCCTTGTGCATGCAGCCTCATTGTTTGGCGCTTGCACATTAACATTATATACATATTTCAAAAGCGATATATGACTTACTCCTTATGTAGGGGTTGTACCATTATTTCTTTGTACTTGTATACGGCGTTTCATTATGTGGTGCAGGCGCAATTTGTAGTGGCTGTACCACTATGCACTGGTATTTGTATACGGCGTTTCATTATGTGGCGCAGGCGCAGTATTGTGTTTGTTCAAATCACTATGACTACCTGCGCGCATGCGCCATTTTGAATAGATACACTTCCGGCAGTCTTAGAACACATGCCGATGCCGCACTTGGCTCTAACGGGAGATTTCTCCAGCTGTAAGTATTTATCTACGTTCACTTTTCTGTATATATGGATACCGATATGTGATAGTCACAATTCCTACCCTTGATGAAGTCACAGTTGTGACGATACACGTTGGGCTTTCAGGAGCCGGACCCTGCCGCTGCACCACCACTGCTACCTGCTATTTAAGGAACCAGGTCATGCATTGAATCTTTTCAGCCAATTGTTTGCGGTACAGAGACATTTTGGGCAGAATCAGTGGTATTTATAGTGATATGGCCTTATGATATAATCATTCGATAATTGGATGGTGATTGTTCAGTGGATACGTTTTTGTATTGGGTGCCACTCACTGTTTCTTATCTAACTTTGCCTGGTGTCTTGAGGTTAGATATTATGCGAACATCTCTTTTGTATTAAATTAGTATATGATTATATTAATATTATCCAACAATAAGAGGTTTCCTATACTTGAGGACTGTTATTCAACTGGCAAGCAGATCTTATTGCTTGGTCTCTTTGAATTAGAGACTCACTATATATATATATATATATATATATATATATATATATATATATATATATACAGTGGGGCAAAAAAGTATTTAGTCAGTCAGCAATAGTGCAAGTTCCACCACTTAAAAAGATGAGAGGCGTCTGTAATTTACATCATAGGTAGACCTCAACTATGGGAGACAAACTGAAAAAAAAAATCCAGAAAATCACATTGTCTGTTTTTTTAACATTTAATTTGCATATTATGGTGGAAAATAAGTATTTGGTCAGAAACAAAATTTCATCTCAATACTTTGTAAAATATCCTTTGTTGGCAATGACAGAGGTCAAACGTTTTCTGTAAGTCTTCACAAGGTTGCCACACACTGTTGTTGGTATGTTGGCCCATTCCTCCATGCAGATCTCCTCTAGAGCAGTGATGTTTTTGGCTTTTCGCTTGGCAACACGGACTTTCAACTCCCTCCAAAGGTTTTCTATAGGGTTGAGATCTGGAGACTGGCTAGGCCACTCCAGGACCTTGAAATGCTTCTTACGAAGCCACTCCTTCGTTGCCCTGGCGGTGTGCTTTGGATCATTGTCATGTTGAAAGACCCAGCCACGTTTCATCTTCAATGCCCTTGCTGATGGAAGGAGGTTTGCACTCAAAATCTCACGATACATGGCCCCATTCATTCTTTCATGTACCCGGATCAGTCGTCCTGGCCCCTTTGCAGAAAAACAGCCCCAAAGCATGATGTTTCCACCACCATGCTTTACAGTAGGTATGGTGTTTGATGGATGCAACTCAGTATTCTTTTTCCTCCAAACATGACAAGTTGTGTTTCTACCAAACAGTTCCAGTTTGGTTTCATCAGACCATAGGACATTCTCCCAAAACTCCTCTGGATCATCCAAATGCTCTCTAGCAAACTTCAGACGGGCCCGGACATGTACTGGCTTAAGCAGTGGGACACGTCTGGCACTGCAGGATCTGAGTCCATGGTGGCATAGTGTGTTACTTATGGTAGGCCTTGTTACATTGGTCCCAGCTCTCTGCAGTTCATTCACTAGGTCCCCCCGCGTGGTTCTGGGATTTTGCTCACCGTTCTTGTGATCATTCTGACCCCACGGGGTGGGATTTTGCGTGGAGCCCCAGATCAAGGGAGATTATCAGTGGTCTTGTATGTCTTCCATTTTCTAATTATTGCTCCCACTGTTGATTTCTTCACTCCAAGCTGGTTGGCTATTGCAGATTCAGTCTTCCCAGCCTGGTGCAGGGCTACAATTTTGTTTCTGGTGTCCTTTGACAGCTCTTTGGTCTTCACCATAGCGGAGTTTGGAGTCAGACTGTTTGAGGGTGTGCACAGGTGTCTTTTTATACTGATAACAAGTTTAAACAGGTGCCATTACTACAGGTAATGAGTGGAGGAAAGAGGAGACTCTTAAAGAAGAAGTTACAGGTCTGTGAGAGCCAGAAATCTTGATTGTTTGTTTCTGACCAAATACTTATTTTCCACCATAATATGCAAATTAAATGTTAAAAAAACAGACAATGTGATTTTCTGGATTTTTTTTACTCAGTTTGTCTCCCATAGTTGAGGTCTACCTATGATGTAAATTACAGACGCCTCTCATCTTTTTAAGTGGTGGAACTTGCACTATTGCTGACTGACTAAATACTTTTTTGCCCCACTGTATATATATATATACCATTTGCATTTATATAATATTCTGGTGTTAGTCGGCATTCTGGGGCCTTTGCCCTATATGGGTAAGTATGGTGCTTTATAACTTCAGGATTTTAAATGTTTTTAATCTTTGTGTGTTTTTTTGTATATACCAATAAAAATGTGTTAATCCTTTATGGTGATCTCCGCTGTTTTGCATGTTTCTGTGTCTCTGTTGTAGTATGGCTGGTCTTCATGACATGCTGTGGGTTGATCCCATTTACTATTAGCTTGATGGTGCCCTCCTATTAGTGTTTTTGCTGTATATAAAGAGGTTATATAATGATAACCAGAATGATCAAAATATACTTGTAGTAACGCCTCTAGATATCCTCATATTAGAAAGTGCAAGTGCATGGAAACAGGGATTTGATCTTATCCCCAAAATACAAGCCAATTCATCACTGCTATACTGAATATGAAGACATGTAAGTCTATAAGTGAGATTCTAGAGAGAGACCTTACCCAATATTGCCAGGGAATGTATGGATCTTGTGAGCTGTAGCAGAGTCTATTTGTGCTTCCTTCTGTTTTCCCCTTGTGCAGCGGATATTTATTATGCAGCCCCTCACACAAGAGGCACCTTCTGTTTTACTACAATTTGTTGTTCTATTTTAACAATTTAATTAATAAAATATATTATTTTTATACACAACCTTATTGAAGTGTCTGAAGTATCTGTGCTCACCGATCTAAAAATTCCAACTTTATTCAATCATCATTTAAAAATTCCATGGCCGGGAGAGTGAGGAAAGGAGCTCTTGTGAGCAGGAGCAAACGAAGGCCGTTTCGCGGCCGTTTCCAACATCTTATGATTTACTTTATATGGAAAAATGCTGCGTTTTTGCAAACTGCAAACTGTCACTTCTGTTAGTGCTAGCGGAACGCACCGAGTAAATAGAGATGTTTTTATTGATATTGGTGCGTTCGCAGCCCGGGGTCCAGCGTGCAAGAGTACCTGCTGCTAGCAAACAGCGGCACTATATGGCGGTAAGGACTAACTCAGTTAATTTACCGAGTAGCCGTGAAAGCAAAGCACTGTGCCCTGTTAGACTTCACAGAGGCACAGGCTAACTGCCCAAACAGAGAGCAGTCAGTGGTCACGCATGCACACAACTCCTCCCGGAGATGCCAGCATTCTAGGGGCTTATTTCAGCCAGGTCCCTGAATACATACAAACACAAACTCCTCACCAGAGGTGCCAGCATTCTAGGGGCTTATTTTAGCCGGGTCCCTGAACACACTCTCACGTGACCACACTGGTGCAAAGCATATAACAAACAACAATACTAGCACATGGCCGTGCGGCCATGCGAGCCTTAAATATTTGCAGCACGTACAGGACCTTCCTAGAAGGACCAATGAGAAGCTGCCACAGAGCGTGAGCACCTACAGGACCTTCCTGAAGGACCAATGGCCTTAGCTGCAGTATCTGATCATGTGACCCTCGATCTCCACTGTGAGATCTTACTCTGGGCATGCTCAGAACGAGAAAAGCAGGACTTAGTCCCAGAAGCGTCTGCTCGCCGCTGCCCTGCACTGACTTCATTATCCACCAACTGAAATTTGTCAGGTCTTTTATTGTTTTAATACTGATGATTTTGGCATACAACTCCTGATAACCCAAAAAACCTGTCTCAATAAATTAGCATATCAAGAAAAGGTTCTCTAAACGACCTATTACCCTAATCTTCTGAATCAACTAATTAACTCTAAACACATGCAAAAGATACCTGAGGCTTTTAAAAACTCCCTGCCTGGTTCATTACTCAAAACCCCCATCATGGGTAAGACTAGCGACCTGACAGATGTCAAGAAGGCCATCATTGACACCCTCAAGCAAGAGGGTAAGACCCAGAAAGAAATTTCTCAACAAATAGGCTGTTCCCAGAGTGCTGTATCAAGGCACCTCAATGGTAAGTCTGTTGGAAGGAAACAATGTGGCAGAAAACGCTGTACAACGAGAAGAGGTGACCGGACCCTGAGGAAGATTGTGGAGAAGGACCGATTCCAGACCTTGGGGAACCTGAGGAAGCAGTGGACTGAGTCTGGTGTGGAAACATCCAGAGCCACCGTGCACAGGCGTGTGCAGGAAATGGGCTACAGGTGCCGCATTCCCCAGATAAAGCCACTTTTGAACCATAAACAGCGGCAGAAGCGCCTGACCTGGGCTACAGAGAAGCAGCACTGGACTGTTGCTAAGTGGTCCCAAGTACTTTTTTCTGATGAAAGCAAATTTTGCATGTCATTCGGAAATCAAGGTGCCAGAGTCTGGAGGAAGACTGGGGAGAAGGAAATGCCAAAATGCCTGAAGTCCAGTGTCAAGTACCCAGTCAGTGATGGTGTGGGGTGCCATGTCAGCTGCTGGTGTTGGTCCACTGTGTTTCATCAAGGGCAGGGTCAATGCAGCTAGCTATCAGGAGATTTTGGAGCACTTCATGCTTCCTGGCACCTGCTCACAGTGCCAAAACCACTGGTAAATGGTTTACTGACCATGGTATTACTGTGCTCAATTGGCCTGCCAACTCTCCTGACCTGAACCCCATAGAGAATCTGTGGGATATTGTGAAGAGAAAGTTGAGAGACGTAAGACCCAACACTCTGGATGAGCTTAAGGCCGCTATTGAAGCATCCTGGGCCTCCATAACATCTCAGCAGTGTCACAGGCTGATTGCCTCCATGCCACGCCGCATTGAAGCAGTCATTTCTGCCAAAGGATTCCCGACCAAGTATTGAGTACATAACTGAACATTATTATTTGATGGTTTTTTTGTTTGTTATTAAAAAACACTTTTATTTGATTGGACGGTTGAAATATGCTAATTTATTGAGACAGGTTTTTTGGGTTATCAGGAGTTGTAGGCCAAAATCATCAGTATTAAAACAATAAAAGACCTGACAAATTTCAGTTGGTGGATAATGAATCTATAATATATGAAAGTTTAATTGTAATCATTACATTATGGTAAATAATGAAATTTAACACTATATGCTAATTTTTTGAGAAGGACCTGTAGACAACAAAAAAGCAGCACAAACTCAGCAAAACCTGCTTTTTTATAAGCAGCTTCTTTACTGCCAAGAGAGCAGGTTTTGCCTGTGGAAAAGAAGCAGCAAAAATGCAACGTGTGATCATAGCCATACTTTAAAAGCCACCAGAGACCGATCCGCACGAGTCCCTGGTGGCTTATCCCCAATGACTGACAGGTCTCTCCCTGCATATATAGGGAAAGGCCTGTTACCCCAGGGGAGCATGTGGAGAGAAGCTACTGGGGACCCGCCTGAATTACAAGTCTTCCATGCAGCTCTGTCCCAAACGTCTTTTAATAATAATAATAATAATAATAATAATAATAATAATTTTTATTTATATAGCGCCAACATATTCCGCAGCACTTTACAATTAAGCGGGGACATGTACAGACAATAAATTCAATACAGGTTAAGACAATTTAAACAGTGACATTAGGGGTGAGGTCCCTGCTCGCAAGCTTACAATATACAAGGAAATGGAGGGGACACAATAGGTGAAAAGTGCTTGTTACTGTAGTTCAGGTCTGGCAATTATAGTAAATAGGGATTTTCATAAAATGCTGCATGATCCGGTCATCAGCCTGTGTGTTTAAGTGCAATAGTCAAGTATCAAGTGCAGTTATCATGTGCATGGAGGGTGTGGAGACAGATGAATAGTAGGGTGCAGATTCAGAATAATATTTGGAAGGAGGGAACAGGGCAAAGTTAGTTTACTGAGTAGTTGATGTGGTAGGCTTGTTTGAAGAGATGGGTTTTCAAAGCATGCTTGAATAGGTCGGGGCTAGGTATCAGTCTGATCGTCTGGGGAAGTGCATTCCAGAAAGCTGGCGCAGCACAAGAGAAGTCTTGGAGACGGAGGTGCGAGGTTCGGATTACGGGGGATGTTAGTCTTAGGTCATTTGTAGAATGGTGGGCACGTGTAGGGCTATAGACAGAGATGAGAGAGGAGATATAAGGCGGTGCGGAACTGTGGAGAGCTTTGTGGGTGAGAGAGATGAGTTTATACTGGACCCTGTAGCGAATGGGTAGCCAGTGTAATGACTGGCACAAGATGGAGGCATCGGTGAAGCGGCTGGACAGAAATATGACCCTGGGTGCCGCATTCAAGATAGATTGGAGAGGAGAAAGTTTGGTAAGGCTACTTTCACACTAGCGTCGTACGACGCACGACGAATTGCGACGTACCGACGCAAGCAGTAAAAGTGCCGCACAATGGGGGCAGCGGATGCTGTTTTTCAACGCATCCGCTGCCCCATTGTGAGGTGCGGGGAGGCGGGGGCGGAGTTCCGGCCGCGCATGGGCGGTCAGAAAAGACAGGCACGACGCACCAAAAAAAGTTACATGCAACGTTTTTTGGTGGCAACGGTCCGACGCAACACTACGCAGCCATCGCACGACGGTTGCGACGTGTGGCAATGCATCGCTAATGCAAGTCAATGTAGAAAAAACGCATCCTGCAAGCACTTTTGCAGGATGCGTTTTTTCTACAAAACAACGCATAGCGACGTGCAGTGCACGACACTAGTGTGAAAGTAGCCTAAGAGGGAGACCAATCAGAAGAGAGTTGCAGTAGTCCAGACGAGAATGAATAAGAGCGACAGTAAGGCTGTGTGCACACGTTGCTGATTTTTCACGTTTTTTCGCAATAAAACCGCTATAAAACCGCAATAAAACAGCATACAATATGCATCCCATCATTTAGAATGAATTCCGCAATTTTTGTGCACATGATGCGTTTTTTCCGCGAAAAAAGAGCATCGCGGTAAAAAACGCAGCATGTTCATTAATTTTGCGTTTTTTTTGCGGATTTCCCACTATAAAATGCATTGGGAAATGTCCGGAAAAAAACGCACCAAAAACGCGGCAAAAGCGCTGCAAAAACGCATGCAGATTTCTTGCAGAAAATTTCAGGTTTTTCTCAGGAATTTTCTGCAAGAAATCCTGAATGTGTGCACATAGCCTAAGAGTCTTAGCAGTTTCAAAGGTGAGAAAAGGTCAGATTCTGGAGATGTTTTAAAGATGCAGGTGACAAGAGCGAGTGAGTGATGGGATATAGGGAGAAAATATATGGGGTCAAATATGACCCCAAGACAGCGGGCATGCTGCTTGGGAGTTATGGTTGAACTCTCCAGGGTAATTTCGATGTTAGGTAGAGTGAGGTTAGTAGAGGGGAGAAACACAAGAAGTTCAGTTTTGCAGAGATTTAGTTTCAGATAGAGGGAGGACATGATGTTAGAGACAGCAGACAGACAATCCTTGGTGTTTTGAATTAGGGTAGGGGTGATGTCAAGGGAAGAAGTGTATAATTGGGTGTCGTCAGCACAGAGATGATACTGAAACCCAAATCTGCAGATTGTTTGTCCAATAGGGGCAGTGAATAGAGAGAAGAGGAGGGGGCCTAGGACTGAGCCCTGTGGAACTCCGATAGTAAGGGGACGAGGAGAGAAAGAGGAGCCGGCAAAAGATACAGTGAAGGAGCGGTCAGAGAGGTAGGAGGAGAACCAGGAGAGGGCTGTGTCCTTGAGGCCTATAGAGCGGAGCATAGTGAGGAGAAGCTGGTGATCCACAGTGTCAAATGCAGCAGAGAGATCCAGGAGAATCAGCAGGGAGCAATGACCTTTGGATTTAGCTGTTATTAGATCATTAGAGACTTTAGAAAGGGCAGTTTCAGTGGAGTGTAAAGAGCGGAAACCAGATTGGTCAAGAAGAGAGTTATCCGAGAGATAGTGGATTAGACGGGAGTGGACCAGGTGTTCCAGGAGTTTAGAGATGAAGGAAAGGATAGAGACAGGTCTGTAGTTAGCAGTGCAGTTCGGGTCCAGGGATGGCTTTTTAAGTAAAGGGGTTATGATGGCATGTTTAAATGAGGAGGGAAAGATACCTGAAGAAAGAGAGAGGTTAAATATTTTAGTCAGGTGAGTGGTGACCATTGGTGAGAGAGACTGAAGGAGATGTGAAGGAATGGGGGTCACTGCTGCAGGTTGTAGGCCGAGCAGAAGCGAGGAGCTTGGAAGTTTCTTCTTCTGAAACAGGCTCAAAGATGTCTAGTGAGCTTGAGGTGCGGCAGGGAAGGGGATCCAGGCACTGAGGAGATTGGGCTGAGATATCCTGATGGATGTGGTTGATTATTTCTAGGAAGTAAGTGGCCAGATACTCACTGCTGAGGTTGGTGATGGGGGCCTGTACTTTAGGTTTCAGGAGGGAGTTTAAGGTTTCAAAAAGTCGTTTTGGGTTGTTGGATAGTGAGGTGATGAGGGTGGTGAAGTAGGATTGTTTGGCCAGATGAAGGGCGGAGTTATAGGCTTTGAGCATGAACTTATAGTGGATGAAGTCTTCTGCTAAGAGAGATTTACTCCACTGCCGCTCTGCACACCTTGAGCAGCGCTGAAGAAAGCATGTTTGCATTGTGTGCCAGGGCTGCCGTTGTCTGTGTCAGGTCTTTTTGCATGTAGAAGGTCCTGCTTCATCTAGGGCATTCTTCAGTGTATTATTGAAGTGTGACAATGCTAAGCCTGGACAGGAGAGGGAGGAGATGGGGGCTAAAGATGTGTGCAGATTGCCCATAAGCTGCTGGGTATTAAAGGTAAGTGTATTCCGATAAGTGTGGTAAGTGGGGGTGTCCCGGGTGAGGAGACAATTCTTGACAGAGAAGGAAAGAAGGTTGTGGTCCGAGGGCGGGAGAGGGGAGTTAGTAAAGTCATGCAGCGAGCCGGGACGGGAGAAAACCAGGTATAGAGTATTCCCATCCTCATGCGTAGGAGAATTAGTAAACTGTGAGAGGCCAAATGAAGATGAGAGGCAGATTGGGAGAGGGGATCATTGATGGGCATGTTGAAGTCTCCCATTATGAGGGTGGGGATGTCACAGGATAGAAAGTGAGTAAGCCAGGTGGCAAAGTGGTCTAGAAACTGGCAGGAGGAGCCTGGAGAGCGATAAACAACTGCCACTCGCAAGGAAAAGGGCTTAAAGAGTCTGACGGCGTGGACTTCAAAGGAAGGAAATGTAAGTGAGGGAACCGGGGGGATGACCTGGAAAGCACATTGCGATGAAAGGAGTAAACCAACACCTCCACTGTTGTGAATTCTGTTCTCGAACTCCCTCCTGTGGTTATGAATGGTACTTCGGCGAGTTCTGTTCATGGACTCCCTCTGGTGGCTGTGAGTGGAGCTGCTGGTTCTGAGGTTCCTTCCCCAGCTGATCTCGTTTAGGCCTTGGCTGGCTGCTCTATTTAACTCCACTCAGATCGTTACTTGATGCCAGCTTTCAATGTCCTAGTACTGGTTCAGTTCTCTTGGATCTTTCAGATGACTTGTCTTCTTCAGCAAAAGCTAAGTCCCTGCTAGCTTATTTGTTACCACTGTTTTTTGTCCAGCTTGCTATTATGATTTTGTCTTGTTAGCTGGAAGCTCTGGGATGCAGAGTGGCACCACCGCGCCGCATGTCGGTGCGGTGGTCTCTTTTGCACACTCTGCGTGGTTTTTTTGTTAGTTTTTTATGCTGACCGCAAATATACCTTTCCTATCCTCAGTCTGTTTAGTTAAGTCTGGCCTCCTTTGCTGAAACCTATTTCATTCCTGTGTTTGTGACTTCCATCTTAACTCACAGTCAATATGTGTGGGGGGCTGCCTATTTCTTTGGGGAATTTCTCTGAGGCAAGGTAGGCTGTATTTTCTATCTTTAGGGGTAGTTAGCTCTTAGGCTGTGAAGAGGCGTGTAGGCAGAGTCAGGTACGCTCCACGGCTATTTCTAGTTGTTGTGATAGGATTAGGGGTTGCGGTCAGCAGAGCTCCCACTTCCCAGAGCTCGTCCTGTATTACTAATTTGCTCATCTGGTCATTTCTAGTGCTCCTAACCACCAGCTCATCATAACAGTACAGCTGGCCCGTAAAGTGTTAATGCATCTCAATAGAGGGATAAGAGAAGTTCTGAGACCATTTTTTTTTTTTTCTGCAGCGTGTTTTGTTTTTCTTTTCCCCTAAATCTCTGGGTGGTTCAGGACACAGGTGTAGATATGGACATTCAAGGTCTGTCCTCTTGTGTGGATCAAC
This sequence comes from Ranitomeya variabilis, assembly GCF_051348905.1. Classification (NCBI taxonomy): domain Eukaryota; kingdom Metazoa; phylum Chordata; class Amphibia; order Anura; family Dendrobatidae; genus Ranitomeya; species Ranitomeya variabilis. The sequence goes on from NC_135237.1 coordinate 511,130,343, forward strand.
TCACTGCAAGGGTACAAGGCATTCAAGATTATGTAGTTCAGAACCCGATGTTAGAACCCAGAATTCCAATTCCTGATTTGTTTTCTGGGGTTAGATCTAAGTTCCTGAATTTCAAAAATAATTGTAGACTGTTTTTTGCTTTGAAACCCCGCTCCTCTGGTGACCCCATTCAGCAAGTAAAAATCATTATTTCTTTGCTACGTGGCGACCCTCAAGACTGGGCATTTTCCCTTGCGCCAGGAGATCCTGCATTGCGTAATGTAGATGCGTTTTTTCTGGCGCTTGGATTGCTTTATGATGAACCAGATTCAGTGGATCAGGCAGAGACAATTTTGCTGCCTTTGTGTCAGGGTCAGGATGAAGCGGAGGTATAGTGTCAGAAGTTTAGAAAGTGGTCTGTGCTTACTCAGTGGAATGAGTGTGCCCTGGCGGCAATTTTCAGAAAGGGTCTTTCTGAAGCCCTTAAGGATGTTATGGTAGGATTCCCCACGCCTGCTGGTCTGAATGAGTCTATGTCCTTGGCCATTCAGATCGATCGACGCTTACGTGAGCGCAAAAATGTGCACCATTTGGCGGTGTTTTCTGAGCAGAAGCCTGAGCCTATGCAATGTGATAGGACCTTGACCAGAGCTGAACGGCAAGAATACAGACGTCAGAATGGGCTGTGTTTTTACTGTGTTGACTCCACTCATGCTATCTCTGATTGTCCTAAGCGCACTAAACGGTTCGCTAGGTCTGCCACCATTGGTACGGTACAGCCAAATTTCTTTTGTCCGTTACTCTGATTTGCTCTTTGTCGTCCTATTCTGTTATGGCATTTGTGGATTCAGGCGCTGCCCTGAATTTGATGGACTTGGAGTTTGCCAGGCGCTGTGGTTTTTTCTTGGAGCCCTTACAGTATCCTATTCCATTGAGAGGAATTGATGCTACACCTTTTGCCAAGAATAAGCCTCAGTACTGGACTCAATTGACCATGTGCATGGCTCCTGCACATCAGGAGGATATTCGCTTTTTGGTGTTGCATAATCTGCATGATGTGGTCGTTTTGGGTTTGCCATGGCTACAGCTCCATAATCCAGTATTGGATTGGAAATCAATGTCTGTATCCAGTTGGGGTTGTCAAGGGGTACATGGGGATGTCCCATTGTTGTCTATTTCGTCTTCCCATCCTTCTGAAGTCCCTGAGTTCTTGTCAGATTACCGGGATGTATTTGATGAGCCCAAATCCAGTGCCCTACCTCCTCATAGGGATTGCGATTGTGCTATTAATTTGATTCCTGGTAGTAAGTTTCCGAAGGGCCGACTGTTCAATTTATCTGTGCTAGAACACGCCGCAATGCGGAGTTATATAAAGGAGTCCTTGGAGAAAGGGCATATTCGCCCGTCGTCACCGTTGGGAGCAGGGTTCTTTTTTGTGGCCAAGAAGGATGGTTCTCTGAGACCTTGTATAGATTACCGCCTTCTCAATAAAATCACCGTCAAATTTCAGTACCCTTTGCCGCTACTGTCTGATTTGTTTGCTCGGATTAAGGGGGCTAGCTGGTTCACCAAGATAGATCTTCGAGGGGCGTATAATCTTGTGCGTATTAAACGGGGCGACAAATGGAAAACAGCATTTAATACGCCCGAGGGCCATTTTGAGTACTTGGTGATGCCATTCGGGCTTTCTAATGCTCCATCTGTGTTTCAGTCCTTTATGCATGACATCTTCCGAAAGTACCTGGATAGATTCATGATTGTATATTTGGATGATATTTTGGTCTTTTCGGACGATTGGGAGTCTCATGTGAAGCAGGTCAGAATGGTGTTCCAGGTCCTTCGTGCTAATTCCTTGTTTGTGAAGGGGTCTAAATGTCTCTTTGGAGTTCAGAAGGTTTCATTTTTGGGCTTCATTTTTTCCCCTTCTACTATCGAGATGGACCCTGTTAAAGTTCAGGCCATTTATGATTGGACTCAGCCTACTTCTGTGAAGAGCCTTCAGAAATTCCTGGGCTTTGCTAATTTTTACCGTCGCTTCATCGCTAATTTTTCTAGTGTTGTTAAACCATTGACTGATTTAACCAAGAAAGGTGCGGATGTGGTCAATTGGTCCTCTGCGGCCGTTGAGGCTTTTCAGGAGCTGAAGCGTCGTTTTTCTTCTGCCCCTGTGTTGTGTCAGCCAGATGTTTCGCTCCCGTTTCAGGTCGAGGTGGATGCTTCTGAGATTGGAGCAGGGGCTGTTTTGTCTCAAAGAGGTTCTGATGGCTCTGTGATGAAACCATGTGCTTTCTTTTCTAGAAAGTTTTCGCCTGCTGAGCGCAATTATGATGTGGGCAATCGAGAGTTGTTGGCTATGAAGTGGGCGTTTGAGGAGTGGCGACATTGGCTTGAAGGAGCCAAACATCGCGTGGTGGTCTTGACGGATCACAAGAATCTGACTTATCTCGAGTCTGCCAAGCGGTTGAATCCTAGACAGGCTCGATGGTTGCTGTTTTTCTCCCGCTTCAATTTTGTGGTTTCGTACCTTCCGGGTTCTAAGAATGTGAAGGCTGATGCCCTTTCAAGGAGTTTTGTGCCTGATTCTCCGGGAGTTCCTGAGCCGGCTGGTATTCTCAAAGAGGGGGTAATTTTGTCTGCCATCTCCCCTGATTTGCGGCGGGTGCTGCAGGAGTTTCAGGCTGATAGACCTGACCGTTGCCCAGCGGAGAAGCTGTTTGTCCCTGATAGATGGACTAGTAGAGTTATCTCTGAGGTTCATTGTTCGGTGTTGGCTGGTCATCCTGGAATGTTTGGTACCAGAGATTTGGTGGCTAGATCCTTTTGGTGGCCTTCCTTGTCACGAGATGTGCGTTCTTTTGTGCAGTCCTGTGGGACTTGTGCTCGGGCTAAGCCCTGCTATTCTCGTGCCAGTGGGTTGCTTTTGCCCTTGCCGGTCCCGAAAAGGCCCTGGACGCATATTTCCATGGATTTTATTTCAGATCTCCCTGTCTCTCAGAGGATGTCAGTTATCTGGGTGGTTTGTGATCGCTTCTCTAAGATGGTCCATTTGGTACCTTTGCCTAAATTGCCTTCCTCCTCTGATTTGGTTCCATTGTTTTTCCAGCATGCGGTTCGTTTACATGGCATTCCGGAGAACATCGTGTCGGACAGAGGTTCCCAGTTTGTTTCAAGATTTTGGCGGTCCTTTTGTGCTAAGATGGGCATTGATTTGTCTTTTTCTTCAGCTTTCCATCCTCAGACAAATGGCCAAACCGAACGAACCAATCAGACTTTGGAAACATATCTGAGATGCTTTGTTTCTGCTGATCAGGATGATTGGGTGTCCTTCTTGCCTTTGGCTGAGTTCGCCCTTAATAATCGGGCCAGCTCGGCCACTTTGGTTTTGCCTTTTTTCTGTAATTCTGGTTTCCACCCTCGTTTTTCTTCAGGGCAGGTTGAGCCTTCGGACTGTCCTGGTGTGGATTCTGTGGTGGACAGGTTGCAGCAAATTTGGACTCATGTAGTGGACAATTTGACATTGTCCCAGGAGAAGGCTCAACGTTTCGCTAACCGCCGTCGTTGTGTTGGTCCCCGACTTCGTGTTGGGGATTTGGTTTGGTTGTCGTCTCGTTATGTTCCTATGAAGGTTTTGTCTCCTAAGTTTAAGCCTCGTTTCATTGATCCTTATAAGATTTCTGAAATTCTTAATCCTGTGTCATTTCGTTTGGACCTTCCAGCTTCTTTCGCCATCCATAATGTGTTCCATAGGTCGTTGTTGCGGAGATATGTGGCTCCTATGGTTACCTCCGTTGATCCTCCTGCCCCGGTGTTGGTTGAGGGGGAGTTGGAGTATGTGGTGGAGAAGATTTTGGATTCTCGTATTTCGAGATGGAAACTTCAGTACCTAGTCAAGTGGAAAGGTTATGGTCAGGAGGATAATTCCTGGGTGGTTGCCTCTGATGTTCATGCTGCCGATCTTGTTCGTGCCTTTCATTTGGCTCGTCCGGATCGGCCTGGAGGCTCTGGTGAGGGTTCGGTGACCCCTCCTCAAGGGGGGGTACTGTTGTGAATTCTGTTCTCGAACTCCCTCCTGTGGTTATGAATGGTACTTCGGCGAGTTCTGTTCATGGACTCCCTCTGGTGGCTGTGAGTGGAGCTGCTGGTTCTGAGGTTCCTTCCCCAGCTGATCTCGTTTAGGCCTTGGCTGGCTGCTCTATTTAACTCCACTCAGATCGTTACTTGATGCCAGCTGTCAATGTCCTAGTACTGGTTCAGTTCTCTTGGATCTTTCAGATGACTTGTCTACTTCAGCAAAAGCTAAGTCCCTGCTAGCTTATTTGTTACCACTGTTTTTTGTCCAGCTTGCTATCATGATTTTGTCTTGTTAGCTGGAAGCTCTGGGATGCAGAGTGGCACCACCGCGCCGTGAGTCGGTGCGGTGGTCTCTTTTGCACACTCTGCGTGGTTTTTTTGTTAGTTTTTTATGCTGACCGCAAAGATACCTTTCCTATCCTCAGTCTGTTTAGTTAAGTCTGGCCTCCTTTGCTGAAACCTATTTCATTCCTGTGTTTGTGACTTCCATCTTAACTCACAGTCAATATGTGTGGGGGGCTGCCTATTTCTTTGGGGAATTTCTCTGAGGCAAGGTAGGCTGTATTTTCTATCTTTAGGGGTAGTTAGCTCTTAGGCTGTGAAGAGGCGTCTAGGCAGAGTCAGGTACGCTCCACGGCTATTTCTAGTTGTTGTGATAGGATTAGGGGTTGCGGTCAGCAGAGCTCCCACTTCCCAGAGCTCGTCCTGTATTACTAGTTTGCTCATCTGGTAATTTCTAGTGCTCCTAACCACCAGCTCATCATAACACTCCACCCTGTCTGTTCTCAGGTCTGGCGGTATGTGAAAATTTCAGCCCACCAAACGAGAGAGCGGCAGTGGCGGTGGTGTCTGAATGCTGGATTCAGGTTTCTGTACTAGCCAGAAGGTTAAGGGAATTAGAGAGGAAAAAATAGTGAATGTAAGATAGTTTGTTAGACACAGACAGTGCATTCCAGAGAGCACATTGGAAAGCGATAGCAGAAGGCATGCGCTGAATGTTAGTAAGATCAGCAGGGTTTCTGTATGCAGCTGGAGGAGAGTAATGTATGCTGGTGGAGGGAGGCCCAGGGTTGGGGGAGATGTCACCTGCAACTAGTAAAAGGAGAAAAAACAGAAAGAGCAGGTAGTGGGATGATTTGTATGAACGTTTTGAGTGCTGCATGGAGGTATTGAATCGTTTGGAGTGGGTAAGAAATGTCAGTAGAGCCTCAGAGTTATACATGGGAGAGGGGAGAAGGGAGGGGTGAATATGGAGAGAGTGCACAGAATGTGTTAAAGGGCTGGTGAGTTGTGAGAAAGCAGAAGTAAAAACAAATAAGAAGTAGATTGATATGATCAATGCATAATGTAGTATGACTGACCAAGCAGCATGTTTGTATGAAAAACTTATGCACCTTACCTGTCTCCTGCCCTGTCCAACTGCCATTGTATAACTGCCAAGCACTTTATCCTGCTGCACTTAATATCTGTTGCATGCGTGACCCCGCACGTGTGCTATCCCAAGCCAGAGCTGAATATATCTTTTAAAGTATGTTTCTCTCTAAAATGCCCCAGTTCTTCAGAGTCAAGCATACCTGAGTGAGATTGTACAGCCAGTGTCTGGTACATGCAGCCGTGGATCAAGGAGCATGTATCAGCCATCAGGTTCCCTTTAACAAATAAAACTGAGTTTCACTTTTTATATTGAAGAACTGAAATATATTAACTTTTTGAGGATATTCTAATTTTGTGAGAAGCACTTGTATGCATTCATACTGACCTGAAGAATCATATTGACAGGTCAGTTTTACCGTTGAGGGAACATGGTGATTAAAAAACAAAAACAAATAACAATTGTGGGATTGCACTTTTTTTGAAATTTCACATGATCGGGAATTTTTTTCCCATATTCCAGTACACTATATGGTAAAATCAATGTTGTCTTTCAAAAGTACAACTCGTCCCGCAAAAAACAAGCCCTCTCACGGCCATATTGATGGAAATTAAAATAGTTATGGCTCTGGGAAAAAGGGGAGCAAAAAATATAAGTGTAAAAACGGAAAATTGCAAGGTCAAGAAGGGGCTAATGTATAACAATAGATGCCATATGGATGTAAGAAATGGACACACGGATGGAATACAGATGAGAATATGAATCATTATTGTCCATTTTTTCCATGATGAAAATCGAATGATTTTTCATATGCTCATCTGAACCCGGCCTTATAGCTACAGATGGGCAGTATTTGTCGATTTTACTCTTCTTTGTTTCGATCATTTTCTCTTATGTGATCATGTGATCGATGTTTCCAGCAATAATTGATATTTGACAGATCGTTTGTGATTCATAGGGACCACACTGAAGCTGTATGCTGATACAATATGGGAACAGTTTATCAATTAGTCTATAGTGACCTTCCCATGACGAGGTGGCTTCCTGGCTGTTTCATGCAATGTGATATGATTAAAGTAATGATGGCCACTCGTTTTTCTTTACTTATCTGCTTTTTTCTTGCCATAATACAAATTCTAACAGTCTATTCAGTAGGACTATCAGCTGTGTATCCACCAGACTTCTGCTCAACACAACTGACGGTCCCAACCCCATTTATAAGACAAGAAATCCCACTTATTAAACCTGACAGGGCACACCTGTGAAGTGAAAACCATTCCCTGTGACTACCTCTTGAAGCTCATCAAGAGAATGCCAAGAGTGTGTAAAGCAGTCATCAAAGCAAAAGGGGGCTACTTTGTAGAACCTGGAATATAAAACATATTTTCAATTGTTTCGCACTTTTTTGCTAAGAATAGTCATGAAAATACAGAAAAATCTTTAAATGAGAAGGTGTGTCCAAACTTTTGGTCTGTACTGTATATTTATATATATATTGCAATGCATATGTCAAGTAGTTTTAATGTGCTGATAACTGTGTTTGCATTGTTCTGATTGTAATATGATGTGCTGTGTTTGCCCTGTTTTGCCATGTTCCTATATGTGTCACAGTTGTAGAATTAGGGAAAGCAAGGATTTAATGAGTGGGCTGGGTCAGCAGCAGAAAAAGTGTCAGGACGCTGCTGCTCACAGTGAGTAGTGTGGCCACGTCTGCAGTGGGTGGATGTGCAGTCACAGCCAGAGCATTGCTAAACCCCAGAAGGGGATAGACTCTGTTACCCAGAACTTAAGGACTGCAACACAGGCCCCAGGACTCGGTAAGGGCCCCACCAAAGGGATTTTAAGCCTCCAGATTCCGGCATATGGACTACTGCTTCTACCAGCTGCTGTGGCTGTTGTGGGTACAGCCGTGGACACTGCCAGGGAGAACGCAGAAAGCCAGTGTTGTACTTTACTACTTTATTCCTACTCTCTGTTATTACATTTCTTTCCCTGTTGGACAGCAAGTTGTGCCTGAGGATTGTGTCCGTCTTGTCTGTTCCTGTACAAGGTGCCGGGGTGTCTACTGACTGTGACTTAGTTAACTCGGCTGGGACTACCACCCCGGACCACTTTGCTACACCAGGACAGTGTAAGCTCTTAAGGTCAGCGAGGTCCTCTGTCTCTCCTGTAAAATGTAAGCTCTTATGGTCAACAGGGTACTCTCTCTCCTGTACAGTGTAAGCTAATATGGTCAGTGGGGTCCTCTCTCTCCTGTACAGTGTAAGCTGGTATGTTCAGCGGGGTCCTCTCTTTCCTGTACAGTGTAATCTCTTATGGTCAGAGGGGTCCTCTCTCTCTCCTGTAGAGTGTATACTCTTATGGTCACCATGGTCCTCTCTCTCCTGTAGAGTGTTAGCTCTTATGGTCAGCGGAGTCCTCTCTCTCTCTCTTGTAGAGTATAAGGTCTTATGGTCAACAATGTCCTCTCTCTCCTGTACAGTTTAAACTGTTATGGTCAAGCGGGGTCTTCTCTCTCTTGCCTGGAGAATGTTAGCTTTTATGATCAGCAGGGTTCGCTCTGTTTTTCCTCTCCCACATTTATTTTTCAAGCAATTACAAGCTTCCAATTATTGAGATTCATGCAAATGTTTTCACCTCAAATCAAATCTTTTGAGAAAATTTGGCCGTCGGTGAATTTTAATTTCAAAAGATCCACTCATCTTTACTGATGACAAATCCTCTTTAACCCCTTTCTGCCATTGGACGTACTATTCCGTCCATGTGGGGTGGGCCCTAATTCCCAAGGACGGAATCCCAAGGACCGCCCCCGGCACATTAACCCCCGGCACACTGCGATCAAACATGATCGCGGTGTGCCGGCGGTATAGGGAAGCATCGCGCAGGGAGGGGGCTCCCTGCGGGCTTCCCTGAGACCCCCGGAGCAACGCGATGTGATCACGTTGCTGCGAGGGTCTCTTGCCTCCTCTCCCTGCAGGCGCCGGATCCAGAATGGCCGCATCCGGGTCCTGCAGGGATTACTTCCGGGTGCAGACCAGGCTCTGGTAAGCCTGCAGCACTGGAACTCAGATCGGTGATCTGTGATGTCCCCCCCTGGGACAAAGTAAAAAAGTAAAAAAAGAAAATTTCCACATGTGTAAAAAAAAAAAAAAAAAAAAAAAAATTCCTAAATAAAGAAAAAAAATTTATATTATTCCCATAAATACATTTCTTTATCTAAATAAAAATAAAATCAAACAATAAAAGTACACATATTTAGTATCGCCGCGTCCGTAACGACCCCACCTATAAAATTATATCACTAGTTAACCCCTTCAGTGAACACCGTAAAAAAAAAAAAAAAAAAGGGGCAAAAAACAACGCTATATTCTCATACCGCCAAACAAACAGTGGAATAACAAGCGATCAAAAAGACGGATATAAATAACCATGGTACCGCTGAAAACGTCATCTTGTCCCGCAAAAAACGAGCCATGACACAGCATCATCAGCAAAAAAATAAAAAGTTATAGTCCTCAGAATAAAGCGATGCCAAAATTATTATTTTTTCTATAAAATAGTTTTTATCGTATAAAAGCGCCAAAACATAAAAAAATGATATAAATGAGGTATCGCTGTAATCGTACTGACCCGAAGAATAAAACTGCTTTATCAATTTTACCAAACGCGGAACGGTATAAACGCCTCCCCCAAAAGAAATTCATGAATAGTTGGTTTTTGGTCATTCAAATCGAAATAAAAAGCGATCAAAAAATCTCCCATGCCCGAACATGTTACCAATAAAAACGTCAACTCATCCCGCAAAAAACAAGACCTCACATGACTCTGTGGACTCAAATATGGAAAAATTATAGCTCTCAAAATGTGGTAACGCAAAATATATTTTTTGCAATAAAAAGCGTCTTTCAGTGTGTGACGGCTGCCAATCATAAAAATCCGCTAAAAAAATCTGCTATAAAAGTAAATCAAACCCCCCTTCATCACCCGCTTAGTTAGGGAAAAATTAAAAAATTTAAAAAATGTATTTATTTCCATTTTCCCATTAGGGTTAGGGCTAGGGTTAGGGCTAGGGTTAGGGCTAGGGTTAGGGTTGGGGCTAGGGTTAAGGCTACAGTTAGGGTTGGGGCTAAAGTTAGGGTTAGGGTTGGGGCTAAAGTTAGGGTTAGGGGTGTGTCTGGGTTAGAAGTGTGGTTAGGGTTACCGTTGGGATTAGGGTTAGGGGTGTGTTTGGATTAGGGTTTCAGATATAATTGGGGGTTTTCCACTGTTTATGCACATCAGGGGCTCTCCAAACGCGACATGGCGTCCGATCTCAATTCCAGCCAATTCTGCGTTGAAAAAGTAAAACAGTGCTCCTTCCCTTCCGAGCTCTCCCGTGTGCCCAAACAGGTTTACCCCAACATATGGGGTATCAGCGTTCTCGGAACACATTGGAGAACAACTTTTGGGGTCCAATTTCTCCTGTTACCCTTGGGAAAATACACTCACCGGCCACTTTATTAGGTACACCATGCTAGTAACGGGTTGGACCCCTTTTGCCTTCAGAACTGCCTCAATTCTTCGTGGCATAGATTCAACAAGGTGCTGGAAGCATTCCTCAGAGATTTTGGTCCATATTGACATGATGGCATCACACAGTTGCTGCAGATTTGTCGGCTGCACATCCCAAAGATGCTCCATACAAGGCAGGATGGATCCATGCTTTCATGTTGTTTACGCCAAATTCTGACCCTACCATCCGAATGTCGCAGCAGAAATCGAGACTCATCAGACCAAGCAACGTTTTTCCAATCTTCTACTGTCCAATTTCGATGAGCTTGTACAAATTGTAGCCTCAGTTTCCTGTTCTTAGCTGAAAGGAGTGGTACCCGGTGTGGTCTTCTGCTGCTGTAGCCCATCTGCCTCAAAGTTCGACGCACTGTGCGTTCAGAGATGCTCTTAGGCCTACCTTGGTTGTAACGGGTGGCGATTTGAGTCACTGTTGCCTTTCTATCAGCTCGAACCAGTCTGCCCATTCTCCTCTGACCTCTAGCATCAACAAGGCATTTCCGCCCACAGAACTGCCGCTCACTGGATTTTTTTTCTTTTTCGGACCATTCTCTGTAAACCCTAGAGATGGTTGTGCGTGAAAATCCCAGTAGATCAGCAGTTTCTGAAATACTCAGACCAGCCCTTCTGGCACCAACAACCATGCCACGTTCAAAGGCACTCAAATCACTTTTCTCCCCCATACTGATGCTCGGTTTGAACTGCAGGAGATTGTCTTGACCATGTCTACATGCCTAAATGCACTGAGTTGCCGCCATGTGATTGGCTGATTAGAAATTAAGTGTTAACAAGAAGTTGGACAGGTGTACCTAATAAAGTGGCCAGTGAGTGTACAAATCTGGGGGCTAAAAAATAATTTTTGTGGGAAAAAAAATATTTTTTATTTTCACGGCTCTGTGTTATAAAACTGTTCAAAGCTCTCACAATACATCTAGATGAGTTCCTTAGGGGGTCTACTTTCCAAAATGGTGTCACTTGTGGGGGGTTTCTACTGTTTAGGTACATTAGGGGCTCTGCAAACGCAATGTGACTCCTGCAGACCATTCTGTTGTGAATTTGGTTTTTGGGCTCCCCCGGTGGTCACTGGTGGTACTGGACTTGTGTGCTTCACTTTCTCTGTTCACCTGTTTCCATCAGGATATGGGTGTATCCTATTTAGCCTTGCTGCTCAGTTATTCTAGTGCCGGCCATCAATGTAACCAGAGCCTTTCTGTTGCATGTTCCTGCTTCTAGACTTCTATCAGCTAAGTTGGACTCTTAGTCCTAAGTTTGTTTTGCATTTTTGTTCCAGTTCACAGTTATGTTATTTTTCTGTAGCTGGAAGCTCTTGTGGGCCGAAATTGCCACTCCGGTGTCATGAGTTGACACATGAGTCTTAAAGTAATTTCGGGATGGTATTTTCATAGGGTTTTCAGCTGACCGTGAAGTTCCCTATTGTATCTTCTTGCTATCTAGTAAGCGGACCTCGCTTTGCTGAACCTACCTTCATACTACGTATGTCTTTTCCTCTGAACTCACCGTCAATATATGTGGGGGGCTTCTGTCTCCTTTTTGGGGGAATTTCCCTAGAGGTAAGCCAGGTCTGTCTTTTCCTCTATTAGGGTTAGTTAGTCCTCCGGCTGGCGCTAGGCGTCTAGGGATAAAACGTAGGTACGCCACCCGGCCACTGTTAGTTGTGTGGTAGGTTTAGCTCACGGTCAGCTCGAGATTCCATCACCCAGGAGCTAGTCTGTAGTTTAAGTTCTCTGACGTTTCCTTGCCATTGGGAACCATGACACCATTCCATCTAAGTCTGCATTCCAAATGGCGCTCTGTTGTGAACTCTATTTCTGGGCTCCCTCTTGTGGTCACAAGTGGTACTGTGTGAGTGCTGTCTTTCTGCAGGTTTGTGACTGGCATCAGCTGTCTCGTTATCTGTGGGCTGGTTTTCTATTTAAGCTCACTTGGACTCTCAGTCTATGCCTGCTGTCGTTGTATTCAGTGCTATTCTGATTGCTCCTGTCTACATCCGTTATCAGTCTCTCCATGAGAAGCTAAGTTCTGTTTGCTTATTTTTGCTCATCTATGTTCAATATGTTTCCTAGAATATTATGAGTTTTGTCCAGTTTGCTAATATGTGATTTCTCTGCTTGCTGGTAGCTCTGGGGTGCTGAGTTGCTCCCCCCACATCGTTAGTTGGTGTGGGGGTTCTCGCATTCTCTGCGTGGATATTTTTGTATAGGGTTTTTTACTGACCGCACAGATCCCTTGCTATTTTCTGCTATCTAGTGTTAGCGGGCCTCATTTGCTTAACCTGTTTCATCTCTGCGTTTGTCTTTTCCTCTTAACTCACCGTTATTATTTGTGGGGGGCTGTTCTATATCTTTGGGGTTATTTCTCTGAGGCAAGTGAGGTCTTACTTTATCTCTAGGGGTAGTCAGTTTCTCAGTCCATGAAGAGACGTCTAGGATTTCAGGAAACGTTCCACGGCTACCTTTAGTGTGTTTGGTTAGGATCAGGTTTGCGGTCAGTCCAGTTACCACATCCCCAGAGCTTGTCCTATTATCTCTTACTTAGCTGGTTAGATTTGTGATCCTAAGCCACTGGGATCATAAAGTACAGCAGGCCCGAAAAGTGTTTAATGCATCGCAGAAGTGGGATAAGAGAAGTCCTGAGTACAATTTTTTTTTTCCTCTCCCTTTGCTGCAGTCTGTCCAGCTTCTCTCATCCCCTTAATCTCTGGGTGGCTTTGAGTTCAGCTGCAGACATGGATATTCAGAGTCTGACTTCTAGTGTGGATCATCTTGCTGCAAGGGTGCAAAGCATTCAGGATTTTGTTGTTTACAGTCCTATGTCTGAGCCAAAGGTACCTATTCCTGAGTTGTTTTCTGGAGATAGATCTCGGTTTCTGAATTTTAAGAATAATTGTAAATTATTTCTTTGTTTGAGACCTCGTTCCTCTGGTGATTCCGCTCAGCAAGTTAGAATTGTTATCTCCCTGTTATGTGGCGACCCTCAAGATTGGGCTTTCTCCCTGGCGCCGGGAGATCCTGCATTGCTGAATGTGGATGCATTTTTTCTGGCGCTTGGATTGCTTTATGAGGAACCTAATCTTGAGAACCAGACAGAAAAGGCCTTGCTGGCTCTCTCTCAGGGCCAGGATGAAGCTGAGGTGTATTGTCAAAAATTTCGGAAATGGTCGGTGCTTACTCAATGGAATGAGTGTGCCCTGGCTGCAAATTTCAGAGAAGGTCTTTCTGAAGCCATTAAGAATGTTATGGTGGGGTTCCCCACGCCTGCAAGTCTGAATGACTCAATGGCTTTGGCCATTCAGATTGATCGGCGTTTGAGGGAGCGCAAATCTGCGCACCATCTGGCGGTATTTTCTGAACAGAGACCTGAGTCTATGCAATGTGACCGAATTCTGACCAGAATTGAGCGGCAAAATCATAGACGTCAAAATGGGTTGTGCTTTTACTGTGGTGATTCAACTCATGTTATCTCAGCATGCTCTAAGCGCGTAAAAAAGATCGCTAAATCTGTCACCGTTGGTACTATACAGCCTAAATTCATTTTGTCTGTTACTTTAATTTGTTCTTTGTCATCCTACTCGGTTATGGCTTTTGTGGATTCAGGTGCTGCCCTGAACCTGATGGATTTGTCGTTTGCCAGGCGCTGTGGTTTTGTCCTGGAGCCTTTGGAATTCCCTATTCCACTGAGGGGTATTGATGCTACACCATTGGCTGAGAATAAGCCTCAGTATTGGACTCAAGTGACCATGTGCATGACTCCTGTACATCAGGAGGTGATTCGCTTTCTTGTGCTGCATAATCTGCATGATGTTGTCGTTTTGGGTCTGCCATGGCTGCAGGCCCATAATCCAGTTCTGGATTGGAAAGCTATGTCTGTTTCAAGTTGGGGTTGCCAGGGGATTCATGGCGATGCTCCTTTGGTGTCAATTGCTTCTTCCACTCCTTCTGAGGTCCCTGAGTTTTTGTCGGACTACCAGGATGTATTTGATGAGCCCAGATCCGGTGCCCTGCCTCCTCACAGGGATTGTGATTGTGCTATAAATTTGATTCCTGGTAGTAAGTTCCCTAAGGGACGACTTTTTAATTTGTCTATACCAGAGCATGCCGCAATGCGAAGTTATATAAAGGAGTCTTTATAGAAGGGACATATTCACCCATCCTCCTCCCCTCTTGGTGCAGGATTCTTTTTTGTGGCCAAGAAGGATGTTTCTCTGAGACCTTGTATAGATTATCGTCTTCTAAATAAAATCACGGTCAAATTTCAGTATCCTTTGCCATTATTATCTGATCTGTTTGCTCGGATTAAGGGGTCCAGTTGGTTCACCAAGATAGATCTTCGTGCAAAAAGAAAAGGCTATAAGAAGCCACAGCCAGCTCACCAATCCAGGCAGGTGCACGGAACATCATCTTGGACTAAGATGGATATACATAACGAAGTAAGGAAGGCGTTCCAGCTCCATAAAATTCAAATGCTTTATTTCTCCATTAAAAATTGGTGTAGTACAAACAGTCCTTGCCTTAGCGCAAAAGTCCAAGTACAGAGTACATGCGACGCGTTTCGATCGTACCCGATCTTAGTCAATGCATGATTTTCTGAGATTTGCAATGATTGTTATTCAGTGTTCATGGACCAATCCAGTGATCAATGCTGGTCACATGATTATTACCACAGGTCCTGAACACATGAACTTAGCCACAGCTGCGGAAATTGCACACAAGTGTGGTTAAAATACTGAATGACATATCATAAATATACATACAAAACAATCAACAATGCAAAGATTAATACAAAGATAAATTCAAAGAATAAGAATGGAATAAATTCAGCAGTAATGGTACATAATTTCATTTTTACGATTCAGGCCAAATGGATATCTGGTTCGCAAATTATATATCCAAAAAGCTTCTCTGGTTAGAAGCTGTCTTTTGATATCTCCACCCCGCTGTGACAGTTTAGTTTGTTCTATGCCCTGGATTGTCATCATAGATGTATTACCTGAATGACACATGATAAAGTGTTTGGCAGCAGCTGATATATTTTTACCTTGGATATTAGTGCTTCCTAGGTCCCTTAAGTGCTCTGTGAATCTAGTTTTCAGCTTTCTCGTAGTGCACCCTATAGTCAATTTTGTACACTACATTCTTTGAGTGACAATTAATAAAAAATTTTATTTGGAAAGTTTTGTTTTTATCCTTATCTTGGAATGTGTTATTTGTTAATGCGTACCTGCATGTACTGCACGCAGTGACACCACATTTGTAAAAGCCTTTACATTGCAACCATGTACTAGAAGCCGGCTGTGATTGAAAGAGACTAGGTGATAAAGAGCTGCCAATAGTTGGCGCTCTCCTGGCCACAATATTGAGCCCATCTTTGAGAATATCTGATAGTAAATCGTCTTCCTGCAACATAGGTAACCTTTTCAATATTATATTTTTAATTTCGTTGAACTGGCTGCTGTATTGGAAACAAACATATGGTTTCTTACTTTTACCTTCTCTTTCTCTTTTATTCTCCCTATCTAGGGTTAAAAGACTATCTCTAGGTTTTTTATCCACTATTTTTTGTGCTCTATTTAGGGTCCAGTCAGGATACTGTCTTTCTTTTAGCTGCACTCTTAAGCCATCAAATTCCTCCTTTTTAGATATTTCACTACTACAGTTTCTCTTGTGCCGCGTATATTCTCCCACCGGAATTGACTTTATAGTATGTTTGGGGTGGCTACTCCTCGCATGTAGCACAGTATTCCCACTGATGGGTTTTATGTGCGTCTTGCTGTCAACAATCTGATTTTCTACCCCCATCAAGTCTAGATCTAAAAATGAAATAGTACTTTTATTCCATTTGTGGGTGAATTTGATACCAAAATCGTTGCCGTTGATGTATCCAATGAAATCCGGTACGGCAGATACATCGCCACCCCAAATAATTAGGGTGTCATCGATGTATCTGCCGTACCAGACCATGGACCCGGCAAATGGATTGTTCACACTGTAGATATATTTGCGTTCCCAATACGCCATAGTCAGATTTGCCAATGAGGGAGAATACTTAGCCCCCATTGGAACGCCTGTCCTCTGCTCATACACCGTATTTTCAAATGAAAAAATATTGTGTTTTAGAAAAAATAAAGTGACTTGCAACACATAATTAATTAGATCCTGGGTATAGGAGCTGAAATTTTCCAAGTGATCACGTAGCGCTTCCATTGCCAGGGTATGTGGTATGCATGTGTATAGTGATATAACATCACAGCACAACCATGAATAATTTTTCTGCCATATTTTATTTGAAAAGGTTTTGAGAACTTCCCTAGAATCTTTAACATAGCCTGGTAATTTAACAACAAGGGGTTGTAAAACGGAGTCCACCCACTCACAGAGATGTTCATTCATTGACCCTATACCCGACACTATGGGTCTCATAGCCGGCAAACCCACTCCTTTATGCACCTTAGGCAAACCGTATAATATGGGCATTTTGGGATTGGGAACATATAAATAATCAGCCTGCTTTTTGCTAAGGACACCCAAACTCAAACCTTCATTTACCATGATATTTATTTCATCATTATATTGTTTAGATGGATTGCCTTTCATTTTACCGTAAGTTTCATTATCCATTAGTAATTCTAACATTTTTTCTTTATAATCTTTTATGTTCATAATTACTATCATGCCCCCCTTATCACTTTTTTTAATGATAATATTTTTCATTTCTTTCAGTTCCCTGAGGGCTTTTTTTTGTCTATATGTGAGGTTGCTCTTGTTTGTTGTAGAAATATTGTCTTTGAGATGTTTTAAATCTTTCTCCATCATTTCTTGGAATTTATCCATACATTCCACCCTGGACTGGATAGGGTAGAAGTATGGATTTTTAGTGGTGCGTATAACCTTGTGCGTATTAAGCAGGGGGATGAATGGAAAACAGCATTTAATACGCCCGAGGGCCATTTTGAGTACTTGGTGATGCCTTTTGGACTCTCTAATGCTCCTTCTGTGTTCCAGTCCTTCATGCATGACATCTTCCGAGAATATCTGGATAAATTTATGATTGTGTATCTGGATGACATTTTGGTCTTTTCTGAGGACTGGGAGTCCCATGTGAAGCAGGTCAGGATGGTATTTCAGGTCCTGCGTGCAAATGCCTTATTTGTGAAGGGCTCAAAATGTCTCTTCGGAGTACAGAAGGTTTCCTTTTTGGGTTTTATTTTTTCTCCTTCTACTATTGAGATGGACCCAGTCAAGGTCCAGGCTATTCATGACTGGACTCAGCCTACATCTGTTAAGAGTCTTCAGAAGTTCTTGGGTTTTGCTAATTTTTACCGTCGCTTCATCGCTAATTTTTCTGGCGTGGTTAAGCCCTTGACGGATTTGACCAAGAAAGGTTCTGATGTGACTAATTGGTCTCCTGCGGCAGTGGAAGCCTTTCGGGAGCTGAAGCGCCGGTTTTCTTCAGCTCCAGTATTATGTCAGCCTGATATCTCTCTTCCTTTCCAGGTCGAGGTTGATGCTTCTGAGATTGGAGCAGGGGCTGTTTTGTCGCAGAGAAGCTCTGATGGCTCTGTAATGAAGCCTTGTGCCTTCTTTTCAAGAAAGTTTTCGCCTGCCGAGCGGAATTATGATGTTGGTAATCGGGAATTGTTGGCTATGAAGTGGGCATTTGAGGAGTGGTGTTAGAGACGAGATTTTCTCTCTAATGGAAACCAACCTCAGGTATCGTTGTTGATAGGTACCTATAGTATGGAGAAATAAATCAGAGAGACAGACAACAGTTTGTCTTTCAGATATAATCTGCTTTATTGCCACCCCAGCCTTCTTTTATAACCCAAAAGTCACAAGGAGTATAGGTTACACAACATTTGGCAACAACACACATTTCTTGACGGCCTGTCACCTTTTCCCTAGATAGAATGCGGGAATGCTTTTTACATATTTCTTGTCAACAAGGGATTTGGCCAAACTATGTGGCGACATTGGCTCGAGGGAGCTAGGCATCGTGTGGTGGTCTTGACTGATCACAAAAATCTGATTTATCTCGAGTCTGCCAAGCGCATGAATCCTAGACAGGCTCGTTGGTCGTTGTTTTTCTCCCGTTTCGATTTCGTGGTCTCGTACCTGCCTGGTTCGAAGAACGTGAAGGCTGATGCCCTTTCTAGGAGTTTTGTGCCTGACTCTCCGGGAGTTTCAGAGCCGGCTGGTATCCTCAAAGAGGGAGTGATTTTGTCTGCCATTTCCCCAGATTTGCGACAGGTGCTGCAGAAATTTCAGGCTGATAGACCTGACCGTTGCCCACCAGAGAGACTGTTTGTCCCAGATAGATGGACCAGCAGAGTTATTTCCGAGGTTCATTCTTCGGTGTTGACAGGTCATCCTGGGATTTTTGGTACCAGAGATTTGGTGGCTAGGTCCTTCTGGTGGCCTTCCTTGTCGCGGGATGTGCGTTCCTTTGTGCAGTCCTGTGAGATTTGTGCTCGGGCTAAGCCTTGCTGTTCTCGTGCCAGCGGTTTGCTTTTGCCTTTGCCTGTCCCGAAGAGGCCTTGGACGCACATTTCCATGGATTTTATTTCAGATCTTCCAGTATCTCAGAGAATGTCTGTCATCTGGGTGGTGTGTGATCGTTTTTCCAAAATGGTCCATTTGGTGCCCTTGCCTAAGTTGCCTTCCTCCTCCGATTTGGTTCCTTTATTTTTTCAGAATGTGGTTCGCTTGCACGGCATCCCTGAAAATATTGTGTCTGACAGAGGATCCCAGTTTGTGTCCAGATTTTGGCGGATTTTTTGTGCTAAGATGGGCATTGATTTGTCTTTTTCGTCGGCCTTCCATCCTCAGACGAATGGCCAAACCGAGCGAACTAATCAGACGTTGGAAACTTATTTGAGATATTTTGTTTCTGCTGATCAGGATGATTGGGTGACTTTTTTGCCATTGGCCGAGTTTGCCCTTAATAATCGGGCTAGTTCTGCTACTTTGGTTTCGCCTTCTTTCTGCAATTCTGGTTTTCATCCTCGTTTTTCCTCGGGTCAGGTTGAGCCTTCTGACTGTCCGGGGGTGGATTCTGTGGTGGATAGGTTGCAGCAGATTTGGAACCATGTGGTGGACAATTTGAAGTTGTCACAGGAGAAGGCTCAGCGCTTTGCCAACCGCCGTCGCGGTGTTGGTCCCCGACTTCGTGTTGGTGATTTGGTATGGCTGTCTTCTCGGTATGTTCCTATGAAGGTTTCCTCTCCTAAATTCAAGCCTCACTTCATCGGTCCTTATAGGATTTTGGAAATCCTTAACCCGGTGTCTTTTCGTTTGGACCTCCCAGCATCGTTTGCCATTCATAATGTGTTCCATAGGTCTTTGTTGCGGAGGTATGTGGTGCCTATGGTTCCTTCTGTTGAGCCTCCTGCTCCGGTGCTGGTTGAGGGCGAATTGGAGTACGTGGTGGAGAAGATCTTGGATTCTCGTATTTCCAGACGGAGGCTTCAGTATTTAGTTAAGTGGAAGGGCTATGGTCAGGAGGATAATTCCTGGGTTGTCGCCTCTGATGTTCATGCGGCCGATTTGGTTCGTGCCTTCCATGCGGCTCATCCTGATCGCCCTGGGGGTCTTGATGAGGGTTCGGTGACCCCTCCTCAAGGGGGGGTACTGTTGTGAACTCTATTTCTGTGCTCCCTCTTGTGGTCACAAGTGGTACTGTGTGAGTGCTGTCTTTCTGCAGGTTTGTGACTGGCATCAGCTGTCTCGTTATCTGTGGGCTGGTTTTCTATTTAAGCTCACTTGGACTCTCAGTCTATGCCTGCTGTCGTTGTATTCAGTGCTATTCTGATTTCTCCTGTCTACATCCGTTATCAGTCTCTCCATGAGAAGCTAAGTTCTGTTTGCTTATTTTTGCTCATCTATGTTCAATATGTTTCCTAGAATATTATGAGTTTTGTCCAGTTTGCTAATATGTGATTTCTCTGCTTGCTGGTAGCTCTGGGGTGCTGAGTTGCTCCCCTGTTGTGAATTTGGATTCTGGGCTCCCCCGGTGGCCGCTTGTGGAATTGGACTTGTCATCCTCTTTCCTGTTTCACCTGATTCCATCAGTAGTGGGTGTCGCTATTTAAGCTCATTTCTCTGGTGGTTTCTTGCCGGTCAACAATGTTATCTGATGCCTCTCAGTGCTTGTTCCTGCTTCTGACAACTACTAGATAAGTTGGACTTTTGTCCATGTTTTGTTTTGCCTATTTGTTCCAGTTCACAGCTGAAGTTTTGTTACTGTGTCTGGAAAGCTCTCGTGGATCAGGGATTGCTACTCTGGCGTTATGAGTTAATGCCAGAGTTTAAGGTAATCTCTGGATGGTGTTTTGTTAGTGTTTTTCTGCTGACCATGAAAGTATACTATCTGTCTTCTGCTATCTAGTAAGCGGACCTCAAATTTGCTAAGACTATTTTCCTGCTGCGTTTGTTGTTTCATCTGAACTCACCGTCATTATATGTGGGGGGCTACTGTCTTCTTGGGAATATTTCTCTAGAGGTGAGCCAGGTCTTATATTTCCCTCTGCTAGCTATTTAGGTCTTAGGCCAGAGCTGGGCATCTAGCGATAAATAGGAAATGCTACCTGGCTATTTCTAGTTGCGCGGCAGGCTTAGTTCATGGTCAGTATAGTTCCATCTTCCGAGAGCTTGTCCCTCTATAGGCTTGCTATGATCTCTGCCTGCAGAGATCATGACAGTTTGACCGGCCCATAAAGTGTTAAAGACCCAGGTTGAGAAAGGAGAGTGATAAGAAGTCTGCTGGAATTTTTTTTTTTTTTTTTTCCAGTCTGCCTTGCTGCAGTCTTTTTTCTCTCCCTCCTCCTAATCTCTGTATGCTCTGTGTGCACCTGACAATAATGGATCTCCAGAGTGTAACTGCGGGTTTGAATAATCTCATCACGAAAGTACAAAATTTACAAGATTTTGTGGTACATGCTCCGGTATCTGAGCCGAGAATTCCTTTGCCGGAGTTCTTCACAGGGAATAGAGCTAGCTTCCAGAATTTCCGAAATAATTGTAAGCTTTATTTGTCCCTGAAGTCTCGTTTAGCTGGAGACCCTGCTCAGCAGGTTAGGATTGTGATTTCCTTGCTCAGGGCTGACCCTCAAGATTGGGCCTTCTCATTGCCAGCAGGGGATCCTGCGTTACGCGATGTGGATGCGTTTTTTCTGGCCTTGGGCTTGCTTTATGAGGAACCTCATTTGGAACTTCAGGCAGAAAAAACTTTGATGGCACTATCTCAGGGGCAAGACGAAGCTGAAGTTTTCTGCCAAAAATTCCGTAAATGGTCTGTGCTTACTCAGTGGAATGAGTGCGCCTTGGCGGCAACTTTCAGAGAAGGTCTCTCTGATGCCGTTAAGGATGTTATGGTGGGGTTCCCTTTGCCTGCAGGTCTGAATGAGTCCATGACAATGGCTATTCAGATTGATAGGCGTCTGCGGGAGCGCAAACCGGTGCACCATCTGGCGGTGTCTATGGAAAAGACGCCAGAAAGTATGCAGTGTGATAGAATTCTGTCCAGGAGCGAGCGACAGAATTTTAGACGGAAGAATGGATTGTGTTTCTATTGTGGGGATTCTGCTCATGTTATATCGGCATGCTCTAGGCGTACAAAGAAGCTTGATAAGTCTGTTTCCATTGGCACCATTCAGTCTAAGTTTATTTTGTCTGTAACCCTGATTTGCTCTTTGTCATCCATTGCCACGGACGCCTATGTTGACTCTGGCGCCGCTCTGAGTCTTATGGATTGGTCCTTTGCCAATCGTTGTGGTTTTGATTTAGAGCCTTTGGAGACTCTTATTCCTCTGAAGGGGATTGACTCCACCCCATTGGCTAATAATAAACCACAATACTGGACACAAGTAACCATGCGTATCAATCCGGATCACCAGGAGATTATTCGTTTCCTGGTACTGTATAATTTACATGACGATGTGGTACTGGGATTGCCATGGTTGCAGTCTCACAACCCAGTCTTGGACTGGAGAGCAATGTCTGTGTTGAGCTGGGGATGTAAGGGTATTCATGGGGACGTACCTTTGGTTTCTATTTCGTCGTCCATTCCCTCTGAAGTCCCTGAGTTCCTTTCTGATTATCAAGACGTCTTTGACGAACCCAAGCTTGGGTCGTTACCTCCGCACCGTGAGTGCGATTGTGCCATAGATTTGATACCGGGTTGTAAATATCCAAAGGGTCGTTTGTTTAATTTGTCTGTGCCGGAACATGCTGCTATGCGGGAATATATAAAGGAGTCTTTGGAAAAGGGACATATTCGTCCATCTTCTTCTCCCTTGGGAGCTGGGTTTTTCTTTGTCTCAAAAAAAGACGGCTCTTTGAGACCATGTATTGATTATCGGCTTCTGAATAAGATCACTGTTAAGTATCAATACCCATTGCCATTGCTTACTGATTTGTTTGCTCGTATAGAGGGTGCTAAGTGGTTCTCTAAAATTGATCTTCGTGGGGCGTATAATTTGGTGCGGATCAGGCAGGGGGATGAGTGGAAGACCGCATTTAATACGCCCGAGGGCCACTTTGAGTATTTGGTCATGCCTTTTGGTCTTTCTAATGCCCCTTCAGTTTTCCAGTCTTTTATGCATGATATTTTCCGCGATTTTCTGGATAAATTTATGATAATATATCTGGATGATATTCTGATTTTTTCTGATGACTGGGACTCTCATGTCCAGCAGGTCAGGAGAGTTTTTCAGGTTCTGCGGTCTAATTCTTTATGTGTGAAGGGGTCTAAGTGCGTTTTTGGAGTCCAGAAAATTTCCTTTTTGGGGTATATTTTTTCTCCCTCTTCCATTGAGATGGATCCCGTCAAGGTGCAAGCTATTTGTGACTGGACTCAGCCCTCCTCTCTTAAGGGTCTTCAGAGATTTTTGGGCTTTGCCAACTTTTACCGCCGATTTATTGCTGGTTTTTCGGATGTCGTTAAACCACTGACTGATTTGACCAGACAAGGCGCTGATGTTGCTAATTGGTCCCCTCATGCTGTAGAGGCCTTTCAGGAGCTTAAGCGCCGTTTTGCCTCTGCCCCTGTGTTGCGTCAGCCTGATGTGAATCTGCCTTTTCAGGTTGAGGTTGACGCTTCGGAGATCGGAGCTGGGGCAGTGTTGTCGCAGAAAGGTTCCGACTGCTCCGTCATTAGGCCTTGTGCTTTCTTTTCTCGCAAATTTTCGCCCGCAGAGCGGAATTATGATGTTGGGAATCGGGAGCTTTTGGCCATGAAGTGGGCGTTTGAGGAGTGGCGCCATTGGCTCGAGGGGGCTAGGCATCAGGTGGTGGTATTGACTGACCACAAAAATTTGATTTATCTTGAGACTGCCAGACGCCTGAATCCTAGACAGGCGCGCTGGTCTTTATTTTTTTCTCGCTTTAATTTTGTGGTGTCATACCTACCGGGTTCTAAGAATGTTAAGGCAGATGCCCTTTCTAGGAGTTTTGACCCGGACTCTCCTGGTAATTCTGAACCCACAGGTATCCTTAGGGAGGGAGTAATTTTGTCGGCCGTTTCTCCTGATCTGCGGCGGTCCTTGCAAGAGTTTCAGGCGGATAGACCGGATCGTTGTCCGCCTGATAGACTGTTTGTTCCGGATGATTGGACCAGCAGAGTCATCTCTGAGGTACATTCTTCTGCATTGGCAGGTCATCCCGGAATTTTTGGTACCAGGGATTTGGTGGCAAGATCCTTCTGGTGGCCTTCTCTGTCACGAGATGTGCGAGTCTTTGTGCAGTCATGTGACGTTTGTGCTCGGGCCAAGTCTTGTAGTTCTCGGGCTAGCGGACTGCTGTTGCCCTTGCCTATTCCTAAGAGGCCTTGGACACACATCTCGATGGATTTTATTTCAGATCTGCCTGTTTCCCAGAAGATGTCTGTCATCTGGGTGGTCTGTGACCGTTTCTCTAAAATGGTCCATTTGGTTCCTCTGCCCAAGTTGCCTTCTTCTTCTGAGTTGGTTCCTCTGTTTTTTCAGAATGTTGTCCGATTGCACGGTATTCCTGAGAATATTGTTTCTGACAGAGGTACCCAATTTGTGTCTAGATTTTGGCGGGCATTCTGTGCTAGGATGGGCATAGATTTGTCTTTTTCACCCTCAGACTAATGGCCAGACCGAGCGGACTAATCAGACCCTTGAGACATATCTGAGGTGTTTTGTCTCTGCTGACCAGGATGATTGGGTTGCTTTTTTGCCATTGGCAGAGTTCGCCCTCAATAATCGGGCCAGTTCTTCCACCTTGGTGTCCCCGTTTTTCTGTAATTCGGGGTTTCATCCTCGATTTTCCTCCGGTCAGGTGGAATCCTCGGATTGTCCTGGAGTGGATGCGGTGGTGGAGAGATTGCATCACATCTGGGGGCAGGTTATGGACAAGTTGAAGTTGTCCCAGGAGAAGACTCAGCGTTTTGCCAACCGTCATCGTCGTGTTGGTTCTCGGCTTTGTGTTGGAGATTTAGTGTGGTTGTCTTCTCGTTTTGTCCCTATGAGGGTCTCTTCTCCTAAGTTTAAACCTCGGTTCATCGGCCCTTATAGAATATTGGAGATCCTTAATCCTGTTTCTTTCCGTTTGGACCTCCCTGCGTCCTTTTCCATTCATAACGTTTTTCATCGGTCGTTATTGCGCAGGTATGAGGTACCTGTTGTACCTTCAGTTGAGCCTCCTGCTCCGGTGTTGGTTGAGGGTGAGTTGGAGTACGTTGTGGAGAAAATTTTGGACTCTCGTGTTTCCAGACGGAAACTCCAGTATCTGGTCAACTGGAAGGGTTACGGCCAGGAGGATAATTCTTGGGTCAATGCATCTGATGTTCATGCTTCTGATCTTGTTCGTGCCTTCCATAGGGCTCATCCTGGTCGCCCTGGTGGATCTGGTGAGGGTTCGGTGCCCCCTCCTTGAGGGGGGGGTACTGTTGTGAATTTGGATTCTGGGCTCCCCCGGTGGCCGCTTGTGGAATTGGACTTGTCATCCTCTTTCCTGTTTCACCTGATTCCATCAGTAGTGGGTGTCGCTATTTAAGCTCATTTCTCTGGTGGTTTCTTGCCGGTCAACAATGTTATCTGATGCCTCTCAGTGCTTGTTCCTGCTTCTGACAACTACTAGATAAGTTGGACTTTTGTCCATGTTTTGTTTTGCCTATTTGTTCCAGTTCACAGCTGAAGTTTTGTTACTGTGTCTGGAAAGCTCTCGTGGATCAGGGATTGCTACTCTGGCGTTATGAGTTAATGCCAGAGTTTAAGGTAATCTCTGGATGGTGTTTTGTTAGTGTTTTTCTGCTGACCATGAAAGTATACTATCTGTCTTCTGCTATCTAGTAAGCGGACCTCAAATTTGCTAAGACTATTTTCCTGCTGCGTTTGTTGTTTCATCTGAACTCACCGTCATTATATGTGGGGGGCTACTGTCTTCTTGGGAATATTTCTCTAGAGGTGAGCCAGGTCTTATATTTCCCTCTGCTAGCTATTTAGGTCTTAGGCCAGAGCTGGGCATCTAGCGATAAATAGGAAATGCTACCTGGCTATTTCTAGTTGCGCGGCAGGCTTAGTTCATGGTCAGTATAGTTCCATCTTCCGAGAGCTTGTCCCTCTATAGGCTTGCTATGATCTCTGCCTGCAGAGATCATGACACTCCCCCCACATCGTTAGTTGGTGTGGGGGTTCTCGCATTCTCTGCATGGATATTTTTGTATAGGGTTTTTTACTGACCGCACAGATCCCATGCTATTTTCTGCTATCTAGTGTTAGCGGGCCTCATTTGCTTAACCTGTTTCATCTCTGCGTTTGTCTTTTCCTCTTAACTCACCGTTATTATTTGTGGGGGGCTGTTCTATATCTTTGGGGTTATTTCTCTGAGGCAAGTGAGGTCTTACTTTATCTCTAGGGGTAGTCAGTTTCTCAGGCCGTGAAGAGACGTCTAGGATTTCAGGAAACGTTCCACGGCTACCTTTAGTGTGTTTGGTTAGGATCAGGTTTGCGGTCAGTCCAGTTACCACATCCCCAGAGCTTGTCCTATTATCTCTTACTTAGCTGGTTAGATTTGTGATCCTAAGCCAGGATCATAACAGCGCTCCTTCCCTTCCGAGCCCTCCCATGCGCCCAAACGGTGGTTCCCCCCCACATATGGGGTATCAGCGTACTCAAGACAAATTGCACAACAACTTTTGGGGTCCAATTTCTCCTGTTACCCTTGGGAAAATACAAAACTGGGGGCTAAAAAATAATTTTTGGGGGAATTTTTTTTTTTTAAATTTTCACGGCTTGCGTTATAAACTGTAGTGAAACACTTCGGGGTTCAAAGCTCTCACAAAACATCTAGATGAGTTCCTTAGGGGGTCTACTTTCCAAAATGGGGGTTTTCTACTGTTTAGGTACATTAGGGGCTCTGCAAACGCAATGTGACGGCTGCAGACCATTCCATCTAAGTCAGCATTCCAAATGGCGCTCCTTCCCTTCCGAGCCCTCTCATGCGCCCAAACGGTGGTTCCCACCCCACATATGGGGTATCAGCGTACTCAAGACAAATTGGACAACTTTTGGGGTCCAATTTCTCCTGTTACCCTTGGGAAAATACAAAACTGGGGGCTAAAAAATAATTTTTTGGGGAAATTTTTTTTTTCATTATCACGGCTTTGCGTTATAAACTGTAGTGAAACACTTGGGGGTTCAAAGTTCTCACAACACAACTAGATAAGTTCCTTGGGGGGTCTAGTTTCCAATATTGGGTCACTTGTGGGGGGTTTCTACTGTTTAGGTACATTAGGGGCTCTGCAAACGCAATGTGATGCCTGCAGACCAATCCATCTAAGTCTGCATTCCAAATGATGCTCCTTCCCTTCCGAGCTCTGCCATGCGCTCAAACGGTGGTTCCCCCCCACGTATCTGGTATCAGCGTACTCAGGAAAAATTGGACAACAATATTTAGGGTCCAATTTCTCCTGTTACCCTTGGAAAAATGCAAAACTGGGGGCTAAAAAATAATTTTTGTGGAAAAAAAAAAATTTTTTATTTGCACGGCTCTGCGTTATAAACTGTAGTGAAACACTTGGGGGTTCAAAGCTCTCACAACACATCTAGATGAGTTCCTTAGGGGGTCTACTTTCCAAAATGGTGTCACTTGTGGTTTTTTTTACTGTTTAGGTACATTAGGGGCTCTGCAAACGCAATTTGACGCCTGCAGACCATTCCATCTAAGTCTGCATTCCAAATGTGCTCCATCCCTTCCAAGCCCTCCCATGCGCCCAAACGGTGGTTCCCCCCCACATATGGGGTATCAGCGTACTCAGGACAAATTGCACAACAACTTTTGGGGTCCAATTTCTCCTGTTACCCTTGGGAAAATACAAAACTGGGGGCAAAAAAATAGTTTTTGTGGGAAAAAATTTTTGTTTTATTTTTACGGTTCTGCATTATAAACTTCTGTGAAGCACTTAGTGGGTCAAAGTGCTCACCACACCTCTAGATAAGTTCCTTAGGGGGTCTACTTTCCAAAATGGTGTCACTTGTGGGGGGTTTCAATGTTTAGGCACATTAGGGGCTCTCCAAACGCAACATGGCGTCCCATCTCAATTCCTGTCAATTTTGCATTGAAAAGTCAAATGGCGCTCCTTCACTTCCGAGCTCTGTTATGCGCCCAAACAGTGGTTTACCCCCACATATGGGGCATCAGCGTACTCAGGACAAATTGTACATCTTTCGGGGTCCATTTTCTCTTGTTACCCTTGGTAAAATAAAACAAATTGGAGCTGAAGTAAATTTTGTGTGAAAAAAAGTTAAATGTTCATTTTTATTTAAACATTCCAAAAATTCCTGTGAAACACCTGAAAGGTTAATAAACTTCTTCAATGTGGTTTTGAGCATCTTGAGGGGTGCAGTTTTTAGCATGGTGTCACACTTGGGTATTTTCTATCATATTGACCCCTCAAAATGACTTCAAATGAGATGTGGTCCCTAAAAAAAAATGGTGTTGTAAAAATGAGAAATTGCTGGTAAACTTTTAACCCTTATAACTCCCTAACAAAAAAAAATTTTGGTTCCAAAATTGTGCTGATGTAAAGTAGACATGTGGGAAATGTTACTTATTAAGTATTTTGTGTGACATATCACTGTGATTTAATTGCATAAAAATTCAAAGTTGGAAAATTGCGAAATTTTCAAAATTTTCGCCAAATTTCCATTTTTTTCACAAATAAACCCAGGCAATATCAAAGAAATTTTACCACTATCATGAAGTACAATATGTCACGAGAAAACAGTGTCAGAATCACCAGGATCCGTTGTAGCGTTCCAGGGTTATAACCTCATAAAGGGACAGTGGTCAGAATTGTAAAAATTGGCCTGGTCATTAACGTGCAAACCACCCTTGGGGGTGAAGGGGTTAAAGGGTGGTCTATTTGAGAAACCACCTTTTAATATTTTCTTATTTTTAAGGAACTCTTCCATTAACCATTTTTTTCCCATTTTTCTATACATAAGGTAACATGACTGGTGTTATTCAGGACTACAACTTTTTACATAAAAAAAACACAATTCTTCTTGTCAATGCAAATATATAAAGGTTATATTTCTTGGAAGAACGGGAGGAAAAAGCAAAATTGCAAAACCAAGCACGGAAATGAATGATTTTCTTTTTTCCAACAAACAGCAGATAACGCTCAGGCTGATAAGTTTACCTTACCTGGAAGAAATGTAGCCCTAGAAGTAGACAGCAATCATAAGTTAGAAAAAATATGGCAATGTTTGGTGCCGGAGGGTTCAGCGTGCTCTGGACATTGGGGAAATTAGCAGGATTCAATGAAGCCTATGGCATTTATGGTCTGAATGGTTGAGAGCAGTATTGCTTGTCCGCAATAATCTGCAAGCAAGTTTGCAGAAGTTTCATCATGTCCAGACAACTCCCAATACGTATCATTACTATGTTTGACTTTTGCATGAATAATGGGGCTTAAATAACTAGATAAAGATTAAATTAGGTTGCACCTTCCCAACTCATCTTGACATGTGGAGGATATGATTTTGGTTAATAATACTGTTGCTTAATCCCTTCACCCTGAAGTCTGTTTTCACCTTCCTGACCAGGCCAATTTTTACAATTCTGACCATTGTCACTTTTTTGAGGTCATAACTCTGGAACGCTTTAACATATCCCGGTGATTCTGAGATTGTTTTCTCATAACATATTGTACTTTATGATAGTGGTAAAATTTCTTTGATATGACAAGTGCTTACTTGTGAAAAAATTGAAATTTGGCGAAAATATTAAAATTTAGCAATTTTCTAAATTTAAATTTTTATGCCCTTAAATCAGAGAGTCATATCGCACAAACTAGTTAATAAATAACATTTCCACATGTCTACTTTACACCAGCACAATTTTAGAAACATAATTTTTTTTGTTAGGAAGTTATAAGGGTTAGGCTATATGCCCACGTTGCGTTTTTAAAGCGTTTTTGCCACGATTTTCCATGGCGGAAACGCTTAAAAAATGCTTACAAACAGCATCCCATTTTTTTTAATGCATTCCGCAATTTATGTGCCCATGATGCGTTTTTTTTCTGCGGCGGAAAAGCATCGCGGTAAAAAACGCAGCATGTTCATTATTTTTGAGGAATCGCAGCAATTCCGCACCCACAGACATGCATTAGAAAATCGCTTCAAAAACGCATGAAAAACACATGCAAAACGTGACAATTACGCGTCTAAAACGCAAATAAATCCGCATGCGTTTTACCTGCGAAGGGTATGCAGAATTGAAGCAGAAAATTCTGCTTCTATTCTGCAACGTGGGCACATAGCCTTAAAAGTTGACCACTGATTTCTCATTATTACAACAAAATCTGCAAAACCATTTTTTATAGGGACCACCTCACATTTGAAGTGACTTTGAGGGGCCTATATGACATATGAAAATACCCCAAAATGATTCCATTCTAAAAGCTGCACCCCTCAAGGTACTCAAAACCACATTCAAGAATTTTATTAACCCTTCAGGTGCTTCACAGGATTTTTTTGAATTTGGAAGAACAAAATAAACATTTACTTTTCTTTCACAAAAAATGCCTTTAAACCTATTTTTTTTTACTTTTGCAAGGAGAAATAGACCACACAATATATTGTGCAATTTATCCTGAGCATGCCAATACCCCATATGTGGGAAAAATCTACTGTTTGGTCACATGGCAGGGCTAGGAAGGGAAGGAGCGCCGTTTCACTTTTTGAGTGTAAAATTTGCTGGTATACTTAGACGCCTTGTCATGTTTGGAGAGCCCCTGATGTGCCTAAACAGTGAAATCAAGTGACACCATTTTGGAAACTAGACCCCTTAGGAAGCTTATCTAGATGTGTATTGAGCACCTTGAACCCACAGGTGCTTCACAAAAGTTTATAACAACAAACCTTGAAAATAAAAAAATCAAATTTTTCCCAGATAAATCTCTTTTAGCTCCAAATTTTGCATTTTCATAAGGGTAACAAGAGAATTTGCTCCATATAATTTGTTGTGAAATTTCTCCTGAGTGCACAGGTACCCAAATGTGACGGTAAACAATTGTTTGGGCGCATGGCAGGGATTGGAAGGAAATGAGCGCCATTTGACTGGAATAATTAGCGTTTGCCATGTTGCTATTGGAGATCCCCTCGAAACCCCCCCAATATGACACCATTTTGGAAACTAGACCCCTTTTGGAACTTATATAGATCTGCATTGAGCACCCTGAACCCACAGGTGCTTCACAAAAGTTTATAGCGTTAAGCCGTGAAAATAAAAAAATCACATTTTTCCCACAAAAATCTTTTTTAGCTACAAAGTTTGTATTTTCACAAGGGCAAATTGAGAAAATGGACCCCAAAGTTTGTTGTGCAATTTCTCCTGAGTTCACCGAAACCCCATATGTGGTTGAAAACTACTTTTGAGGCACATTGCAAAGCTCAGAAGGGAAGTAGAGCCATATTACAGTTCAGGTTTTGCTGCACTTGTTTGAAGGTGCCATGCTACATTGGCAGAGCCCCTGAGGTGCCAGAACAGCAGAACCCCCATAAGGGACCTCATTTTGGAAATGATATCCCTTTCGGAATTTACTTACAGATGCAGTGACAATTTTGACTCCATGGGTGTTTTCCAGAAACAGGCAGCAGTGGATGTTGCTGAGTGAAAATTGCAAACTGCCGTTGTAGTGACCAGTACGCTGTAGGGACCAGTACGTTGCAGTCACCAGTACATTAAGCCCAGCTCATGCTTCTGGAGACACGCACCTGCAAATTAGGTGAGCTCGTATCACTACAGAAATGACAAACATGTGGGCACTAAATGTTGTTTAGGCACACTGGGGCTCAGAAGTGAGGGGGGCATTTGGATTTGGAAGCGGAAAATTTGCTGAATTTCTTTTGGGGAGCGAGGAGCCATTTAGCTTTTCCAGAGCCTTAGTACTACCAGTAACGTGAATGCCCCCTATATTTCTGTTAACAGATGACGGACCTGAGTGAGGTCTTTTTTTTTTTTGTAGCTTTTATTGGAAACATTTTACATAAAGTTTGGGATCACATTTATCTGGCGCTCTACGCTGAGCACATACTTTGGGGTTTCCATCTAAATCTCCAAGTGACGTGACAGATGAAACCCCCGGGGAATCCTTTCACTATAATGAGGCTGCAGAGTTACTCTGGACTCCATCTGTCTTCTGGTCAGCGGTGTCCTTTTCAGAAGTGCACAAAACTGTGTCCGACAGCACTTTTATGCAATCCTAAAAAGATGGCCACTGTCAGATCACAGGTCCTATGTCATCCACAGTGCCTCCATCTGCCTCATTATAGGGAATTTTCTGCCGGGGGTTCTGTCTAAATCATGTATTTCAGAGATTTACACAGAAACCCCAATGTAAGCGCTCAGCGCAGAGTGCAGGATAAATGTGCGCCAAGCCTTACTGCGATTTTTGGGAGGCAGAGTGAAAAAATCAACAGCATGTGAAGAATTGGTTTTAGTTTTTTTTACGCCGTTCCTCGTGTGGTATAAGTGATTTGGTGACTTTATTTTTCGGGTCGGTGCAATTACAGCAATACCAGATTTATATTGTGTTTTTATGTTTGGCTGATGTCACACACTAAAAGACGCTTTTTATTGCCATCACCACATTTTGAGAGCTATAATTTTTCTATATTTCGGCTAACAGAATCATGTCATGGCTTGTTTTTTTGCAGGATGAGCTGACGTTTATATTGGTACCATTTTCAGGCACATGACATTTTTTGATCACTTTCTATTCTGATTTTTGTGAGACAGAATGAACAAAAACCAACAATTCAGGAATTGCTTTTTTCATATTGTGGTAAAATTGGTAAGACCGCTTTATTCCTCGGGTCAGTACAATTACAGCGGTACCTCATTTATATATTTTTTTATGTTTTGCCACTTTTACACAATAAAAGCTATTTTATAGAAAAAATAATTATTTTTTACTTTATTCTAAGCGCTATAACGTTTTTACTTTTTTGTTAACGGAGCTGTATGGCGGCTTGTTTTTTGCAGAACAAGATGACGTTTTCATTGGTATAATTTTTATTTACATCCTTTTTTATTGCGTTTTTTGCACCTTTTGTTCGACGGTATGATGATAAAGCATTGTTTTTTGCCCCCCCTTTTTTTTACGGTCTTCACTGAAAGGCTTAAATAGTGAGACAGTTTTATAAAGCGGGTTGTTACGGTCGCAGCTATACCAAATGTGTGTACTTTTATTGTTTGTTTTTTCTTATTTACATAAATGTATTTATTGGAAAAATATTTATTTATTTTTCTTTAGGGATTAAAAAAAATATATATTTTTACACTTTGTAAAAAATTTTTTAAACTTTTTTACATTGTCCCAGGATGGGACATCACTATATTGTGTCAGATCGCTGCTGGGGTCTCCATGGAGACCATTAGGACAACACGATCGCATCGCGTTGTCCTGATGGAACACACAGGGAGTCCCCGCCCTGCGCGATGCCCCTCTTTGCCGCTGTCACTACTGACAGCGGCATCAGAGGGGTTAAATGCCTGTGATCAGTGCTAGCACCGATCGTGAGCGTTGCTGCGGGGTGTCAGCTGTCACATACATCGATCGTGCCGCCGTGCTAGTACTGTGGTTTGCGCAAACGCACCTCTCGCAGAGCAGTACTAGTACGGCGCATGTCAGGAAGGGGTTTAAAGAACATTTTTATCCTCTTAATATATTGCAATCATCATATTATATAGCACTGTGCACTTACAATTGCTCATTTTGCCTTTCTACCCAGCTAATTCTTCTCTTTTCCATTAGGTCTATGATTAAAAACAGACAAGCTGAATTCTTCTTCTGTCCCCATTCTGTCACTGTTCTCTAGCGCATAAAAAAAAATTATTTCATCTTCCTCCTCTCTCACTTATCGCGGCGTTTTCTTCTGTAGCTGGCAGCTGGCATTGGCGTAAATCGCAGTAACCAAAGGCAAACCGGCATCACTGTGACCCCTTTAGGCTAGCTGGTTTAGCTGACAGTGATTTCCACCATGCCCCTGGATGACTGGGTGCAGACCATGAGAAAAGCTATGCAAATATTGTCCAAAAAAAGATAAATGGTTGTGAAACACTCGCCAGGGCCGTGGGGTACTCGGTACCAGGTCCGGTACTTAAAGGAATGTGTCATGGTGGCGGTGACCTGGTCCATGGCCCTGGGTGCCCATGTTAAAGGGTCGGTCTTTAAAGGGGTTAGTGAAATAATAAAAGTTCCTGACGTCACCTGTGGTATTCGGTCAGAGGTGACCAACGCTGCTTAAAGAGGTCCACTGGGGTGATGTTATGGCAGCAAGGATGGTATGGCTTCCCACAGGTGAAACTGGGTCCCCAGGGCTGCCAGTGTAGTAGGGACAGATGGTAGGTGGTGTAGAAAGAAACGGAGGACACAGAGTTGCCGTCTCTTTACTTCTTTACTAATGATTCAGGCAGCCACAATCCAGGGTACCGTATCACAGGTGTTGGTGGTGGTCCAGCGGGCTTGGAAGCATCTCAGGAATCCCCCTAACCAGGTGGAGTTGGAAGCCCTCCTTCTAGCGCTGTGTTGTTGTAGTCCCTTGCTGCCTTAGGCCCCACACAAGGTCCTCATGTTCTCTCCCTGTCCCCCCCCAGGCAGGACACTAACCCGTACGACAGGTAACTTGAGCCTTTTTACAGGATCTCTATCACGAAACGGGCTCTATCTGTAACTGTGTCCTCGGGTTTTAATGGTGGACAGGTAACTTGAAATCAGGCTGTCCGCCGGTTTCTGCCATGGGGCATGAAGTTACCCCCACAACCTCGGTCTTCCGGCTACCGGTATATGCGCTCACCGTGGAGGAAGTTCAGTCATAACTGCTCTCTCCAGCTCTTCACTTCACCTTTGCTCCTTCCTCCTTTCAGTCTCTTTACAAGTTGCTCTGCTCTCTTTTTCCTTCCCAGGAGCCAAAGAATCACTCATCTGTACGGCCCCAGCTTTCCTTCCTCTCTCTTCGCTCTCATCTCACCAACTGCCTCTCTCTCCCCAACTGCCTAGCAACTGCCTAGCAACTGTCTAGCTACTGACTCCCCCTCCCGACCAGAGAGAGCAGCTCCCCTGAAGTCGGGTGTAGAGCTCCCCCTTCTGGCCTGGAGTCAGAACGGTGTTGAAGGTGCTGAATACCAGTTAAAGGGATCCTTCATTGCTTCCAAGCGTGACATCACTCTCACCGTGAGGACAGTAATGCCACTGTAACAACTGGTTACCTGGGGTGTTACAGTTGCACTCACCGGTATTAAATAAAAACTTCCTTTATTGATACACTTAATTAAAACATGTCCACAGGAAGGTACTGACAAGAAACACTCTAGACGATGGCCGTTTCGCTCCTCCTGCTCTTCAACAGGTCTTTGCGAAATGGCCGTCGTCCACAGTGTTTCACGTGAGTACCTTCCTGCCGGCATGTTTTAATTAAGGGTACCAATAAAGGAAGTTTTTAAGGAAGTTTTAATTTAATACCGGTGAGTGCAACCATTTATCTTTTTTGGTCATTAGCTAGCAATGGCGTGCCTGCTATGAGTGTCATATGAAAAACACTTTCATGCACCGCCTGCCAACCTCTTATTGGCCATCGGTGTGAATTGTGGACTTGGATGTCCAGCCATCTGAAATAGCTGCTAATGTTGGCGAGCCCTCCTCCCGCATGGGCCAGTCGCACCCTCTGTGACAGCATTTGTTATGCCCCTGCTCATTGGTACAAATGCTATCTGTAAAAAACATGAATAGCACATGTTTGAGAAAAAGTGATGTCTGAATGAGTGCTAATACTCACCTATTCTAGGCCTGCCTCATCTGTCCTTACACTGCCACCGCTTCATGGGACTGTTCACTGATCTTCAGATCTTCTCAAAACTTCCTTTTGATGCTAAGACCTGTGATTGGAACCCTTATGGGGCCCATCACAGGGCTCAGCCCCAAATGAGGGCACCAGAAGAACTGAAGATTGGTGTAGAGGATTGGGTACTCCCTTCCCAGCCCTCAAAAGAAGACCAACATATGGCAGCTGGCTGACCACCAATTTTTCTTGGGGGGGGGGGGGGAAAGGTTACTAACAAATTCAAATTTCGAAATTGATTATTTATTGACGTCCTTCGTAGTTCTTTTGAGTTGTTTATTTGCTTCGCTTGTTAAGAACATACAAATTAATTCTACAAAAAATATCTGTTTTCCCTTTAAAGTGTGTGGAAATCATTCACAGTTGATGGCATCTTGAAACGTTCTGCCCAGAAAGGAATAAAAGGAAACTTTTGCAGAAGTTTACTAAGTAAACAGTTTGTATAATGAGAAGCGGCTCGGAGCTATGCTGTAAGTAAAGCTTGTACGAGAATATTGCTGAATTTGTGTTGTATCTATGCCAACAAGGGGGTTCAACAAGGTATTTGTATTTCTTTGCTGGCTTGGTATCCTTGATTATTACTGTGTGGGTGTAAATGCCAGCTCACAATTATAATGCTTATTACGCTATTTCTAAAATGCCCTAAAGGTAATGAGAATAAAACTTTTCTTTTTTTTTAAATAACTGTGAACTCTAGAAATGCTAAAGTAAAAATAGGATCTGATTATTAACCAAAATAAGGTGACAAAGTACAAATAGAAAAAAATAAACAGTAAGTAAAAATTTCTATTTTATAATTATATGCAAACTGTCAAAACTGGCAATGCAAATGGAGCTTTAACCCGCTCGTGACTTTACCTGTATTAGTTATTTTTTATTATGTGAAGGTGTTTTTTTATTATTTTTGTTTTTGGTGTATTTATTCTGACGGAATATAGGCTGAACTGGATGGACAAATGTCCTTTTCGGCTTTGCTAACTATGTTACTATGTTACTATGTAAGCTGTCAGTCCCAGACCTATGCCAGTCATAGCTTTCAGCTCAGGGGTGGGTTTTCTCTGTGCTCTAAACTTAGACATTCTGATCTTTTGTTGCCAGACCCTGGATTTGCCTTTTTTATAACTGAATATTTATTGATTTTTGAATAGAAATTTACAGAATGGAATCACACCAAGATACTGTATAATACATGGAAACATTCAATGCAAATCAGTTAACAAAAAATATAATAGAAACAAATAGGATTGACAAGACAGTGAAACGAGGGAGGGAAGGAGGTGAGGTCCCTGGGAAATATGGTACATTTTGCTGGGTACATACCATTGTTAGGCTTTCTAAGCCTAGTATACGTCCTACAGATTCCACGTTGCTTCAAAACTTTCAAACGTATTATTTATTAAAGCTGTGAGGTGCTCCATATTTCGTATGTCCTGTATCCGGAAATATAACTCATTGAGTGACGGAGAATAAGCCAGCCTCCAATTCCTTGCTATTAAACATCTCGCAGCTGTGTTCAGATGTAAAAGAATCCACTGAGTCCTACTTCCTATCTGGAATAGGGGGGATATTCAGCAAGTAGAATTTAGGGTCTAATGGAATATGAAGACTCGTGACTTTAAAATTAAAGTTTTGACCTTACTCCAGAACCTTTGTATAATTAAACATGTCCAAAAAATATGGGTTAGGTCTCCATAATCAGAACCACACCTCCAACATTGGTTAGATATATTAGGATTAAATTTATGTAATAATGAAGGAGTGTGGTACCAAAACATAAGCAATTTAAACTGGTTTTCCTTATACGTGTAACAAGTGGAAGTCTTAACTGCCCTCCTCCAGACCCCCTGCCACATACCCAGAGAAAGAGATTCCCCCAAGAAACCCTCCCACCTGTTGGATTTGCATTTTGACTACCCATTTGTATTACCCCTTTTGCATTGATGCACAATGGCCATGGATTTCTGACTCTGGACTGTGACCTGACTATGGCTTTGTCTCTTCCCTATGTTTATGACGTACCCTCCTGGCTCTTCACCTCAGACTCTTTGACTTCCCTGACTTGTCTGTGAGAAGTGACTCAGCATGACATTACGACTTGCCTATACGGTACATTTTTTCTTTTTGCCAGTATGGATCCTGTTCAAACGCTCTGTGACCAGATGGTGAATCTAATGCAGACGATGCAGGATCTAGCTAAGGCAGCTTTAATACATCAGGTTTTTGCCGTCAAGCTTAATCCGGCTAATTTTGAAAAAATGTCTTGAATCATCACAATATCAATTGCAGGGTTAGATAATCAGTTTTAAAACTTCCTATAGCACTCCATTGCTGGCAGTGGCTTTTTACGTACATGTGATCTCTCCCTAACCTGTAATGGCCCACTGTCATGATTCTCAATGGCGAGAGAACATAGCCCAGCATATATGAGAACTAGCTCTTGGAAGATGGAAACTATACTGACCATGAACTAAACCTGCCGCACAACTAGAAGTGGCCGGGTAGCATGCCTACGTTTTTTTATCCCTAGATGCCCAGCGCCAGCCGGAGAACTACCTAATCCTAGCAGAGGAAAAGACAGTCCTGGCTCACCTCTAGAGAAATTTTCCCAAAAGGCAGACAGAGGCCCCCACATATATTGGCGGTGATTTAAGATGAAATGACAAACGTAGTATGAAAATAGGTTTAGCAAAATCGAGGTCCGCTTACTAGATAGCATGAAGACAGAAAGGGCACTTTCATGGTCAGCAGAAAACCCTATCAAAACACCATCCAGAAATTACTTTAAGACTCTAGCATTAACTCATAACACCAGAGTGGCAATTTCCGCTCACAAGAGCTTTCCAGACACAGTAACGAAACAGCAGCTGTGAACAGGAACAAAATGCAAAAACACACAAGGACAAAAGTCCAACTTAGCTGGGAGTTGTCTAGTAGCAGGAACATGCACAGAAAGGCTACTGATTACATTGTTGACCGGCATGAAACTGACAGAGGAGCAAGGTTATATAGCGACTCCCACATCCTGATAGGAGCAGGTGAACAGAGGGGATGATGCACACAAGTTAAATTCCACAAGTGGCCACCGGGGGAGCCCAGAATCCAATTTCACAACAGCCCACCCTGATAAATTTTTGGGAGAGAAAAGCCAGTTTCAGGAGTTCAGGGAGAGCTGTAAGCTATTTTTTACCCAGCTACCTAAGTTTTCAGGAGATGAGTTCAAGCGAGTGGGGATAATCATCTCCCTACTGCAAGGAGGTCCTCAGACCTCGGTATTTTTATTCTGCAAAGGTATTTCTGAGACTCTAAAGGATCCTCTGGTTTTGCATGACTCCCCTTGATCTTTAGCAGAGGCCATGAACTAGGCCATATGGATTGAACGCAGAATCCATAAGAGACATGGTGAACAGCATGATACCCGTTATACTTCCCAGAGTAGGTCCATTTACCTGAGTTGAAGCCATTGAAGGTTAGAGTTGTCAGTTTTTGTGTTATGGAGAAAAAAACGTGTACAAGATATTGGATTCTGTCTATACTGCGGCCTCACTGGACATTTTCTCAAGAATTGCCCAACTCGTCCTCAGGCATGCAAACCGTCGGAAGAACGTCTAAGTCTGGGTGATTGTCAAGGAGGTCACCCAGACTCCCAGGTACCTTTTCTACCTCTGATAAAATAATGAAGAATATGGTGTTATCCTTCAAGAACCAGTTGTTAGCAATATTGACGTTCATTGACTGAGGGCCTGCTGCTAATTTTATTAATTTGGGCCTGGTTCTAAAGTTAGTATTAGTGACAGTTAGTTTGGAAATACCCAATGAAATTGATAAGACACCATTAGTCTGGAATTTGGTCAAGAGTAGTGTTGAGCATTCCGATACCGCAAGTATCGGGTATCGGCCGATATTTGCTGTATCGGAATTCTGATACCGAGTTCCGATATTTTTGTGATATCGGAAATCGGAATCGGAAGTTCCCAGTGTATGGTTCCCAGGGTCTGGAGGAGAGGAGACTCTCCTTCAGGTCCTGGGATCCATATTCATGTAAAAAATAAAGAATAAAAATAAAAAATATGGATATACTCACCCCTCCGGCGGACCCTGGACCTTAGCGATGTAACCGGCAGCCTCCGTTCCTAAGAATGCAGTGAGTGTAGGACCTGTGATGACATCGCGGCTTGTGATTGGTCGCGTGAGCGGTCACATGAGCGGCCACGCGACCAATCACAAGCCACGACGTCATCGAAGGTCCTTCACTCTGCATTCTTAGGAACGGAGGCAGATGCTTGGACCGGTGAGAGCCAGGGGCCGTCCGAGGGGTGAGTATATCAATATTTTTTTTTTATTATTCTTTATTTTATACATGAATATGGATCCCAGGGCCTGAAGGAGAGTTTCCTCTCCTTCAGACCCTGGGAACCATTCCGATATTTTGTGTCCCATTGATATGCATTGGTATCGGGTATCGGTATCGGCGATATCCGATATTTTTGGGGTATCGGCCGATCCAATCCGATACCGATACCTTTGCATATCGGAAGGTATCGCTCAACACTAGTCAAGAGGGTAATGGTGGAATTCATGCACCAAGTGGAAGCACTTCCCTGTGAATCCATCTCCTGTTTTGTTTTCAATAATTTACATGCTGGGTTGGTACTGGGGCTTCCATGGCTGCTTCTGAGTAGGGTCCGTTTTATTGCAGTGATCCAAAACTCTAACCTGGTCAATGTGTATTTTTTTCTGAAAAAATCTTGTCTGCTGAAAGAAATTATAATGTTGGGAATCGTGAGTTACTTGATGTTAAATTGGCCTTTGAGGAATGGAGGCATTTTTTGGAGGGGCGGTTCATCAAGTTTCTGTGGTCACTAATTAGAATCTAGCTTACAATGAATCAGCTAAACGATTAACCACCTTACAGGCCAGATAGTCCTTGTTTTTCTTTAGGTTTAATTTCTCTATCACATACAGGCCAGGGTCTAAGAATGTGAAAGCTGATGCATTATCTCGCAGTATTGATTCAGTTTCTCCTCTAGATCCTCCATTCTTTCTTAGGTCATGATGGTTTCCATTGTATCTACAGAGTTAGTCGTTGGCTCATTCCGCTACTCCAGAGTTCAAATTATTTGTGCCTGTGTATCTAAGATTGCGTCTGTTACAAAAGTTTCATGATTCCACCTTAGGTGGTCATCCTGGGGTCACAGCTACTTGAAAAGCCATTGCTAGACTTTTTCTGTGGACGTCTATAAATTATATTAAAGATTTTATATCTGCTTCTGAAGTTTGCACACACGCTAAAATCTGTGATAATAAGCCGGCCAGGGAATTGATTCCATTGCCAATTCCAGAAAGACAGTGGACTCATCTGTCCATGAATTTCATTATGGATTAACCTCTAACTGTAGGAAAACTATTATTTGGGTGGTGGTTGACCAATTCAGCAGGCAAGCTCATTTTGTTCCTTTGTCAGTATTACCTAGTGCAGAGACATTCTCCATGTTGGTTATTTCCCATATTGTAAGGTTACATGAGATCCCTTTTAACATTGTGGCTGATAGGGACCAGCTCTACCCTCACCTACTGTATCCTCTCCCATCCTTTGTAGGTTGTGAGCCCTCAAGGGCAGATTCCTCTCTCCTCCAGTACCAGTTGTGACATGTATTGTTTAAGATTATTGCACTTGTTTTTTATTATGTATATGGAGCGCCCCCACACTGCCGCAGGGCCGAGGGGTACCCGGAGCCGGGCCTCTGAGATCTCAGTCCTGGGGTTGTCACGGTGGCTAGACCCGGTCCGTGGCCCTGTCTGTCAGTGGGGGACGTCCGGTGCAATAAGTGGTGTTGTAACGGTGCAGGTCGCGGTAAATAATGAGGACACCAGGTTGCAGTCTCTTTACCTCTTTACTGAAGATGTTGGAGACCTCAGTCCAGAGCGCTGTTAACTGGGTTTTCAGAGACCGGCCGGTCCAACGACACATCAGGAGTTCCTCCTTACAGGTGGGAATCAGTATCTACCTTCTAGCGCTGTGTGTTGTAGTTCTTCCCTGCTGAGCTCCCGGGATAGTCCTCACAACTGTTTCTTTCTGTCTCTACTGTTCTTTCTCCGTCCTCCAGATGATATGGTAGGACGCACCCGTATGACGGGGTAGGCCTGGAGTTCTTCCGGGACCCTAGAGTCGCCCCTCTCCCACAGCTGCCTCCGTTGTCTGCTTAGGTGTTAAGTGAGACAGCCAACCTGTAATTAGCTGTCCGGCCGTGGTTTGCAATGTACTTAAAGTCTCTTACTTGCTCGGCGTTCCGGCCACCGACTATTTGCGCCTCAGAAGGATGTTGCCTCGGTCTAACAGCAGGACCCCTTCTGGTATTTTTCCTTTTCTGTATTCCCGTTGTTTACTGGTTAGTTCTGCTCTGAGGAGTCTGCCAGGAT
Organism: Ranitomeya variabilis; assembly: GCF_051348905.1. Classification (NCBI taxonomy): domain Eukaryota; kingdom Metazoa; phylum Chordata; class Amphibia; order Anura; family Dendrobatidae; genus Ranitomeya; species Ranitomeya variabilis. The sequence continues at coordinate 511,172,114 of NC_135237.1, forward strand.
CCCATCCCTGACAGGTCCTCTCACTAGCTCTTCCCAGCTACTTCTCCCTGTCTTCCTGTCCAACCCCCAGTTTTACCAGAGTTGTGAGGAGTGGCCTACTAGATAGGACCACCCCCCCTGGTGGCCGGAGTGTGAAGTGTGGTGTCAGTGTACCTGGTCAGAGAAACTCCTTAGTGTAATCAGACGTACCATAGCTCCCCATAGTGGCGGAGCCACAGTACTGCAACAACCAGGACTCTGGGGTGCTGCACTCCCCCCCGGTTAAATCCAGTACTCCGGGACTGGGAAAACAAGAACAATAATACATGTTAACAGAAAACACACAGATTTTTGAAATAGCATAACAATTGAACATAACAGAGCTTCCCTTTACGGGAGGTGAGGATTCTTGAACGTTGCGAAAGTTTGGTCATGCACAGTTTATGACTCTCAGTTCAGTGGTTGAAACAGCGGGGACCCCGGGTAAACAAAGGGGCCCCCCTTGTGGAAGTTTTTGAGCAATTCACCGTCCATTACTCTAGTGTCCATTTAAAAACCTGTAACAAAAGGATATGCATACAAACATTTTCAATTACATAGCAGCCCTATCAATACCTCCAAGTTTTGTAGCGGAGGGGAGTTTGATTTTGAGTGCTGCGTGTGGACCTTCGCAGCGCAGGGGTTGCTATTGGCCTAACAGGGCCCGCTATGCTTGCTACCGCTGGTGTAGTGCGCTGTCTTCTAACTACACTTCTAGTGAGTCTGGGTAGCACTGGCAGGTTGGGGCTCTCAGAGCTGCTGCTATCAACAGTGGGTACGGCAGGCTCACTGATAGCAGAGGGAGGATTTGCCGGTTCAACGGTTGGCATGGCTTCTTCAGGCAAGGCTTGTTGAGGTTGCGGGACCAGATGATCTGGTACCACCGTTGTTTCTGGTGGGTCCGGCTGTGGAAACGTTAGAACAGGTACCGCGATGGCCTGATTTATCTGAGTCCAGGACTGGGGAAAGTCACCAAGGACAGTATGGAACATCTTCTCCTTTTCCACCGGCGGGGAGATTTCTGGGGCCGTGCCCCTCTCTTTTAACTTATCGGGGCAGACCTTAAGGTGATCCCTGGATACCGCTGTCGAGGTCTCCCCTCTGTCCTTGCTGATGAGACAGACCTTAGTGTTGTCGAAGTCGGATGGCAAGATGGTATACGGTTCCGCTTCCCATTGGTCATCAAGCTTGTGTAACCTCCTCTTTCATTTAAGCACTTGCTCACCAGGTGACAGGGGAATCGCAGGAGCGTGTTGATTGTAGTCCCTTTCTTGTTTCTGCCTAGCCTGGGCGAGACTTCTCTCCACACACTCCTGTACTTCGCGGTATCTTCGCTGCCTTTCTGTATCCCAATCTGCCTCCGGCGAGGTATCTTCGGGTACTAGGACCCCCATGTCCAAATCAACGGGTAACCGACTAGACCTTCCTCGCATCAGGTACGCTGGAGTACAGTTGGTGGAACTTACTGGGATGTGGTTGTACATATCCACCAAGTCAGGCAACTTTGTCGGCCACAGGTTCCGTTCCTCCACAGGCAAGGTCTTCAATAAATCGATTACTACTTGGTTCATCTTCTCGCACATCCCGTTGGTTTGGGGGTGGTACGGTGTAGTTCTGATCTTCTTACACCCGTACAACTGGCAGAATTCTTGGAACACTTCCGGTTCGAATGCAGGCCCCTGATCGGTCAGTACTTTCTCTGGGTAGCCATGGGGTCTACAAAAGTGCTGCTGGAAGGCCCTGGCGGCAGTCCTAGCTGTTAGATCCTTGACAGGCACAACCACCAAAAACCTGGAGTAGTGGTCCACGATGGTAAGGGCGTAGATATAGCCCGACCGGCTAGGCGTCAGCTTCACATGATCCAGCGCGACCAGTTCGAGCGGCCGTTTGGTGATGATAGGCCGCAGGGGAGCCCGTTGACTGTCACGGTCCTTCCTTCGCAGACTACACGGACCACACTCTCGACACCACTTCTCAATGGTCCTCTTCATGCCAATCCAATAGAACCTCCCTCGGAGCAGCTTCTCCAGCTTCCTCCATCCGAAGTGTCCGGCTCCATCATGGTAGGCTCCCAGAACCATGGGCGCATCTCGCCTTGGCACCACTATCTGCCACACCAATTCATGAGTACGTGGGTCGATGCTCCTCCTGCACAACTTGCCATCATGGATAAACAGTTTGCTTCTCCCCTTCCACAGCTGTTGAGTTTCTTGTGGATCATCTGGGCCAGGGTGCAACCCAGCCTGCGTCAAGAGTTCCTTCACCTGACGGACCGCGGGGTCACTGTCCTGGGTTTCTGCCCATCCGTGGTGGGGCAGGGGATTCAACGTGGCATCCGGTTGGTTCTTGTGCCTGTTCTTCACATGGTGAGAGTTCTGAGTGGCTTTGGGGCGATGGAAGGCAGGCAGCTCCACCTCTTCAAGTGCCTCCGGGTCTTCTCCCACTTCTGGTAGATTGGGCATTCGGGACAGAGCATCGGCATTGGCATTCTGGTGTCCTGCCCGATATTTGATGGTGAAATCATAGTTGGACAGCCGGGCCATCCACCGCTGTTCCAAAGCCCCGAGTTTGGCAGTACCCAGATGCGTTAGCGGATTGTTGTCCGTGAAGACGGTGAATTTCGCGGAGGCCAGGTAGTGCTTAAACCTCTCTGTCACTGCCCAGACGAGGGCCAGGAATTCCAGCTTAAAGGAACTATAGTTGTCAGGGTTCCTTTCCGTGGGACGGAGTTTCCTGCTGGCGTAAGCGATCACCCTTTCTTTGCCGTTCTGAACCTGGGACAGCACGGCTCCTAATCCCACATTACTGGCATCTGTGTACAGCACAAACGGTTGATCGTATTCGGGGTAAGCCAGTATCTCTTCTCCCGTCAGTGCCGACTTCAAACAGGTGAAGGATTCCTCCAGCTCTTCGTTCCAATCAAAGGGGGTTTTCCTCCCCTTGGTCTTCTTTGGTTGGCCCACCAGCAGATTTTGCAAGGGTGCGGCCTTCTTGGTGAAATCCTTAATGAATCTCCGATAGTAACCTACCAACCCGAGGAACTGCCGGACTTCGTGGAGGTCACTAGGCTTTGGCCAGTCCTTGATCACTGTGACCTTGTCGGGGTCTGGGGCCACTCCTTCAGCGCTCACCACATGGCCCAGGTACTGCACTTTAGGTTTGAGCAGATGACACTTGGACGGTTTCACCTTTAAGCCGAATTTGGACAGGGCTTCGAACACCTCGGCCAGGTGCTTCAGATGGTCTTCGTAGGTCTTAGAGAAGACAATGACATCATCCAAATACAGCAGCACAGTTTCAAAGTTCATGTGTCCCAGGCAGCACTCCATCATCCTCTGGAACGTTCCTGGAGCATTGCACAGTCCGAAGGGCATGTAGTTGAACTCGCAGAGACCCATTGGTGTCGTGAAGGCCGTCTTCTCCTTGTCTGCCTCCGCTACAGGAACCTGCCAGTACCCACTGGTGAGATCTAAGGTAGAGAAGTAGTTAGCAGATTTTAAAGCAGCCAGAGATTCCTCTATCCTGGGCAGTGGGTATGCGTCCTTATGTGTAATGCGATTCAACTGCCTGTAATCAACACACATCCTCATTGTACCATCTTTCTTTTTAACGAGGACTAACGGAGCTGCCCAGGGGCTACAGCTGTCTCTCACCACCCCAGCCTCCTTCATTTCCCGCAACATGTCCTTGGCACACTGGTAATGAGCTGGGGGTACAGGGCGATATCTCTCTTTTATGGGTCGGTGATCTCCCGTGGGGATGTGATGTTGGATCCCTTTCACCTGTCCAAAATCTGAGGGGTGTTTGCTGAATACCTGCTCGTACTCGTGTACTACCCTGTAAGCCCCCTGTATTTGATGAGATGGGGTAGAGTCAGTGCCCACATGCAATTCCCGACACCAGTCTTTCGAGTGCTCTGCAGAACCTTTGTTCTCCGCCACGTTTGACGGGACCAAGGGTTCAGGTGTCTGTATTACACTATTATTGACAGTGAACAGTTTGGCGAGCGTGGTATACTTGGTTAGGTGGACCTCTTCCTCCCCACAATTGAGGACACGTACGGGCACTCTCCCCTGTCGGACGTCGACCACCCCCCGGGCTGTCAGAACAGTAGGCCTATTGTCTGAATATACAGGTTCTACCAAGGCCTGGTAGTCCCTACCCCTGAGGCCTATGGCTGCTCGACACCATATTAACATTTCACTCTTGGGAGGTATCGCGATGGGGTTTGAATCACTTACAGTGACACGACCAATCTCACCACCAGTCAGCTCTACCTGCTGTCTCTGCATCAGAGCTCTGATTTCCTTCTGCAGGGCACGTTGTTCACTGTGGCCAGCGTTTTCTGCCACCTGTTGCAACAAAACAATCACTTCTGCAAGACAATTTTCTATAACATTAGTACCAAGAGTCATCATGGGATTACATTCTCGACGATCAATATCTACAATCACAATCCCTTGGGCTTTCAATTCCACCCGCCCCACTTTGATGGTGACCTCCTTATACCCCACTTGTGGCAACGGCTGACCATTACTGGCGATTATGGTGAAATCATCGTCAGGGCCACGAGTAATATCAGCGTCCTCCCAATACCGTTTGTAGAGCACGTAAGGTATAGTCGTCACCTGAGAACCGGTGTCCAGCAAAGCATTCAAGGGGATTCCATCAATCACTACAGGGAGAACTGGTCGTCCTCCAATATACTTGGTTCTCCAATGCTGCGGGCCTGACCGTCCTACTCCTGGGGGTTGGCCCTTTGCCCCAGGGGTTGCTCGTTTAAAGGACAGTACCTTGCAAGATGGCCCACCTGGTGACAGCGGCGGCAGATGGGTCGTCCATCCTGGTGGAAGCGGTCGTCGGGCCGGCTCCTGGTCGGCGGAGTCCTCCTCTGTCGCATCCAAGGGACATCCTCCGGGCTGGAAGCCAACTGGATCTTCTCTTTGGGGGCCTCCTGTAGGGACTGCACCGTCCGGGCCAGGGCAGCGACGCTCTTAGTTAGCTCTTGCATCTGGAGCCGAAGTCCTGCGGGGGAGTCGTCCTCGAAGCTCTGGGCGTCGGCCTCTGCGGCAACTGGGGTATCCGATGCCACCTCCTGGTGGTAGGTGAGAGCGGGGCGCCTGGGTGTTACTGCGCGGCTGGGCTGTCGCTCCTGCAATGCCTGGATAGCTTTATCTTTAAACTGCACAAAAGTCAAGTCTGGATTTTGCATAGCCAGGAAGTGCAATTGGCCCCGCTGGTGACTGCACAGGAGCCCCTCAATGAACCGCTCCTTCAGGATTTTATCTTCATCCTGCATGCTGCCGGGGTCACTCTGCTTAATGGCCCGCATCGCTTCCTGGAGATTAAGGGCATAGTCCCGCAAGCTATCCTGTGACCTTTGTTTGCATCCATAAAAAATCAGTTTAATTTCTGTAGCAGTGCGAGTATCAAAGGTGGCTTTAAGCTTGGCAAAAATCTGTTGTGCAGTTCCTTTATCCTCAGCGGGCCAGGATTTCAATTCTCTAAGAGCCGCCCCAAAGAGTTGGCCGGTTATCATATGAACTTTCTGGGGCTCGGTTAGGGGATAGAACTCGAGCAGGCTGCAGAGCCCTTCTTTAAAGTCAGTGAATGTATGCGCCTCCCCAGAGTATCGTGGGAGCCAGGTCGCTCCGGGCAGGTAGGGCATGGAGAAGGGCATTATGGCTTTTGCGTTAGCGGCGGTGTCCGACTGGCTGATGGGGGCAGCGGGCTCTGCGGCAGCCAGTGGCGGTATTAGGGCTGCGGCTTCGCCCGCTGCGGGGACCGGAGCTGCCCCTGCGTCCGCGGCTGCGACCGCCACCTCCTCTCCTCCCGACTCAGACATGGCTGTCCCTTCCTCCCACTAACCTGCTGGGGGTCGGAGTTCCTCTTCCGGGATTGGCGCCTTACCGCGCTTTCCGTTCCGCGCTTCTTTTGGCTGATCCCGCCCACGTAGCTAAGGCGCCTCCCTCCGCGCGCGGCAATGGCGAATTTTGGCGGTAACTCTCCGCGGCAAGCAGTAGCACACAGTTCTCTCAATAAAGTACAGTCCAAGCACGATAAATCACAGTTCCAAGGCACACATGACCTGATTCTTCAGGCTTAAGTAGATCCTGTTCGTGACGCCAAGTTTGGAGCGCCCCCACACTGCCGCAGGGCCGAGGGGTACCCGGAGCCGGGCCTCTGAGATCTCAGTCCTGGGGTTGTCACGGTGGCTAGACCCGGTCCGTGGCCCTGTCTGTCAGTGGGGGACGTCCGGTGCAATAAGTGGTGTTGTAACGGTGCAGGTCGCGGTAAATAATGAGGACACCAGGTTGCAGTCTCTTTACCTCTTTACTGAAGATGTTGGAGACCTCAGTCCAGAGCGCTGTTAACTGGGTTTTCAGAGACCGGCCGGTCCAACGACACATCAGGAGTTCCTCCTTACAGGTGGGAATCAGTATCTACCTTCTAGCGCTGTGTGTTGTAGTTCTTCCCTGCTGAGCTCCCGGGATAGTCCTCACAACTGTTTCTTTCTGTCTCTACTGTTCTTTCTCCGTCCTCCAGATGATATGGTAGGACGCACCCGTATGACGGGGTAGGCCTGGAGTTCTTCCGGGACTCTAGAGTCGCCCCTCTCCCACAGCTGCCTCCGTTGTCTGCTTAGGTGTTAAGTGAGACAGCCAACCTGTAATTAGCTGTCCGGCCGTGGTTTGCAATGTACTTAAAGTCTCTTACTTGCTCGGCGTTCCGGCCACCAACTATTTGCGCCTCAGAAGGATGTTGCCTCGGTCTAACAGCAGGACCCCTTCTGGTATTTTTCCTTTTCTGTATTCCCGTTGTTTACTGGTTAGTTCTGCTCTGAGGAGTCTGCCAGGATCCCATCCCTGACAGGTCCTCTCACTAGCTCTTCCCAGCTACTTCTCCCTGTCTTCCTGTCCAACCCCCAGTTTTACCAGAGTTGTGAGGAGTGGCCTACTAGATAGGACCACCCCCCCTGGTGGCCGGAGTGTGAAGTGTGGTGTCAGTGTACCTGGTCAGAGAAACTCCTTAGTTTAATCAGACGTACCATAGCTCCCCATAGTGGCGGAGCCACAGTACTGCAACAACCAGGACTCTGGGGTGCTGCATATACCCCTCCTCACATGTAAAGCGCCATGGAATAAATGGTGAAATAATAAAAAATAATAATGATAATAATAATAGGGGAGTGCAATTTGTCTCTAAATTCTGGAAAGCTTTTTGTTGTAAGCTGGAGATTGACTTGACATTTTCCTCTCCCTATCACCCTGAAACCAACAGTCAGACTGAGAGGACAAATCAATCTTTAGAACTAATTTTAAGGTACTTTGTGGCCGGTCAGCAGGAGGACTGGTCCTCATTCTTACCTCTTGCTGAGTTCACCTTTAACAGTCAGGTCAATCAATCCACTAGAATCTTAACATGTTTCTGTAATTATGGTTTTCATTCCCGCTGTTTATGACGTATCCTCCTGGCTCTTGACCTCAGACTCCTTGACTTCTCTGACTCACAGCTTGCCCATGTGAAGTGAATCCGCACAAAAGTAACACCAAAAAACAAATATTTAAAATAAAAAATGAAGTATATATGTCTTCGAAAAAAACTTTCAAAATCAACAATATAAACAATGTAGTTTGGAACTTGTCAAAAGGTTTTCTGGGATTTTAAGTTGAAGGCCAATCCTTAGAATAGAACCTAAGATAAAATAAAATAAGCAAATTTCTTGTAGTAAATAAATAGTAATAGTAAATGCAACATGGGATACTTAGTTAATATTGTTTTGTTCAAAAAATGTAAAAGCCATACCACCACGACAAGGTGTACCTCAATCGGGACGGTACCTAACTCTTGTAATTCACCTCATTATGGCCAGAGTATGAATACAAACATATTCATTGAATATATATCAACATATGCTCTGGCTCAATTTTTTTTTGGTTTCAGTATTTAGAATAGGCTTTTTTTTAAGCACCATGTATTATGTGATTGTGAGGGTCTGACCCCTAGATTGTTGTGATCTGAAGGATTTCTTTGATTATCCTGGCACAATCCCATAGTACTTGCAGTTTCTAAGGACAGACAATCAATGAACCATCAAATAAAGCCTCTTTAAGCTGCTTGTGTATGTGTAAGTTTATATAACAATGTTTTCAGTATTTTTCTGAGAACACACTGTTCCTACATTAATTATTTAATAAGAAAAAACAGCAAACAATAATTGACAAGTAACAAGAAGTAGTGTGTAAAGCAAAAAGTTTTGTTTCAGAAATTTCAATTGTGACTCTTTATCTGAAAATGCTGACATCCCTCCTCTGTTACTGCATTCATTCTGTATTCACTTTCTATGGTGATGTTATACTTATTCGCTGCTTATTCTGATCCTTTAGTATTTGATCACTTTAAAAAAAAAAGAAATCACAAAGATCAACACATTTCAGATGTTGCTGCCACCATGTAGCAGTGCGGTTCTTTATAACTCAGATTAATGTCAGAATGCCTTGTATTCTCCGAGATGTGTCTTCAAACTGTGTCGTCTTCTGGATATCACTTCTTTCTTGAGCGTCGCAAACAAATCAACCTATACCGTCAAGTAATGTCAATAATAATGTGAAATAGGAATTCTGTGTGAAGATAAGACAGCACAGGTAAACAACATCTGTAAAAAAATCTACCGTACTAGTTAACTATTAGATGGAATCCAACTTATTATAAGACACAGTAAAGGCTATGAATGTACAGATATAACATTACAGTATAACATTCAATAGGGATGTGCTGAATATTGAGGTTTATTTTTGATTTTTACTTAGATTTCAATTTGAGGATACAGTATTAGGACATGTATTCCAGGTGCTAGATGCCGGCGGAAGTGTCAGTGAGCCACATCATCTTTGCCAGGTTATTACAGTACAGTATTAGATTTTGCCATGGGAAAAGTAAAGTCAGATATGATTACGTTTTATCTCAACTAAAAGAAAATCAATTACATCTTTCTATATTTTTCACGTTAAACAACCATTCTCTTACAAGTAAGTGGTTAGACTTACTTGGTGAGAGAGATCCTCCAAGTCCATGGTCCAAGTTGGGACACGGCCACAGGCGTCGGTGCAGCAGATAGGTGGGGGACACAGACAGCCGAGGGACATAAAAACTGCAGGTACACAAGAAATGTCCAGAGAACTGCAGACATTCGGAATGTTGGAAACCACAGGCATCCAAGAGACCACAGGCAAGTATGATGCAGGAAACTGCAGATAGACAGGAGACGTCCAGGAGACTGCAAACAGATAGGCAAGATGCAGGAAACCACAAACAGGTTGGAGACATCTATGAGATGTCAGGTAGTTAGGCAGAATGCAGGAAACCACAGGCAGGTGGAATGCAGGAAACCGCATTCAGAAGATGTCCAGGAGACCACAGGCAGATAAGTGGGATCCAGTAAACCTGCGGGAGGCGTGAGATGTCAAGGAGACTGCAGACAGTAGCTGAGCAGGTCAAGATATATAGAGCAACACAGAGTTCAGCAACAGGATCGGGGTGAGAGAAGCAAGGCACAGATCCAGGACAGGTGCGTAAGATAAGGAAATGCAAGAAACCCCAGGCAGGAGATGTCCAGGAGACCACAAGCAGATAGGTGGGATGCAGGAAACTGCGGGGAGGAGTGAGATGTCCAGGAGACTGCAGACAGTAGCTAAGCACTTCAAGGTGTATAGAGCAGCAAATAATTCAGCAACAGGATAGGGGTGAGGGATGCAAGGCACAGATCCAGGACAGGTGCGTTACATAAGGAAATAGCTCCTAAGATGGCACACAGTTAAGATTACTTTAGACATGTAGAGGTGAGGAATTGTCTGCAATGTGTGATGCAGTGGCCCATGTTGCAGCCGGGGGGTGCTGTGTGTGCTCAGCATACGCATGGAGGCGTATCTGTAATGATGATAATGAAACAGTGTCCGACATGATTGTAAATGGCTGGTATGTGTCACTGAGGGAGCCTGCGCTGTAAGCCTGTAGTATTGTTGTTCTGGGACCCGTAGTCCCACAAGTATTTGTATAGTTTATAGAGGGATGCTTGCAGGTAGTTTGAGAGCTGGGTGGGTCGAACTAGCCACACACACCTCCCACCTATGGGAGTGGTTACAACTATGTAGCCTGTGTGTTGGAATGTCCTGGAATGGACTGGATTCCTGGAAGCGCCTGATGAGGCTATGGACTGAATGGTAAGTGTGTTGGAATGTCCTGGAATGGACGGGATTCCTGGAAGCACATGGTGAGACCATGGACTGATGGCCTGTGTGTTGGAAGTGCCTGGGACTGGACTTTCGGAATAGCGCACGTAGAGGCCGTATCTGCAGAGCCTGGGACGGCTACTGTGTTGGGGAAGCTACAGTCCCCACTGTGGGTCTGGACTATCTGAGGTGCCCTGGTCACAATGATGGTGACCCCAGTGAGGCAGCTTTCCCCTGGGAACCAGCACTGACAGGAGTCAGTGTGGAGAGCCGGAGCTCCTGTAAGGTAACTCCAGATAAAGGGGGTTACAGGCAGAGACGTATCTGCCATTGGAACAGACTATCGGTAGTTAATGTGTTCCGTTGATGTAAATAATGAACTGTTTGTGCTGCGGTTTATGAGTCTTAATAAACCGGATAGACTGTTTATGTGGAGAAATCGTGCCTGAGTGCTTTAATCCCGTTCCAAGTGAGTGTCCCCCAACCCATTCAGGTAGCGCTATCTCACAAATGGTTGAAATCAAACTCATTTTTGGCTTTGTTTGGGGCCTAACCATTTTAAAGCATGCGAGTAATCTAGGTGTCTCAGGAGGGTTTTGAGAATTACTTTGTTATGTATTGGAAATGTGGTTATTTTTGTAAACTGAGGCTGTAAATTATTTTATTTACTGCTCCATTCACCAATGGATAGTATATAAAATATATCTAAGGTCAGAGAAAAAGGGAAGTATAGGACCCACAAAAGTAGCAATAAACTGGCTAACCCAAAAAGCACACAAATATTGGGTGGCAATTGTGGACTCTCTTTCACCAGTCTCCCTAAGATAATTATTCTTTAAGGGGACTTATCAGCAGATTTTCCCATTATAAAGTAAAGCTACTACCTATATCTGCTCTATTACTGCAGTCTTTTGACCTGTATCTAAGCCATGAACTCCCCCTGTATATACCAAAAAAACCTTATATACTTCTGGCATACGGTGCGGTCCAGTCCAATGGGTGACTTTTTTTCGGTGCCTGCTCTATGTACAGAATCACTGATTGATGTGGATGACACATCCTACATCATCCACAGATCTCTTTGAATCTTGTACCTGCTCAGTTTTCTTTATACTTTTTTGGAATTATTATTGTATTTCAGTTGTAGCTGAACTGCAGTACCATGTATCAGCCATTTAATAGGATGCCAAGCTTCAGACCTCCACTGATCTGATATTGATGACTTATCCTAGGAAAATGTAAAGGAAGGAAAATACATTTAATTAGACATTACATAGGGGATGGACAACATACACAAGTTAAGGGAAAGTGCAGGAGAAGGGATAGCACACAGTGTTCAGAGAAGGGACTAGCCCATGAAATGAGTGTCACTAATGACGTTTCGTCTCAGTGAGGGGGTCGGGGCCTCTGCTCCCTGATGACGCTTCATTTGAGTATCCCAGCATCAGATGGAAAGCAGGGAAAAAAAATAAAATAGCACTTTGTGTAGATAGGGAACGGTAGGGAATAATTTAAAGCGAGTAATTAGAAAATAGCTTAGATTATGGCATCCAATAGATAGGGAGTTAGGAAGAAAATGGCTTTGCCTTCAGACCACCTCTTTAAACTAAAACATGAGAAAATTAAACAACATATATGCTGTATTTTGTTTCATGACCATTTGTCTCTGAATAAAACCAATAGCATCTCTCATTTTAAATGATAAAAATGCCATTTGGGTCTTGTGAAAAAAAATAGAAATGTTTTGGAGTAGTCTAACAAATAAAAAAAAATGACCTTTAGAATGTAGTGTTACAAAAGGAAACATTTTACTCTGGCCATGAAAGCCAAAAAACCCCTTGGTCATGAAAAGATTGAAGTGCTTCGAAGAACATCCCATGGTCAATTGGTCATTTAGGCCATGAGGATATCATAATGTGAGGCCAGCCTCTTAGGACTCTGTGAGCCACTGTGAAGAATTGGTCACAAGGTTTGGCTGCTGATTCAGTGGGTTTGATACATCCACGTTATTACATGGCTTGCAATTTATTGATTGAAGTCCCCCCTTCCTGCTATTTTAAAACAGAAATGTCTTTGAGAGGCTAAGTCCTCGTTCACATGTTCACTATTTGGTCAGTATCATCAGAATTTGTAAGCCAAAACGCAAAGTGGAACAATCAGAGGAAAAGTATAATAGAAACACAACAGCACTTCTGTATTTTTCACCCACTCCTGGTTACAAATGCTGGCGTAAAATACTGACCAAATTCTGAATGTGTGAACGTGGCCTAAGGCAGACAAATGGGATATTTCTATAAGTGTCTAAAGAGTAAAAGTGTAGTTTTTCTTTAAGTTTTCCAATCTCTCATCTATTCTGCACGGTAACAAGATGCACAATCGCTAACTAATTTTCAATGTGAAATCGACAAGAAAAAAAGCCAAACCAAATGTACTTCAACAAAACAAATCCACCTTTTCTCATTATAAAAGATACATTCATGTACAAAAAGCCATTTTTTTTCTAGGTATCTCCAGAAGTATTATTATCTCAAGGCACATTTGTAACCTACTGCTGTTTGTATTCTGCCTCTGAAACATTTCATCCTCTGCAAACAATGACATTCAGCAACTTAAATGTCAGATCTAGTACGGGGAGATATCTATTTCCATTTAATATCATATAAAAAAGAAAAAAAAACAAAAAGTGAAGTTGAGCCTGTGCATGACAATCACTGTGATGATACGGTACAGATCTGCTTTAGTCGTAGGGTAAGGAATACAAACATATTGGACATTTTGAACACTTTTGGCTTCAGATATCTAACAGTTGTTTTTATTTTGCACAAAATCCATAAAAAAAAAAAAAAAGTCTTGTTGTGAAATGGAACGATCAGAAAATAACTTATTGTGTAAATCAGCTTTCAGTGTTGCATGCATTTAATAAAAGATTGCTTTCATTTTAATTTTCATATTACAATCTGTACAGGCACTCCCAATTTATCAGAGAGAAGAAAAAAAAATTTTTGTTCCAGCTTCTTTAAAAAGTCCAAAATTGTATTTATCAAAAATTAAAAATAAATTCCACGCATGATGTGTGCATGATTATTTGTCATCATTTATTTTTAATTTTTGATAAATTAAATTCACACTTTTGAAAGAAGCTGGAACAAAAATTTTTACTTCTCCTTTCTGATTGCTGCACGTGTGACTGCACCGGTTCCGTGCTTCTGCATGCCACATGCTGCTGCAGGTGAGCTGGTTGTTTTTTTCTCTTTGTAGTCCCAACTTATGTACCTACAACGTACGTATGACATCTAGTTACGAACTTCAGATGTTCAAAAAAAAAATTCACTTGGGATGAGTGAGCACTAAAATGCTCGGATACTCGTACCGAGCTATTCCTAATACCTGCACGCTCATTTAGAATAATGCGTATAATGGGAGTCAATGGGAAAACCAAACTTTTTTTCTGGTAGACCCCCACAAAGAGGTCTGGAGGGGGCACTGAAAATGTTCAAATGGATGGGATGGAGAACAGGATGGGGAAGACCCCTGGAAGCATCTCAGACTCCCAGATAGCTGCTGAGGACAATGGTGTCACACTTTTACTCCACTTTATGGACTGACAATAAAACATTCCTAATCGAAGAGAAATTGCATTTTACAGGAAATAAAAATTAAGAAACATTTTTTCCTGTATAATGACTTGACATAACGCAACATTTAAAAAGTACGTAAAAAATTTATAATTTAAATAAACCAAAATTGATTTTTTTAATAAAAAAATTGGAAATTTCAATGTAATTTCTGAAGGAAGCAAGAACTGCCAAAAATGAGGTAGGCTACTTTCACACTAGCGTTAACTGCAATACGTCGCAAATGCGTAGTTTTGCCGAAAATACGCATCCAGCAAAAGTTCTTGCTGGATACGTTTTTTCGTCATAGACTAACATTAGCGACGCATTTGCGACGCATTGCCAAACGTTGCGTCTGTTTTGCGACGCTTGGGCGTGTGGTAGCGGACCGTCGGGAGAAAAAAACGTTACATGTAACGTTTTTTGCTCCCGACGGTCCGCTTTTTCCGACCGCGCATGCGCGGCCGGAACTCCGCCCCCACCTCCCCGCACTTCCCCGCACCTCACAATGGGGCAGCGGATGCGTGGGAAAAATGCATCCGCTGCCCCCGTTGTGCGGCGGAGACCACGCTAGCGTCGGGAACCTCGGCCCGACGCACAGCGACGGGTTGTTCCCGACGCTAGTGTGAAAGTAGCCGTACTCAGATACACCCTGTATTAGACCTAAATGAGAGTCTCATACACATTCTGTTCAAATTGCCATGTATTGGTCTCCTAGACTCATAAAGGCTATGCACTTTTGAGGGTTATGTACCAAAGAAATGTTCTCCAGTCCATGGAATACTCTATGGATGAGCAATATACTACCGATAAGGGTATGTGCACACGTGGAGTAAAATTTCTGAATCTCTTGGCAGGAAAAATGCAGCTGCAAAAGCACGTGTTTTTTGCTTGTGTTTTTAATTGATTTCAGTGAATTGAATGTTGAAAAACACACAGAAAAATGACATGCAGCAAGTTATTTTCTCCACCAAATCTGCAAGTCAAATTTCTCATTCATTTTGCTGGCATCAGATTTTGCTACAAATCTGTGCAGAAAAAAACACAACAAAAACGCACCAAATCTGCAATGCTTGCACACAACCTAATTTTTTTAACAGGTTTTTTGAGGGTTGAGGGAAGAATATGTAATACTTTATGGATGAGCGATATAATACCGATAAATTTTGAGCAAGTTTTTTGAGGGTTATATACCAACGAAATGTACGCCAGATCACAAAATAGTCTATAGGTGAGCATTAAAATACCGATACATTTTTTTACAAGTTTTTTGAGGCTTTTATAGCAACAAAATGTACCCAAGAAGATGTAATACCCTATGAATCAGCAATATAAGGGCTCACTCCCACTTGCGATTAAATTGGACGAATGCAATCCAATAAAAAATCGGAATGCATTTGGACCAATGTTATTCTGTGATTGTGTGTTCATCTGCAATTTTTTTTTCCAACTAGGATCAGATCGCGATCAGACTGGAAAAAGATTGCAGCATGTTGCGACTGTATGTGCAAATCGGATCGCACTCACCAATAGAAGTCAATGGGTACAAGAAAAAAATAGCATAGTACTTGGACCATGTGAGTGCCATCTGATTTTTACAAGCACGCGCCACTCAGTGTCTCTGCTAGATAGTAGGCTGCATGGTCGCATCATGTAACAATGCAGCCTGCCATCTGGATGTAGCAGAGCTAGACCCATCGTGGGACAAATGGACTAATATCTTCTCGACGGACAGGTGAGGAATATGGTTGTTTATCATTTTAATTCTGTTACAGAAGACAATGGCCTCAGTGGACTGGGCGATGACGTGAGTATGTGTGATTTTGGTAAATGCAGATTCATTAAAGGAGTCTGTGTCATTCTTTGAATTAAAGGACTTTATTCTGGATTTGTGTTTTTTTCTACAATTTGACTATGGTGTTAGTAATGTGGGTGTCTTATAGATGCCTCTGAATTACTAACTTCTGGGCTTGATGTCACCTGACATTACAAAGGTGACATCAACCCCTACAACTATCAGCCCACTTGCCACCGCACCAAGACAAGTGGGAAGAGCGAAGCGCGGTGCCAGAATTGGTGCATTTTATGGATGCGCCTTTTTTGGGGTGGCTGAGAGCTGATATTTTTAGTATAGAAGGGGGCCAACATCCATGGCCTCTTCCTAGGCTATTAAGATCAGCCCACAGCTGTCTGCCTAGCCTTTGCTGATTATTAATTATAAGGAGACCCTACATCATTTTTTTGAGGGGTCCCCCATTTTAGTAACCAGGAAAGGCTAAGTATACAGCTGTGAGCTGATATTAATAGCCTGGGAAGCTCCAGGGGTATTACCCCCTTCTCCGGCTATAAACATTTGCCCCCAGCTACCCGCTTTCCTTCTGCTGGCTAAAAAAAATAAAAAAAAAGTAAAGTAAAAAGATACATGTGCAGTAAACTACACAAGCACTGTACTAATTATATATGTCACTGACATATTTATATCTATCCTATGTGTATACAGTGGGTACGCAAAGTATTCAGACCCCTTTAAATTTTTCACTTTGTTTCATTGCAGCCATTTGGTAAATTCAAAAAAGTTCATTTTTTTTCTCATTAATGTACTCTCTGCACCCCATCTTGACTGAAAAAAACAGAAATCTAGATATTTTTGCAAATGTATTAAAAAAGAAAAAGTGAAATATCACATGGTCATAAGTATTCAGACCCTTTGTTTAGTATTGAGTAGAAGCACCCTTTTGAGCTAGTACAGTCATTATTCTTCTTGGGAATGGTGCAAAAAGTTTTCCACACCTGGATTTGGTGATACTCTGCCATTCTTCTTTACAGATCCTCTCCAGTTCCGTCAGGTTAGATGGTGAACGTTGGTGGACCGCCATTTTAAGGTCTCTCCAGAGATGCTCAATTGAGTTTAGGTCAGGGCTCTGGCTGGGCCAGTCAAGAATGGTCACAAAGTTGTTGTGAAGCCACTCCTTTGCTATTTTAGCTGTGTGGTTAGGGCCATTGTCTTGTTTGAAGGTGAGCCTGTGGCCAAGTTGAGGTCCAGAGCACTCTGGAAGAGGTTTTCATTCAGAATATCTCTGTATTTGGCCAGCCGCATTCATGTTTCCTTCAATAGCAAACAGTCCTCCTGTCCCTGCAGCTGAAAAACACCACCATAGCATGACGCTGCCACCAACATGTTTCACTGTTGGGATTGCATTGGGCAGGTGATGACCATTGCCTGGTTTTCTCCACACATACCGCTTAGAATTATCACCAAAAAGGTCTATCTTCGTCTTATCAGACCAGAGAATCTTATTTCTCATAGTCTGGGAGTCCTTCATGTGTTTTTTAGCAAACTCTATGAGGGCTTTCATATGTCTTGCACTGAGGAAAGGCTTCCATCGGGCCATTCTGTCATAAAGGCCTGACTGGTGGAGGGTTGCACTGATAGTTGACTTTGTGGAACTTTCTCCATCTCCTTACTGCATTTCTGGAGCTCAGCGACAGTGATCTTGAAGTTCTTCTTTACCTCTCTCACCAAGGCTCTTCTCCCATGGGTGCTCATTTTGGCTGGGCAACCAGGTCTAGGAAGACCTCTGGTGGTCACAAATGTCTTCCATTTAAGGATTATGGAGACCACTGTGCTCTTAGGAGCCTTGAGTACTGCAGAAATTCTTTTGTAACCTTGGCCAGTTCTGTGCCTTGACACAATTCTATCTCCGAGCTCCCTGGCAGTTCCTTTGACCTCATGATTCTCATTTAGTCTGACATGCATTGTGAGCTGTGAGGTCTTATATAGACAGGTCTGTGCCTTTCCAAATCTAGTTTAATTAAACACAGCTGGACTCCAATGAAGGAGTAGAACCATCTCAAGGAGGATCACAAGGATCAAAGCCAGAGCTTAGTGCTCTGCATAAGGTCACGTCGTCATCACAACCTTATAATGCACAGTGAGCTCCGGCCTGGGTGCTGCCAGGAGTCTTGGCCTATAGTATTAAGGCCAAAGCTGTGGAGTGCTCAGCGATGGTAAAAAAAAGAGCAGGCGGCCAGGAGCAGGGGGGCTGGAATGGTACTGGTTTAAAAAAAAAAAAAAAAAGAAAATATCCTATTACTCAACTCTCTAGCCACCTTGTTGCTCCCTGCCTGGTCCTCTTCTTTCTGCCATTGTGCACCGCATTTCCAAGACTTCTGGCCATGTCCAGGACCCAGAGGTCACTGTATGTCAGAAGATCACGACATCAACACTTCTACACATTTTTATATTGCAACCTTATGATACACTGTGACTTCCGAGGCCTAAACACAGCCGTAAATACTAGCCTATAGTTGAAGGGGATGCAGATGCAGCAAAATGGTGGAAAGATGAGGACTGGATGGAAGGCGGTCAGCTGTAAAGTGAATGTAAGTTTTTAACTTTTTTTCCTGCTCTGTTGCAACTTACATACATATTAGGGTTACGATTACGAACAAACTTATAGAACGAATGTAGTTTAAAAAATATTTTTTGGGGGAAACTTGCATTTGCAGATTGGGCACTGTGGTCATGTTAAATAGTGTGACTAGTGCCCTATGGACCCCAGAGAAATATTTGGACTATCCCCTTCCTTCACAAGCATATTGTTCAGGTATGTGGGCCCCTTTAATGTTAGGCCCCATAAAAAATGCGGTAGAAAATTAATTTAATTTTTTACATATTTTTCCTAAGTAATACTTCGAATAATAGAGTTAAATAATTACCAAATAACAAATATCTTCATGCTGTTACTGAACAAAGTCTACTGTATTTTGAACAGGTTACTAGGATGCAACACGCAAATGGAGATGAGGCGAAAGTAACCGACTAAGTTATTTATTTTCCTAACATGAAAATGAAGGTGTTAATTAGGAAATCAGTCAGTTGTTTGGATACAGAGTATCAAGTCACACAAGATTGGCAGAAATGGATATAACAGCAATTTAACAGTTTCAATATCATATTCTAGCTAACTATCTCACGGTGTGAAAGGCACTTTAATGTCCTTCTTTTTTACCTTTCATGGCTGGTGCTCACAATGGTAAGCCTGTCACTACAATGTGTCCTTCAAGCAGTTTCGATTCTTATACTGTCACTAAAGGGGGTCACTGGTATTTTCAGCTAGGCATCAAGTTTCTGGTAGCCAGTAAATTAGTACTCTATATGTGCTCCTCACATTCACCTGCACCTGTTCCTTCTTCTGCACAGCCGCATCCAACACCCTGTACCGTGCTTTGATGCTGTAAGTAATGGCCCGGTTCACATGCATCTCCTGGTCACCACAGCAGATGTTCGGCCCCGTAGGAGGATCAGAGTTCAACCTTTGGTGTTTAACATGCGGAGGCTGGACTTCGGGTCTTTACCAGCAGAGTCAGGGCTCCGGGGCTTGACCGACGTAGTCCGGACTTCAGTGCTTGACCAACAATGTTCCACTGGTCTCCAACCCCAGCCCTTTCTTGGTTGCTCTAACTCTGCATTCCACCGTTCACACGTTCTTACTTTCACACTGGTTGGCACCAACTTAATTCCTGCCTTGTTGCTCCGCCCTTTTATATTTGGTAACTATCCATCAGCTACCATCTAACCAGGTGCTCTCTTGAACTTCCTCTCCTCAGAAACTCTTCCTCCATCTTCCGGTTCCACCTTGTTTGGCTTGTTTATCAAATGGTGACATTTGGTCGCAGGTGCCGTAGAATTCTGATGAACCTCATCTTTAACTTCCCATCCCCTTACAGTACCAAGACCAGTATTCCAATAATACCACATACAAGAGAGAAATAATACTGTCACATAATAGCCACATATTTCGACCAAATAGTGACTCAATAATATCACCATACAGATTAATAATAAAAATCACTGTACTAACATGAATATTACCCCCATAAAATTATTCTACAGCATAGGTAACTCTAGATACTCACTAGTGACATCTCCAATTTAAGTAATTCCATTTTCACGTTTCAATTTTTTTTGGAACAGACTGCTATAATGACTTCTTCCACCCAGGAGTCGTCTTTGCAAAATGCACCTAAAGCACCCCCATATTTACACCAAGACCTTTTGTGCCTAAGTACCTCAGTAACAGTATTCTCAAAAAATACAACACAGTACTGTAGTGATGTTCCCCTATCTGTCCTTAATACAGTAGTAATGCTTGTATCTCCTTTTTGTCCAAATACAGTAGAATTGCCCATACTGTGGCACCCATGTCCACCTATTATGCCTACATGCAAGTGTAAGTCTACGTTCACATTTGCGGTCTGCGCCGCAGCGTCAGGCGCCGCAGCGTCGCCGCATGTGTCATGCTCCCCTATATTTAACATGGGGGCGCATGGACATGCGTTGCACTTGCGTTTTGCGATGCATGCGTCACTGCGGCGCACGCGTCCGGGCGCAGAGGACGCAGCAAGTTGCATTTTTGCTGCGTCCAAAATCAACCAAAAAAAAGACGCATGCGTCGCAAAACGCAGCGTTTTGCATGCGTTTTGCTGCGTTTTTGTTTGCGTTGTGCGTTGCGTCGCCGACGCTGCGGCGCACAACGCAAATGTGAACGTAGCCTAACATCCTACTTTGTGACCCCAATATATTAGTAATATTCCCATTTTTTGCTCTCAAACATTGATATTGTCCCGACACAATGCCCAAACATTAATATTGTACTCCTATATGGCCCCCATACATTAATGATGTGCACTATGTGGCTGTCCCTCATATAGTAATATCGTATTCCTATGTAGCCCCCATAAATGATAATTGCCCCTATATGGTCCCCACGTAGAAGTAATACCCATATTATGTTGCTGCAGTCTGCCCCCACAGTACTCTTCACACAATTATTAAAAAAACCTAAATTTTCACCTGTGCCCACTCCTTCGCAGAGCGGCTGTCTTCTTTCTCATTCTCTTTGCTGGTTGGCTCCCTGCCCGACACTTACTTAGTCTGCAGGCCTATCAGACGAAACGTCATGTTGCAGGCAGCACAATGACATCACCCCAGTGACACATTACACACCCTGCCTGCAACGCGACGCCAACATGTTCTGCAGCTGCAGGACTCCGATAGACCTATGGCAGTAGAGTAAGTATCAGACAAGGAGCCATAGGATCTCTGCGCTGCAATAGTTTGGAACTGGAGTGGAATATAGCGCTGGACCTCCCCCATTGGCCCTGTCGCGGTCAAATTCACTATGACTACGATTGTTATACCCCTGGTTATTTTTAAATTATTCTTGTTTTTTAGGAAGAATTTTCAATGAGCTCATTATCATCAGAGGCAGAATTGCAATGACAAGTAACACTTCTCCATACGGCTGATAACACCAATCATAATTGGTGATGTCACAGCCCGCATTGCTATCCCTCACTTCACAATTATTTTTGTATACAATCATTAGATGCTTCGATAGAAAATATAGGGTCACAGTCAGTCTACCGCTGCCAATGTACATGAGGACTTCCTGAAAGGACAGGATGTATAGGATTGCGTTAGCCCCAGTGGCTATTCTTCAAATTGCAATATGTAGAATTTTACTTTTAGAAAGATCATAAAATGTAAAACAAATGTTGCTTAAAAAAATTACATTTAAAACAAAAAACCTGATTTTAACAATAAGTCATTTTTTGATGACACATTGTCTTTAAAAATATAAAATTATGCTTTTTTGTTTGCCATGGTTTTTGCTGCAATTTTAGCCTATGTAAATATAGTCTTAGGCTCATAACCACTATCATATTATAGTTCTGTTTCCTTAGTGTTATATAGTTGTATATGGCCTCGACTGTACCTCCATATACTTCAGATTCACAAATAATGTCTAGATACATATGACCTCCAATGTGCCTCCATAGGCATCCGATTTTGGCCAGCACATGAAGCCTGCATGATTCCTTACTAAGGAGCCATATAGTCTCATACTAACCATCATTTGAGAATACCCCTAAAATTATCACATTCGGGCATGTTTTTGTAAATATGACCACTTTTGTGGTCCATTTCACAGAATTGTCCTTGGGTTTTAACATATGGAAAAACAATTAGAAATTTCTTAATTGAATGTCCCGTGATTATAAAATTTTAGGAAAAATCTCCACTGTTTTACATACAATATTAGCATTTTCTTTTTTTGTATTTAGCACTGACATATTTCATAGTTCCAACAGCACAAAGAAAATGTTCACATTAGTCCTGTAGGTCCATGTGAACAATGTCTGTGCTCTTGTGTCTCTGTTGTACACTGAAGAATAATTTGTGCTGTATAGAAAAAATGCAGAACTATAGTTACATAGGTTACATAGTTGCATAAATATGTGTCTGAGCAAAGGGTCTGAATACTTATGACCATGTGATTTTTCTTTTTTAATAAATTTGTAATAATTTTTACATTTCTGTTTTTTTTTTCCGGCAAGATGGGGTGCAGAGTGTACATTAATGAGAAAAAAATGAACTTTTTTGAATTTCCCAAATGGCTGCAATGAACCAAAGAGTGAAAAATGTTTGAATACATTCCGTACCCACTGTAGGTCCATCAGGTTCAACTTTTCTCCACCATTTGTGCATTTTGTCTATTAAAAGCAAAGGAAAACATTATAATGTCCCTCAGGGGTGTAGCTAAGAGGAGGGATAATAAAAGCATGTGCTATGGGTGTTGAGTATTTGTGGAAGGGGCACAATAAGCCACCTCGCCTTGATCGATCCAGTAGATACAGAGCCAGGACAGTGCCAGGACAGTGCCTCCTCTAAAAGTGAGCATAGATTAGCCCTGATGTTCCTGAGTCCTTATGTATAGCTGTGTAAATTTGTGCAATCTTTCTTTTTTTATTTCAACCATTATTATATTAAAGCGTTATTCCTCTCCCAGTAAATGTAGCATATTGCACTTATTAATTTCTGGAGGTCCAACTTCTGGTATTTTTTATTTTTGTTTTTCAGGACAAAAGCCTCCTAAGAGTTTAACAGTGACTTACTACTCCCTTCCAAGCAAGAACACACACATGTTCGGCCTACCCATGCATACCTGTGGACCGTGCTCCAAGCATAAACAGAACCAGAACCACCAAAACAGGGAATGTTTAAAAAAAAAAAAAAAAAAATATATATATATATATATATATATATATATATATATATATGTATATATATCTTTTATTAAAAGCAATAGAGCAACAATTAAAATATACAATATTTAAATTATTATTCCATGGTGCTGTACATGAGAAGTATATGTGTATGTAGTATATAATATATATAATATAAGTATATAATATATATATGTGCACATATCAAGAATATATTAACAATTCAATTCATGTATAGAAACATTTAAATGTTTGCGTGCGGTAGGTCAAGTTTTTTATATATAGTATACCCCAAAGGACTAAATTAGTATCAAAGGAAACCATATATTGCACATGCCACTCAGTGAAATGATTATATCAAGAGATCCATATGGTACAAAGTGTATGAAGTGCATATAATGTGTATATAACCTTATACTGGTAGGCCAAGTGCAGGAAAAATGGCTATAAAAGAAGTGCATGGGTGCATAAAATAAAGTGCTATATTAAGGTGCTATATGCAGATACGTTCAAAAGTCACTT
Source organism: Ranitomeya variabilis (assembly GCF_051348905.1). Taxonomy (NCBI): domain Eukaryota; kingdom Metazoa; phylum Chordata; class Amphibia; order Anura; family Dendrobatidae; genus Ranitomeya; species Ranitomeya variabilis. The sequence continues at coordinate 511,195,569 of NC_135237.1, forward strand.
ATAAAGATGAGGGAGTAACCCTTAAGACTGCCAAGTATTTGATATTGTGCACCCCAACGTGCGTTTCGGAACTCCAGTTCTTTCGTCAGTTCCTGTGTATGGAAGTTTCAGGAGAGAAAGCTGTTGGATTACTTTAATATCTCAGCAGTCAGTGGCTCTGTAGAGTTGTGAGCTACCAAAAAATGCTCTTTTCTATAACAATAACCAGATGACCCTGTTGTCTAAATTTGAGATGTCTCTGCTAACTGAGTCTATGCACTGTGCACAATTGTTAGGCAGTGAGTAATTTGACCATATCATCTTTTTCCAACTCTAATCTGTATAATCCCGAATGCCTATTGGATGAAGCAGATTTAACTAACTCAGAAAAGTAAAAAAATATTGTTTTGTTGCAAATAGTCAGCAGGATCACAAAAAAACATGTAGCGTATGTAAGGGGTACGTGGGCTAGTTCATGCCCCACACTCCTTGCCCAAGTCCCTGCAAAGCTGGTATATCTGATATGTGACACTGTGGAATGTCATGTATATTTGATATGTGTTGTAATGCAATGTACAGATGTTGATGTGTCAAGTAGATACAGGGAAAGTATAGAATTTAGCCCACTAGGGGGCACAATAGAGAAGATAGGAATAAGTTAGACCAATAGGATTTAGCTAGATAGGAGGAGGAGTAAGGGCTGGGAGGCAGGACAGGACAGTTGTGTCCTGTAACATTCAAGCTGGGGAACCCAGCCGTCCAGGGCCTATGGGCTGCCAGTCACTCGGTGGTGGAGGAATACAGGGAAGCATCAATATGGTAGCAGCTAACTTCGTGGGAACAACCCTAAACATCCGATGCGAAGCGGACAGGCAATTCCTAAAGCGGGTTAGTCTGACCAGTCAGAAAGCTATGGTACCGAAGGTGACGGTACAACCCTGCAATATTCCTGGAGGGGTGAGGGATAGCATAGGGAACAGAATAGTGATATATTGTGAAGAACCTTATGCTGTTTCTGTGACTAAACTGAACAAGTTGAGTAAACTTGTTTTGGTTGAAATTGGATCTGGACTCTGCCTGTCATTACGTGGTGCTTAAAAGAAAGAAGCCCCAGCGGATCGAGGTGGACCCTGATGTACAAGTAAGTGGATCACCAAGTGCATCACAAAAGGGACAATGTATTTATGAGAAGGAGGGCCAGGGTGTAACAGAGCAGCCACCATTAGCCACGACTACCCCCCTGGCCTCTGTTTCACGTAAATGATGCACATTAATTCCCAAAGATTTTTGAAGAATGAAACGTGAAGCGACCAGTAAGCCATAATCCTACAGTGGTGTCATATTCCAGTGGAGGCCAAGAAGTACAAGATGTTCAGTGCTCAGACACTTTGGCTGAGATAAAGGAGGCTGAAACCAGACCACCACTTAGTAAGACACAGAAGAAATGTCAAGACAGGGCCAAGAAGTATCTGAAAACAGATTTTTCAAAAGTTCTATGGACTGATGAGATGAGTGACTCTTGACGGATCAGATGAATGGACCCATGGCTGGATCAGTAATGTGCAAAGATCTCCACTTTGACTCAGATGCCAGCAATGTGGGGATGGGGTACTACTAAGGGCTGGTAATAATAAAAATGTGCTTGTTGCACTTTTTCTGGCTCAAGATGGACTCAAAATCAGCTCCCAAACCTACTGCCTGGTTTTAGAAGACACTTTCTTCAAGAAGGGGTACAGCAAAAAGTCTGTATCTTTCACGAAAACCATGATTTGTATGCAGGCCAATGCTCCATCGCAGCATCGAAGTCTCCACTGCTCGGATGCCAGTGAATGCCTTAAAGATGAAACAATACTGACATTGGCCCCTTCCTCACCTGAAGTAAACCCAATTGGTAACTTGTGGCCCCTTTGTAAAGAGGAGATTTATGGTGAAGGAAAACAGTCAACTCTCTGAACAGTGTCTTGGGAGGCTGTGGTTGGTGCTGCCCAAAAAGTTGATCGTCAACAGATTAAGAAGCTGACAGACTCCATAAATGGAGTTTATAACTATTATTGAACAGAAGTGCAACTATATTGGTCACATATTATATATATATTTTTTTAAAATGTCAGAAATATATTTTGTACATTTTAAGCTCTTTGGTTATTATTCTCACTTTAACAGACCACCGGGTGGCCCTCATAGCAATCCGGCATTCACAACCATAGAGGTCTGCAGGAGACCTCTGGTTGTCATGCCAACCCATCGGTGACCCGCGATCATGTGATGGGGGTCACCGATGAGCGGATTTCCAGCACTATGATGGGAAGCACACATTAAATGACGCTGTCAGAGTTTGACAGCAGCATTTAATGGGCTAATAGCTGAGGGTGGATCACGATTCCACCTGCGGCTGTTCCGGGCACATGTCAGCTGTTCAAAACAGCTGACATATGCCAGGAAAGATGTGGGCTCAGCGCCAGAGCCCACATCAAAGGGGGAGACACGACATATGTAGTACTAGTACGGCGCATGTCGTGAAGGGGTTAATACTATTAGTCTTTTCATATGGGCCAAAGGAGCCTTTTGGACCCCCCTGACTTCAGGGCCAGGCTGCAATTGCAACCCTTGCACTTATAATTACGCTTCTGATATCTAGTGTACAAAATGGAATATTTTAGGAATTATTTTTAAACTTGATATCTGCACCAGGTACCTACATTAACCTAAGGAAGTACATGCAAAATTATTTAAATCTGTAATAATTTATCCAAGTCTGTGTCATGATATCTGTATGATGTAGTTTGCAGGAATCAGCCCTTTTCAGTTATTTATTGCACCACATTTATAGGAAGAAAACCTGACAATCCATATATTAAATGTATAGTGTATATATATATTTGTTTCCAGCTCTTTCTCATTTTCTAGATAAAGTGTGAGTCGAATGAAATAAATGAAGAGTGGCTTACTCATTGTTGCCTGTAGCGAATTCAATGTGTGGTTTTTTTTTTATTTTTTATTCCCAGTGGATAATCAGGATTGGTTAGATGACTATATCTCAAAGCAGAAAGCCTTAATATAAATTTTATGGAAAACGTAATATTTTTTTTTCATTGAAACAATAGATTAACAAAACAGAATGGAAAATGAAAGAAAAAAATTGAAGTGCATTTCCAGTTGTGTTAAATTTCTTGCAGAGATGTGCCTCGGGGTGCCCAAGTAACACAAAACCTATCTATCGATATACAGTGGGGCAAAAAAGTATTTAGTCAGTCAGCAATAGTGCAAGTTCCACCACTTAAAAAGATGAGGCGTCTGTAATTTACATCATAGGTAGACCTCAACTATGGGAGACAAACTGAGAACAAAAAATCACATTGTCTGTTTTTTATCATTTTATTTGCATTTTATGGTGGAAAATAAGTATTTGGTCAGAAACAAACAATCAAGATTTCTGGCTCTCACAGACCTGTAACTTCTTCTTTAAGAGTCTCCTCTTTCCTCCACTCATTACCTGTAGTAATGGCACCTGTTTAAACTTGTTATCAGTATAAAAAGACACCTGTGCACACCCTCAAACAGTCTGACTCCAAACTCCACTATGGTGAAGACCAAAGAGCTGTCAAAGGACACCAGAAACAAAATTGTAGCCCTGCACCAGGCTGGGAAGACTGAATCTGCAATAGCCAACCAGCTTGGAGTGAAGAAATCAACAGTGGGAACAATAATTAGAAAATGGAAGACATACAAGACCACTGATAATCTCCCTCGATCTGGGGCTCCACGCAAAATCCCACCCCGTGGGGTCAGAATGATCACAAGAACGGTGAGCAAAAATCCCAGAACCACGCGGGGGGACCTAGTGAATGAACTGCAGAGAGCTGGGACCAATGTGACAAGGCCTACCATAAGTAACACACTACGCCACCATGGACTCAGATCCTGCAGTGCCAGACGTGTCCCACTGCTTAATCCAGTACATGTCCGGGCCCGTCTGAAGTTTGCTAGAGAGCATTTGGATGATCCAGAGGAGTTTTGGGATGAAACCAAACTGGAACTGTTTGGTAGAAACACAACTTGTCGTGTTTGGAGGAAAAAGAATACTGAGTTGCATCCATCAAACACCATACCTACTGTAAAGCATGGTGGTGGAAACATCATGCTTTGGGGCTGTTTCTCTGCAAAGGGGCCAGGACGACTGATCCGGGTACATGAAAGAATGAATGGGGCCATGTATCGTGAGATTTTGAGTGCAAACCTCCTTCCATCAGCAAGGGCATTGAAGATGAAACGTGGCTGGGTCTTTCAACATGACAATGATCCAAAGCACACTGCCAGGGCAACGAAGGAGTGGCTTCGTAAGAAGCATTTCAAGGTCCTGGAGTGGCCTAGCCAGTCTCCAGATCTCAACCCTATAGAAAACCTTTGGAGGGAGTTGAAAGTCCGTGTTGCCAAGCGAAAAGCCAAAAACATCACTGCTCTAGAGGAGATCTGCATGGAGGAATGGGTCAACATACCAACAACAGTGTGTGGCAACCTTGAGAAGACTTACAGAAAACGTTTGACCCCTGTCATTGCCAACAAAGGATATATTACAAAGTATTGAGATGAAATTTTGTTTCTGACCAAATACTTATTTTCCACCATAATATGCAAATAAAATGATAAAAAAACAGACAATGTGATTTTCTGGATTTTTTTTTCTCAGTTTGTCTCCCATAGTTGAGGTCTACCTATGATGTAAATTACAGACGCCTCTCATCTTTTTAAGTGGTGGAACTTGCACTATTGCTGACTGACTAAATACTTTTTTGCCCCACTGTATATCTCTATAGTGTATATAAGTGTATGAGAATATATGCTGTATAATAGAAATGAGTGAATACATTTGCAGGACCCAAGTTCAACAACCAGATCAGTATTCTATAACTGTTGGACTGGAGCAATGTAGCGCATTCATCACACCACTACCATGAAGTTATGCCAGGCTAGAAGACGGTTCGCAGTTCTCCTGTCCAGTAGCCATGGAATACTGACCTGGCCGCTATGCGAAGCGATTTGCTTAATGTATGCCTACTTTGAAATCTACGGTTTTACATATTAGGTCATTAAAACAATGAAGATAAATGCAATCTCAGATGAACAACAACACATGACAAATTACACCTAGGTATGTAAAATTTGGGTTTATGAAATTTTTTTCAAATCCAATGACTGATTCTTATGTTTTCTTGTGCCCTGATTTAAAAAAGAACGCTTCTAGTCTCCCATCATGTTCACGTTCTATCTATCTTATTATCGTCGTTCCATCTCCTTGATATTATGATGAAATCTTTCTCCTTGCTCTTTGCTAACAGCACGGGAAGCGCTAGCAGATTTTCAAGTAGTCCAAATAGGAACGTAAAAAATATAATTTCAAATTCATCCGGCAACCCGTGCGTGGCTTCTGAGTACTCCACTTCCACTACGCCCAACTAATTGGTAAGCTGATCTGCAAAAAAATGTTTTTTCTTTGTTCGTATCAGAGTTTCTGGATTGAGCTTTCACCAGGACTAGGTAGTATATCGTATTGGCATGTTAGTTTCTCCATTTTAATATAGAAATATCCAAGAATAAATTATGTGATATAGATGACTGCACTGCCAGACTAAATAAACTGGCTACAATATTCAATGATAATACACTAGCCATTGGACATGAACGTGTTGAATTTAAGGATCTCATGATGGAATTAGAGCAAAAAATGTCCAAAGAACTTAAAGTCTGGTGGCATCTCACTACACTTAAAATATATGAAAAAAATGGTCACCGCCTCAAACGATGCTGAATATCAAATCGCACAGAATAATATATTAAGTGAGCGTTCACTAATACAGAGCAAAAAATTATTAAACAGGAAGAGTCTGAATTAGTTGCAATCAAGCAGGTCATTAAATATGTGCAATCGTCTTTGGAGAAACATACACAATGCAAAGATTAATACTCTTAATAACAGACTTAACCCCTTCATGACCAGAGGTATTTTCATTTTTTGCGTTTTCGTTTTTTGCGCCCCTTCTTCCCAGAACCATAACTTTTTTATTGTTTGGTCAATTTGGCCATGTGAGGGCTTGTTTTTTGAGGGACGAGTTGTACTTTTGAACGACATCATTGGTTTTAACATATCATGTACTGGAAAATAGGAAACAAAAACCCTAGTGCGGTAAAATTGCAAAAAAAAGGGCAATCCCAAGATTTTGAGGCTGTCACTTTTCAACTCGGAGTTTTAGACTGCGGTCACATTTGCGAGTGCAATGCGAGAAACTCACATGAGTCTCTCGCATCAATACCCGGCACAGCCACCGGCCCTCTGGACCGGAACGTGCGGCTGCATGTATTGCTATGCAGCTGAGCGCTCCGGTCCTGAGTGCCAGCAGCAGTGCCGGGTATTGAGGCAAGAGACTCAAGCGAGATTCTCGCATTGCACTTGCAAGTGTGACCCTGGCCTAAAGCTCTGAGTTTCCAAGTGACAGCCTCAAAATCTTAATGATTTAGAGATGATCTTCAAAGAGGAGTGGGCCAAAATTACTTCTGACCTGTGTGCACAAACCTCATCATCAACTACAAAAAACATCTGACTGCTGTGCTTGCCAACAAGGGTTTTGCCACCAAGTATTAGGTCTTGTTTGCCAGAGGGATCAAATACTTATTTCTCACTGTGAAATGCAAATAAATTTATATAACTTATACAATGTGATTTTCTGTATTTTATTTTTGATATTCTATCTCGCAATGTTAAAATTAACCTACCCTTAAAATTATAAACTCTTCATGTCTTTGTCAGTGGGCAAAGTTACAAAATCAGCAAGGGATCAAATTCTTATTTCTCCCACAGCATCAGCCCCCTTCCTCTTCCTGTACAGCTCCCTCCAGCAGGATCTTTAAACTAACATAACATAGTTAGCAAGCAGGGCCGAAAAAAAGACATTTGTCCATCGAGCTCAGCCTATATTCTGTCAGAATAAATCCCCAGATCTACGTCCTTCAAAAGAACCTAATAACTGTAAGATACAATATTGTTACCCTCCAGGAAGACATCCAGGCCTCTCTTGAACCCCTCGACTGAGTTCGCCATCACAACCTCCTAAGGCAAGGAATTCCAGATTCTCACTGCCCTAACAGTAAAGAATCCTCTTCTATGTTGGTGGAAAAACCTTCTCTCCTCCAGACGCAGAAAATGTCCCCTTGTGACCGTCACCTTCCTTGGTATAAAAAGATCCTGAGAGAGATATTTGTATTGTCCCCTTATATACTTATACATGGTTATTAGATCGCCTTTCAGGCGTCTTTTTCTGGACTAAGTTATCCTAATTTTGCTAATCTCTCTGGGTATTGTAGTTCCCCCATCCTCTTTATTAATTTCGTTGCCCTCCTTTGTACTCCCTCTAGTTCCATTATATCCTTCCTGAGCACTGGGGCCCAAAACTGTACACAGTACTCAATGTGCAGTTTAACCAGAGATTTGTACAGAGGCAGTATTATGCTCTCATCATGTGTATCCAGACATCTTTTAATGCACCCCATGATCCTGTTTGCCTTGGCAGCTGCTGCCTGGCACTGGCTGCTCCAGGTAAGTTCATCATTAACTAGGATCCCCAAGTCCTTCTCCTTGTCGGATTTACCCAGTGGTTTCCCGTTCAGTGTGTAATGGTGATACTGATTCCTTCTTCCCATGTGTATTGCAGCGCCCCAGAGTCCTGGTCGTTGCAGTACTGTGGCTCCGCCACTATGGGGAGCCATGGTGCGTCCGATGGCACTGAAGGAGTTCATCTGATCAGGTATCACAGACACCAATACATTTCACAGCCGGGCCTCCGGGGGGAGCTAAGGGTGCTATTCATTAGGCCACTCCCCACCATAGTGGGTAAACTGGGGGTCAGGCAGGAAGTTAGATCAGAAAGCTGACTGGATTGGACGAAGCAACACCTAGTGGCAGAGGGTGTTGTGGAAAAAGAGACAGTAGGGTCTCTGTCAGGGGTGGGATCCTGACAGAGGCTTGGCATTTGAAAGAACGTAACGGGTCCGCGCCAGCTCCGGGAAGCGGCGGGACCCAAGAAAGGACTAGAAGCGAGATAGATTGTGCTGAGTGAGAAACGAGATCAAGCAATAGGAGAATTCCAGTAGGGGTCGTGCTGTAAGACCGTAGCAACACCCTACTGAGGCGCACTACCGGTGGCCGGAACGCCGAGGGAGTATTATAACATTCAGCTTCAAGCAATACTCTAAACAGCGGCAGGACAGTCAGTTTAAGGCGGGCTGTCTAACACATATCACCTATGAAGTCTTGGGAGGCAATTGCGGGAGAGGGGCGTCTCTAGGGTCCCGGAAGAACTCCAGGCCTATCCGACAAACGGGTGCCGTTCTAACTGTAACATCAGGAAGGGACGGAAGATTAGAAGAACATCATTTAATCGAGTTGTGAGGGAACTTAAGAAACAGACACAACGGTTGTGGGGTACTTTCCGTAAGCACAGCAAGGAAGGACTACAACACATAGCGCTAAGAAGGAAGGCACCGATTTCCACCTGTGAAGTGAACTCTGGAGGTGCCATTGGACCGGCCGGACTTGCGCAGCCTGGTGAACCGTATTCTGGACTGAGGACTCAGAGATCTCCAGTAAAGAGGTAAAGAGACTGCAACCTGGTGTCCTCGTTATTTACCGCGACCTGCACCCCACAACTGCACCGTTACAACACTACCACCTACATTGATTACTGTACGCCCCTCAGCAGGGTCACGGACCGGGCCTAGCCACCGTGACAACCCCAGAGCAGAGACTCACAGGCCCGGTACCGGGTACCCCTCGGCCCTGCGGCAGTGGGGGCGCTACAGAACTTGGCGTCACGAACAGGATCTACTTAAGCCTGAAGAATCAGGTCATGTGTGCCTTGGAACTGTGAATTACTGTGCTTGGACTGTACTTTATTGCAAAGACTGTGGATTGTCACTTGCCGCCAAAAGTTTGCGCCAAAATCCGCCGCCATTACAGCGCTGAGGAGAGCGCAGGAAGAGAAGAGGGGCGTGGAGTGGGCGTAGGCAAGCTGGAGAGCGCGAAAAACAATGGCCGCCCAGTCTAAATATTTCTGCACGGTGAGGACGTGTCCGTCAGCAGCAGAGATCCGCCTCCTAATCCTCAATGGAGGGCGGAGACCGAGAAAACGACACCGCCCACGAAGGAGAGAGCGGGAAAGAGACCAGGAAGCGACCCACGTGGAGGACGCCATGGCCAGCAGCTCTGAACCCGACAGCGGGGTTGAAGTGGAAATCTCCCCCGACTACCCGGATGAGCACAGCAGCCCGTCCTCCGTGGACAACACCAGATTCCTGAGAGCCGAGATGGAGGACTTATTCAACCAACTTCTCCAACTGAATGTGAGGGTCCAGGCTCCGCACTCAGTGGTGCCGGCAGAGAGTTCCCGGACATCGGAGACCTCACCGGAGGAACCAGCGGGACCTGTCGCGGAAAGTGAACTCGCACCGGTTGGTGAGTCCGCCGATCCTGCCCCGCCAGCAGAGGGTGTGTTAGTAGGCCCCGTTGCAGCGCCCCCTTCCCCTGGGACTCATAAGCTCCAACGTCTGTTGCCCTGGGAGGAAGCCACGGGCATGGAACATCATATGAGGGCCCCGATCACACCAATCACCCTGTCCTGCGAGGCCCGCGCGGAGCGCACGGTATACCGCTGGGTGAACCCCGGACCCGACCTCATGGGATTCCCTGGGGTGGAGACACGGGAAGGGGAGATGGTGCAGGCCCTGAGCTGGGAGACATACCAGGCCCAGCTGGAACAGCAATGGAAGGAAGAGGACGAGGCGTACCGGGCTGGGATGGAGGCTTACCATCAGAAGGACCTGGCAGTAAAGGATCGGGCCCGCAAGGACCCCACCGCTCACCAGGCCCCGCGCAGGCAGGGCATCGTCACCACCTTTAAGCTCCGAGGAGGCTGGGGCTTTATTAAAGAACCGGGGTTATACGCGGAGGTCTTTGTTAACCGCCGGGATGTTGAGTCGCACCTCAGGGAGGGCCACCCCGATCGAGACCTCTACCCGGGAGACAGTGTCATCTACACCAGACATTTCGGGGAGAAGGGGTGGTTCGCTCTGAATGTGCGCAAGAAGAGGCCAATGGAACCCCCGCCCAAGGTGCCGGAAAAACCGGCCCCTGTAGCCAAAGTGTCACCGTGTGACCGGTCTGTGACCGGTGTTCCTGCTGTGCCCGCACAGAGAGAAGTGGGAACGCAGACCTTGATCACCGCACACGACCTGGTTGTGCAACAGACCCGAACCCATGGGGTGTACCTGGCAGCGGGAGTGGACTTGGGACCTGGTCTGCAGGGGTTCACCCGCCAGGTGGCGCCTCGTGGGGGATTCTGAAAAATGAGTAAGCATGATTGCTTTACAAATGTAAATAGTTCTTAACTGGTTGTTTCCTGTTTTTTGCTGCTGAACCCGTCTAGGGTTAACTTTTAAAGGGATCCCTTTGTTGACCCGGGATCCCTATTGTTTTTGGTTGTTTTCTATTTTTCTACGTTATTTAAAAGAACTGCTGAAATCATGAACAGCGCATGATACAAACTTTTCCTTGTAAATAGTTAGCACCTTCTTAAAGGCGCTTCCTACTGGTTTTACTTAAAGACTCTTTGCGAAGATACCGCACTGGAACCTTTGAGTATGGACTGGTAGCTGAGAAGATACGCTACCTCACAGAGACTTGGTCCTCTCTTAAAGGGGATGTTCACATGTTGCACTTAGAGAAATGGTATTGCTTTAAGACTGATAGATAGCAATGATGATGCTTACATGTAAAAGTTATATGTATCTAATTGGTTAACTGTAAAGAAATGCTGATGATGTTCCTTAGAAGAAAGATTGAGAGACAGAAGGAAGATGCAGTAGGCCCCTAGGGGTAGACAGAGTGTCCTGCATAGTCGGAAGTAAGAAAGTATTAATGAAGGTTGATGATCTAAGAAGATAGTTGATAATGTTGATAAGAAATGGGGATAGAAGGTAAACCCTGAGTCCTCCATAGAAAGTTAAGAAAGAGTTAGTAATGTGTTACAGAGGACAGAAAGTGAACCCGTAGGGGTTAGGTAGTGAGTCCTCCTAGGAGCTATACGTATATGGCTCAGTGTTTCTAAAACTGAAAGTATGTTATGTTCTATACCGTGTATAGTAGTTGAAAAGGCAGTAGGCCCTGGCTGAACGGGGCGGTCCTGTAACAGAAAGGAGAGGCAGTAGGTCTGGTGCCGATAGGACAGGCGGTCCTGCAGATCCAAAGTAGGAGAATGAAAAAGTTAAAGTGCCTTATAATGTGATTATAGGAAGGTCTTTAGTGGATGAAGAGTGTATGTCCTTAAAGGCAAAGTTAAATTATTGTTCAATAATGTTTGCACTTAGTAGAATACCCGGTTGGGTAAGAAAAGTTAATTATAGCATGTTGCTATGATATTGTTGCCATGTTTGTAACGTTCAAGTGTCCTTACCTCCCATAAAGGGAAGCCTGTTCAAGTATACATATTGTTATTTGCACTCAACAAAATTGTATGTCTTTTTGCTAACTTGTATTGTTGTTTTCTTCCCAGTCCCGGAGTACTGTGTTTAACCAGGGGGGAGTGCAGCGCCCCAGAGTCCTGGTCGTTGCAGTACTGTGGCTCCGCCACTATGGGGAGCCATGGTGCGTCCGATGGCACTGAAGGAGTTCATCTGATCAGGTATCACAGACACCAATACATTTCACAGCCGGGCCTCCGGGGGGAGCTAAGGGTGCTATTCATTAGGCCACTCCCCACCATAGTGGGTAAACTGGGGGTCAGGCAGGAAGTTAGATCAGAAAGCTGACTGGATTGGACGAAGCAACACCTAGTGGCAGAGGGTGTTGTGGAGAAAGAGACAGTAGGGTCTCTGTCAGGGGTGGGATCCTGACAGAGGCTTGGCATTTGAAAGAACGTAACGGGTCCGCGCCAGCTCCGGGAAGCGGCGGGACCCAAGAAAGGACTAGAAGCGAGATAGATTGTGCTGAGTGAGAAACGAGATCAAGCAATAGGAGAATTCCAGTAGGGGTCGTGCTGTAAGACCGTAGCAACACCCTACTGAGGCGCACTACCGGTGGCCGGAACGCCGAGGGAGTATTATAACATTCAGCTTCAAGCAATACTCTAAACAGCGGCAGGACAGTCAGTTTAAGGCGGGCTGTCTAACACATATCACCTATGAAGTCTTGGGAGGCAATTGCGGGAGAGGGGCGTCTCTAGGGTCCCGGAAGAACTCCAGGCCTATCCGACAAACGGGTGCCGTTCTAACTGTAACATCAGGAAGGGACGGAAGATTAGAAGAACATCATTTAATCGAGTTGTGAGGGAACTTAAGAAACAGACACAACGGTTGTGGGGTACTTTCCGTAAGCACAGCAGGGAAGGACTACAACACATAGCGCTAAGAAGGAAGGCACCGATTTCCACCTGTGAAGTGAACTCTGGAGGTGCCATTGGACCGGCCGGACTTGCGCAGCCTGGTGAACCGTATTCTGGACTGAGGACTCAGAGATCTCCAGTAAAGAGGTAAAGAGACTGCAACCTGGTGTCCTCGTTATTTACCGCGACCTGCACCCCACAACTGCACCGTTACAACACTACCACCTACATTGATTACTGTACGCCCCTCAGCAGGGTCACGGACCGGGCCTAGCCACCGTGACAACCCCAGAGCAGAGACTCACAGGCCTGGTACCGGGTACCCCTCGGCTGTTGTGAAATTGGATTCTGGGCTCCCCCGGTGGCCACTGGTGGAATTGAACTTGTGTGCATCATCCTCTCTGTTCACCTGTTCCCATCAGGATGTGGGAGTCTCTATATAACCTTGCTCCTCTGTCAGTTTCATGCCGGTCAACAATGTAATCAGAAGCCTTTCTTTGCATGTTCCTGCTACTAGACAACTCCCAGCTAAGTTGGACTTTCGTCCTTGTTTGTTTTTGCATTTTGTTCCAGTTCACAGCTGCTGTTTCGTTACTGTGTCTGGAAAGCTCTTGTGATCTGAAATTGCCACTCTGGTGTTATGAGTTAATACTAGAGTCTTAAAGTAATTTCTGGATGGTGTTTTGATAGGGTTTTCAGCTGACCATGAAAGTGCCCTTTCTGTCTTCCTGCTATCTAGTAAGCGGACCTCGATTTTGCTAAACCTATTTTCATACTACGTTTGTCATTTCATCTAAAATCACCGCCAATATATGTGGGGGCCTCTGTCTGCCTTTTGGGGAAATTTCTCTAGAGGTGAGCCAGGACTGTATTTTCCTCTGCTAGGATTAGTTAGTCCTCCGGCTGGCGCTGGGCGTCTAGGGATAAAACGTAGGCACGCTACCCGGCCACTGTTAATTGTGCGGCAGGTTTAGTTCATGGTCAGTTTAGATTCCATCTTCCAAGAGCTAGTTCTTATATATGCTGGGCTATGTTCTCTCGCCATTGAGAATCATGACAGTTTGACCGGCCAAAAAGGGTTAAATTATTGGCTGAGAAAGGAGAGAAAAAAGAAGTCTGCTGAAAATTTTTTTTTTTTTCTCTAGTTCTGAGTGTGCTCATAATTGAATCACTTGCTAGTCTGCCTATACTGCAGCCTTCCTCTCTTTCTCTCCTTCTAATCCTTGAATGGCTCTGTGTTCACCTGTTTGAAATGGATCTTCAGAGTGTAGCTACAGGTTTGAATAATCTCGCCACGAAGGTACAAAATTTGCAAGATTTTGTTGTTCATGCACCTATGTCTGAACCTAGAATTCCTTTGCCTGAATTTTTTTCAGGGAATAGATCTTGCTTTCAAAATTTTAAAAATAATTGCAAATTGTTTTTGTCCCTGAAGTCTCGCTCTGCCGGAGATCCTGCACAGCAGGTCAGGATTGTAATTTCCTTGCTCCGGGGCGACCCTCAAGATTGGGCTTTTGCATTGACACCAGGGGATCCTGCGTTGCTCAATGTGGATGCGTTTTTTCTGGCCTTGGGGTTGCTTTATGAGGAACCTCATTTAGAGCTTCAGGCGGAAAAAGCTTTGATGTCCCTATCTCAGGGGCAAGATGAAGCTGAAATATACTGCCAAAAATTCCGTAAATGGTCTGTGCTTACTCAGTGGAATGAGTGCGCCCTGGCGGCGATTTTCAGAGAAGGTCTCTCTGATGCCATTAAGGATGTTATGGTGGGGTTCCCTGTGCCTGCGGGTCTGAATGAGTCCATGACAATGGCTATTCAGATCGATAGGCGTCTGCGGGAGCGCAAACCTGTGCACCATTTGGCGGTGTCTACTGAGAAGACGCCAGAAAATATGCAATGTGATAGAATTCTGTCCAGAAGCGAGCGGCAGAATTTTAGACGAAAAAATGGGTTGTGCTTCTATTGTGGTGATTCAACTCATGTTATATCAGCATGCTCTAAGCGTACTAAGAAGCTTGACAAGTCTGTTTCAATTAGCACTTTACAGTCTAAGTTTATTCTATCTGTGACCCTGATTTGTTCTTTATCATCTATTACCGCGGACGCCTATGTCGACTCTGGCGCCGCTTTGAGTCTTATGGATTGGTCCTTTGCCAAACGCTGTGGGTATGATTTGGAGCCTTTGGAAGCTCCTATACCTCTGAAGGGGATTGACTCCACCCCATTGGCTAGTAATAAACCACAATACTGGACACAAGTAACTATGCGTATTAATCCGGATCACCAGGAGATTATTCGCTTTCTGGTGCTGTATAATCTACATGATGTTTTGGTGCTAGGATTGCCATGGCTGCAATCTCATAACCCAGTCCTCGACTGGAAAGCTATGTCTGTGTTAAGCTGGGGATGTAAAGGGACTCATGGGGACGTACCTTTGGTTTCCATTTCATCATCTATTCCCTCTGAGATTCCTGAATTCTTGTCTGACTATCGTGACGTTTTTGAAGAACCCAAGCTTGGTTCACTACCTCCGCACCGGGAGTGCGATTGTGCCATAGATTTGATCCCGGGTAGTAAATACCCTAAGGGTCGTTTATTTAATCTGTCTGTGCCTGAACACGCTGCTATGCGAGAATATATAAAGGAGTCCTTGGAAAAGGGACATATTCGTCCTTCGTCATCTCCCTTAGGAGCCGGTTTTTTCTTTGTGTCTAAGAAAGATGGCTCTTTGAGGCCGTGTATTGATTATCGGCTTTTGAATAAAATCACGGTTAAATATCAATATCCGTTACCACTGCTGACTGATTTGTTTGCTCGTATAAAGGGGGCCAAGTGGTTCTCTAAGATTGATCTCCGTGGGGCGTATAATTTGGTGCGAATCAAGCAGGGGGATGAGTGGAAAACCGCATTTAATACGCCCGAGGGCCACTTTGAGTATTTGGTGATGCCTTTTGGTCTTTCAAATGCCCCTTCAGTCTTCCAGTCCTTTATGCATGACATTTTCCGCGATTATTTGGATAAATTTATGATTGTGTATCTGGATGATATTCTGATTTTTTCGGATGACTGGGACTCTCATGTCCAGCAGGTCAGGAGGGTTTTTCAGGTTTTGCGGTCTAATTCCTTGTGTGTGAAGGGTTCTAAGTGCGTTTTTGGGGTTCAAAAGATTTCCTTCTTGGGATACATTTTTTCCCCCTCTTCCATCGAGATGGATCCTGTCAAGGTTCAGGCTATTTGTGATTGGACGCAACCCTCTTCTCTTAAGAGTCTTCAGAAATTTTTGGGCTTTGCTAACTTTTATCGTCGATTTATTGCTGGTTTTTCTGATGTTGTTAAACCATTGAGTGATTTGACTAAGAAGGGTGCTGATGTTGCTGATTGGTCCCCTGATGCTGTGGAGGCCTTTCGAGGGCTTAAGCGCCGCTTTTCTTCCGCCCCTGTGTTGCGTCAGCCTGATGTTGCTCTTCCTTTTCAGGTTGAGGTCGACGCTTCTGAAATCGGAGCTGGGGCGGTGTTGTCGCAGAGAAGTTCCGACTGCCCCGTGATGAGACCTTGTGCTTTTTTTTCCCGTAAATTTTCGCCCGCCGAGCGGAATTATGATATTGGGAATCGGGAGCTTTTGGCCATGAAGTG